>NC_080173.1:85400069-85700069 GCF_950295315.1 Erinaceus europaeus
AACGACATCAATAACAACAATAATAACTACAACAGTAAAACAAGGGCAGCAAAACAAAAGGGAATAAATGAATAGATATTAAAAAAAAAAAAAAGATAGCACCCTCCCAGAAATGGGAAAAAAGACAAAGACTACTAGTGGTTACTAGGAGATCCTTCTCTATCGGATTCATCAGGAGAGGTTGAAGAAAGAGAAGTGGAGAACAAGAACCTGAAAGGATGGGGGTGGTGTGTACTTGGGTCTCGAATACCATATGTCAAGATCTGGGTTCAAGCCCCTGGCCCCCACCTACAGGTGTATGTCTCTTGCCCACCCCCTATATCAGAGAAAAAAAGAAGGGGAAAAAAAAAGAAAAACCTTACAACCATTTACATGAAAGATTGGGAGCTGGTGAGGTGAGGTCTGGTCCTCTGGCTTGTTCAGTTAAGATAAGAAATTTTTTATTATATTTATTTTCCCTTTTGTTGCCCTTGCCGTTTTTTGTTTTTTATTTATTTTTTTACAGAAGATTTTTTTTTCTTTTTCTTTATTTTATTTATTTATTCCCTTTTGTTGCCCTTGTTGTTTTATTGTTGTAGTTATTATTGTTGTTGTTGTTGGATAGGACAGAGAGAAATGGAGAGAGGAGGGGAAGACAGAGAGGAGGAGAGAAAGACAGACACCTGCAGACCTGCTTCACCGCTTGTGAAGCGACTCCCCTGCAGGTGGGGAGCCGGGGTCCGAACCGGGATCCTTATGCCGGTCCTTGTGCTTTGCACCACCTGCGCTTAACCCGCTGCGCTACAGCCTGACTCCCTGCTGTTTTTTATTGTTGTTATTGATGTCATTGTTGGATAGGACAGAGAGAAAGGGAAGACAGAGAAGGGGAGAGAAAGATAGACAGACACCTGTAGACCTGCTTCACCACCTGTGAAGCGACTCCCCTGCAGGTGGGGAGCCGGGGGCTCGAACCAGGATCCTTATGCTGGTCCTTGCGCTTCATGCCGCCTGCACTTAACCCGCTGGGCTACCGCCCGACTCCTGAGAAAATGTTTTTAATACTTTGCTTTCTTTTCCCCAGACTCAATGGTTTTCCATCCTGCCTGACTTTGGTTTGGATTTCCAAAAAGGACCCCCCTTAGAGCCCCAGACTCACCTGGGTCCTCGCAAGCCTGAGGTATTTGACATTGCCAGGGCCGGGCAAGGGAATAGAGTTTGGGGTGTGGCAGCGGAAGAGAATAAAAGCTGTGGGTGGGAGTGAGGATGATGGCGATGTTAGCAGGATATCAGAGATTGGCAGTAGCCTTTATGCTTACCTGCAGGTGGACCCTACAGCTCATTTGACCTTTAACCTTCATCTGTCCAAGAATGAAAAAGAAGCCAAAGATAGCCTGACTCTGCCCTTCCAGTTCAGCTCTGAAAAGTAAGGCTGGGGCCTGGGTACCTGACAGTAGAATCCCTCACCTGGTCTAGGAGGTGGGGCAACAGCAGGTTATTTTTTAACTTCTCAGGCTTTATGGGGGGCTGAAGTCCATCTCCAGAGACAAGTTTGAGGAGTGGCTCTCATCCGCCCATACTCCAATCATGGCAGAAGGCCTTCGTGTCTTCCTTTCTTCCTCCCCCCCACCCCCTTCATTGGCGCCTTGGGTTCCAACTCCACAGTCATCCTGAGCCATCTGGGTGTGGCTAGACCAGACACTGCAAGGTGCCCTATCTCTAGGCAACCGCAACTAGGACAGGAAGTTAAGTGGTCACTGCAAAGGCTAGAGGGGAAGGTGGGGGAAAGCTTCTGATTCCTTTCATTCTGTGGGTGTGTGAAAATAAGACTTGCTGTAGGATACTTGCCCTCAGGCCTCTAGCAATTTAGGATGTTAGGAGATAGGCTAAATAGCTTATTCCAGAACCAGCTGGTGTTTCAGTATTAACTGAACAAAAAGGTCAGAGAAAGAAACCTGGGTCCAAAAAATATATATATGAAGGCTAAGGAGTCAGTCCCCTCAATAAGGTTATAAAGATGTGACTCCATTATCTGCCCCATTACCACCATTTCTTTCCTTGTTTTTTTCAGGCAGCAGGCTTTACTGCACAATGGACCAGGCCAGGCCACCAGCCAAATCTTCTATGAGCCTGATGCTTATGATGACCTAGACCAAGAAGACCCAGATGATGACCTAGATGTTTAACTGGTCAGAAAATTTCTGCAAACTATAATTGGAAGATCTTGAGCTATCCTTCCTTCCATTATTGTATTAGCCGTCCCCTCCCCCCTGCTGCTGCACCTTTGTTCCCTGTGTCTATATAGAGGCCCTGCCTTGTGACCCATAAGCCCCAGGAATGGAAAGGTGTGTGTGTGGGGGGTTTGAGAGAATAGAAACACCCTTCCCCAAGCATAAGTTAAGATTATATATACATATATATATATATAAATTTTTTTTTAACTTAGTTTGGAGAGAGGAAGACAGAAATTGAGAGGGAGTGAGAAAATAGAGGGAGAAACATCCAAAGCAGCACTGCTTCTCCACTTGTGAAGTTCCCCCTACAGGTGGGGACCAGGGGCTTGAACCAGTGTTGTTGTGATGCGTGCTCAACCAGAGGTGCCACCTCCTAATCCCTTATTTTATTTGAAAGAGAGGTCAGAGCACTGCTCAGCTCTGGTTTATGGTAGTGCCAGGGATTAAACCTGGGATCTTGGAACCCCAGTACTTTATTTATTTATTTATTTATTTTTAATATTTATTTATGAAAGGGAGAGAAAAATCACACCTAGGATTGATCTGCTGGCCTCATATTTCCAAGTCCTACACTCTACCTGTTGACTCACTTCCCCAGCCACAATAAAATACTTCAAGAGGAAACACTGGTGCCTAGCTATTTCATCAAGAGTTGGGAATAGAGTTTGGGAATGGGTGAATCCCAAACTCGAGACCCAAGAGGGAGATACCACAGAGCAGAGCTTCCTCTGCTGCCGTAGCACCTCACCTGTGGTCTTGGCGCTTGAACTTGGGCTGCACACATGGCAGAGCACCACCTTTCCAGAGCTTACTCTCTCACCCCGTTCTCTGTGTAACTGGAAAAGTAGGTGTACTTTAGGTTCCAGGCTCCCCATAAGGTTCTGAATCAAAAAATCAAAGACCCTGAAGGGAGGAGAAAACCAGTTTTCCAAAACATTTTTTATTACTGTACAAAAAGCACACCCTCCCCCCTCCTTTTTTCATTTCCCTTACCAACCCCTCAAGGAACTGTACATAGTGTGCAGGACTGGAACAACTGGGAGGCTGCCACTCCTCACCCTGCCCACAGGCTGAGCTCTGTGCCCCAGGTCCTGTTAGGTCCCCGGGCTGATAGGCTGGGGCACAGGGTGCTAGCTCACACGTACTCCTTGGCAGAGTTGGGCTTCGGGTAGGAGCGGGGTGCACTGTATCCAGTTTTGCTCTCCCTCCTAGGACAGGAACAAGAGAGCAGTGCGCCTCCCAGGAGGACCAGAGCAGAGCCTGCCCAGCCAATAAAGATGGCAGGCCCAAACTCAAACCTGTGGAGACACGAATTGGGGTCAGAAAACCTGGCCTGCTTCTTCCAACCCCTCTTAGGTTCTCAGACTTACTTAGTATTCATGGGGACCAGTGGGTTATAAAAGTCTGTGACAATCTGGTGGCCACTCCAGGAGCAAGCTGTCAGGGCAGCAAGACCTGGAGAGAGAATAAGGATTCAGAACTTGGTGAGCACAGCGACCACCCTCCTTCCTCCAAGAGGGGAGGGGTCTTGGGGTCACCTGTGCTCACCTGCCACGATAAATATTATGCCTCCAGTCATGGCTATTCGGGCCTTTTTCACCTTGTCATCTCCTGCACAGTTTGTACACTTCATGCCCATCGTCGCCACGGTCATGGCCAGGAAGCCCAACACCAGAGATATCACCATTAGGGCTCTAGTGGCCTGCAGGGCCGCTGCGGAAGACAGGCAGACAGGTGGCCTTTAGAAGGTTCCAGACTTGGAGCCGCCAGCCGCGCCCACTAAAACTACCCAGGTGGCTGGATCCCGCCGGCCTGAGACACCCTGCACCCCCACCCCAGGGTGTCGCCCCCTCCCCCCCCCCCCCCCCCCGCGCGGCCCCGCCCCTCCCGACTTGGAGGCCTAACTGCTCCGCCCCGCCCTCCCGGCCCTAAGACCCGCCCGGGGCACCAAGGTTTCGGTGAAACTGCCCAGGCTGGGGGGGAGGGTAATGGGGGAGCAGGAAAGCGGGGGACAGTGGAGGGAGTCGTGTGCGCCACAAACCCAGATCTGATCCCACAAGGCCACGAGGTTTGTGGTTTTGCTAATCTGTGGATAAGATTAGCGGCCGCAAGCGGCCAACGTCAAGCAGTGCTGTGGCTCAGAGCCCGGGGGTCCCCGCGGCCCGGGACTGGTCTGGGCAGCGGGGGAGGGGGCGACGCCGGCCTGGGGCTCGGCTAGCCAAGGCCTGGAGGGAGCGCGCCTAGAAGTGGAAGGGGGCGCAGCCTGGTCGGGGTGGCCCCACTTGCGGCAGCCAGAACCCCGACCCCCCTGCTCCGCCCAGGTCCTTTCCTCTCTGCACTCTGCGGCCAGCCCTGCACCCCCGACCCAGTTCAGCACACCTCCCAGCAAACTCCGCCCTGGGCGCGTCCGCCCCGTCGGTTCCCTGCGACCTCGGCCCCGCACCAGCCTCCTGTGGACCCCGGGACCTTACCCGGCAGGGCGAGCACCGAGTCGTAAATTTTGCAGCTCATCACACCCGTGCTCTGTATGACGCACTCCATCCACAGCCCCTTGTACACGGCCTGGGACGTGATGATGTTGTCGCCCGCGTAAGAGCTCATCTGCCACTGCGGGATGGCAGTGCACGCCAGCAAGCCCACCCAGCCCAGCAGGGCCATGGAAAAGCCCAGCAGCTGCAGGCCCGAGTTGGCCATCGCCGCCCTCCGAGAAGACTTGGGGGTGCCGGGCAGGCGATCTTGCAGTAAAGGAAGTCTTGGGAGCAACCCCACAAAAGAAAAGTTGGTAAAGTCCTAAGTCACTCAACAAGACAAAAAAAAAAAGTTTCAGCCGAGTAACTGCAAATCTCCGTCCCCCGAAGTAAACAGAAATGTACCTCTCCGGCGGGGCGGGGTCCCCCACAAGAGCGGGAACAGGCTAGCTGGGAGGGCGGGTAGCAGACAAAAGCGACCCACCGGGCCAGGCGCTCCCCTCTGGCGCTCTGTGGCCCTGCTAGTATCGAGGCCCGAGGGGCTTTCCGGGCGCGGTTCTGGACGCCGGGATCTGCAAAGGCCCCGGGCGGTGGGCCCCGGGCTCCGCGTTAGCTAGCGAAGCTGCTCGCGGGCAGGTGCGGTGGACAGGTGCGGCGCACCTGAGTATATGTAGGGCGTCGGGGGCGAGCCTCGGGAGCGCGAGGGGGGCGGGACCTGAGGGGCAACCGAGGGTGACCTGACGTCACCGACGGGGCACTCACCTGAACCGGAAGTCCTGGCCCCCACCCCTTCTTGCCCAGGTGAGAAGGAAGAAATCGGAGCACCAGCGTCACGCCCCTTCACTTGCCGGGCTCGGACCGCAGGTGGGGAGGAGAACGGGTCTCCTCGGGGGTCTCACGCTCAGAGACAGTCCCTCGGGGCTGGGACTCCCACGACCGCCAAGGTGCCCCCGTGCCTCTCCGGGACAGGTGTTCCCGGACGCGGCGGAGCATGAAGGGGGTGGGGCGGGAACATCATTGATCAGCGTTGGCCCCGCCTTCCCCTCCTCCCAGGACTCGCGGTTTCCAGTCCAGGTGCTCTTTGTCCAGCTCCACTTTCGCCCCCGCCCTCTGCTTGCTCTTCTTTCTCTTCCGTCTCCTAGCCCGGCCGGTCCCATCGCCAAGGGGCCCTGCCGCCAGTCCCGCAGAAATCCGCGCTTCAGCAACCTTCTCGGGGTCCCCACTGCGAGAACCACCTTCCCCGCTCTCCCCGCCACGGCCCTGACCCTCACCCAGCCTCCAGTAGACACCCGACTTCCAGGCTCCGGGCCCCAACAGTCCCAACCCCGACAGGCCTACTGCCTGGGCTCTTGGCACTTCACCTCGGGCACAGTCAACACCTCCGGCTACCAGGGTCTTCAGAGCAGCAGGCAGAAACCACTGAGGCCAGAAGCATGCAGAGGGTGGGGAGGAGACTTAGGCTGGAGGCAGAGTTTTGGCCACACCCAACATGTCCTTCCCTGGGAGTCTTTGCAGGCCAACCCACCCTGCCACTCCCCCAGACCTCTTCATCCTCAGCCTGGACTCACCATCCTGTCCTCCCTGACATCTGGCTCCACTGTGGCCTTTAACGTAGCCTTCAGACTCTCAGCTCACCCTCCCGAATCCTCCCACTCTCCCCAAACTATTGACTCTTCCTGTCTTCAACCATCTTGGAGCCCAGAGTCACCAGTTATTTCACACACACACACACACACACTTTCCTGCCTGTGTGCACATCACCTTCCTCCTCCCTCGACCTCACCCCCTAGTCCACCTTCCGCCTTCTCATAGCTACTCTCTCACGTCTTCCTTATAGTTATTTCTTCTTCCTGCCTTTCTCCCTCTGTTCATTCTCCTCCTCCTCCTCCTCCTCCTCCTCCTCCTCCTCCTCCTCCTCCTCCTCCTCCTTCTTTCTCTCTCTCCAGAGCACTGCTCAGCTGTGGCTTATACTAGTGTGGGAGACTGAACCTGGAACTTCAGAGCCTCAGGCATGAAAGTTTTTCTTAGGGGCCGGGCGGTGGCTCATCGGGTTAAGCGCACATGGCTGGAAGCACAAGGAATGGTGTTAAGAATCCCTCACTTGCAGGGGGGTCACCTCATAGGCTGTGAAGCAGGTCTGCAGGTGTCTATCTTTCTCTCCTTCTCTGTCTTCCTCTCCTCTCACCATTTCTCTCTGTCCTATCCAACAACAGCAATAACAACAATAACAATAACAAGGGAAACAAAAATGGGAGGAGGGGATGTCCTCCAGGAGCAGTGGATTCGTGGTGCACTGAGCTCCAACAATAACCCTGGAGGCAAAAAAAAAAAAAGTTCCTCATGAACATTAAGCTATCTTCCCTGGCAAGCACAGTGATTTATGCAACAGATTTTCATGCCTGAGGTATCGGAAGTCCCAGGCTCATTCCCTGCCACCATTATAAGGCGGAGCTGAGCAGTGCTTTGGCAAAATAATAATAACTCACTAAGTATAAAATAATTCATCTAAATGAGAGGCTCCCTCGCTATCTTGTTAGATAAATAAAATCTAGACTAATAAACTCTTTCTTCTTCATTTCCATTTTTGGACTTTTGATTAGAAGTGAGCTTTGGCTTTTTTTTCCCTCCAGGTTTATCTCTGGGGCTCGGTGCCAGCACTACAAATCCACTGCTCCTGATGGTCACTTTCACCATTTTATTGGATAGGACAGAGAAATTGAGAGAGGAGGGGAGAGAAAGACTAGACACCTGCAGACCTGCTTCACTGCTTGTGAAGTGTCCCCCTGCAGATGGGAAGCAAGGCTTGAACAGGATTTTTGCATGGGTGCTTGGCTTAGAGCTGGGTATGCAAACAAACCCTAGTGAGGTTGGCTTTAACATTTTTTTCTTTTTTTTCCCCACGTTAATGAGAGATACCAGAGAATTGCTGCGCTTTGGCTCACAGTAGAGCTAGGGGAGGTGGGGTGAGATTAGTTTTTAAGTTGCTTTCTTTTTTTTAAATTTTTTTAATTTTCTTTATTGGGGAATTAATGTTTTACATTCAACAGTAAATTCAATAGTTTGTATATGCATAACATTCCCCAGTTTCCCATATAACAATACAACCCCCACCAGGTCCTCTGTCATCCTTCTTGGACCTGTATTCTCCCCACCTTTAAGTTGCTTTCTAACCCTAAAATTGTAGTTCTCTTTACAGGAGTGCTATAGGGCCTTGAATAACAGATTTGAACTGTACAGGTTCACTTATGTGGAGTTTTTTTTCAAGATACAGTACTATAGGTGTATCTTATGTTATTTTTTACACTTTTTATTCATGCTTAAGAGTTCAATGCTTTCTCCACTGTACCACCTCCTATATCACAACATTTTGTTTATTCATTTATTTCGGATAGAGACAGAAGTTGAGAGGGGAGTGGAAATTAGAAAGGGAGAGAGATACACCTGCAGCATTGTTTCACCACTCTTGAAGCTTTCCCCCTGCTGCAGGTGGGGACTGGGGACTTAACCCTGGACCCTTGCACACTGTAATGTATGTGCACAATCAGGTGCAACACCTCCTGGCCGTGTGTGTGTGTGTGTGTGTGTGTGTGTGTGTGTGTGTGTGTGTTCATGCCAGGATCAAACTGAGCCTCATGCATGTGAGAAGCATATGCTTTACCACTGAGCTATATCTCCGCCCCCATCTCAGTAATATTCTTTCTTTTTTCAATATTTTATTTACTGGATAGAAAAATAGAGTGGGGGAGAGAGAAGAGACACACTAACATTTCTCCAGCTTACTTTATTCTAAGAATATAACATGTAGTGGGGGCAGGCAGCGGCACACAAAGTTAAGCACATATGTTACCGTGCATACAGACAGGGGTTTGAGCCCCAGCTCCCCACTTGCTGGTGGGAAGCTTCACAAGTAGTAAAGCAATTACTGCAGGTGTCTGTCTCTCTCCTTCTCTATCTCCCCCTCCTCTCCCAATTTATATCAAAAAGAGAGAGAATATAGTATGTAGCATTAAAACATACAACATATGCAGTAATAGTTATTTAAGACTTCTGATAGGCTATTAGTAGTTAAGCTTGGGCTGGGAAGACGCCATATGTTTATACAAAAAGACTTTAATGCCAGAAGCACCAAAGACCCCAGGTTCAATCTCCAATACCACCATAAACCAGAGTTGAGCAGTGCTCTGGTAAAAATAAATAAATAAAGCTAAATTAAATAAGTAAAATTAATAAAAGAAAAATGTAAAGCAGGGAAGATAGCATAGTGGTTATGCAAACAGATTTTCATGCCTGAGGTTCCAAAACCCCAGGTTCAATCCCTCACACCACTAGAAGTTTGAGCTGAGCAGTGCTATGGGAAAATAAAAAGTAGTTAAGTTTGGGAAGATAAAATAAACAAATACATGGCGTATCGCACCAAAGTAAAAGACTCTGGGGTGAGTGGGTGGGGAGGATATAGATCCAAGAAGGATTCAGCGGACCTAGTGGAGGTTGTATTGTTATATGGGAAACTGGGGAATGTTATGCATGTACAAAATATTGTACTTACTGTTGAATGTAAAACATTAATTTCCCAATAATAATAAAAAAATTTTAATTAAATAAAAAAATAAATACAGTGATCCAGGAGGTGGTACAATGGGTAAAGTACTTAACTCTCAAGCATGAGGTATTGAGTTCAACCCCCAGCCAGAGCTGAGCAGTGCTCTGGTATTTCTCTCTGTGTCTTTCTCTCTCTGCATCTCTCTCAAAAATAAAATAAAGTGGCGCGGGAGGTGGCGCAGTGGATAAAGCATTGGACTCTCAAGCATGAGGTCCTGAGTTCAATCCCCGGCAGCACATGTACCAGAGTAATATCTGGTTCTTTCTCTCTCCTCCTTTCTCATGAATAAATAAGTAAAATAATAAAAAAATAAAAAAAATAAAATAAATAAAAAGTGAACAAATACATACCTTCTCCCCCTCCTTTTTTCCCAGAGTACTGTTCAGCTCTAACTTCTAGTGGTGTGGGGGATAAACCTGGAACCTCAGAGCCTCAGGCATAAATATCTGTTTACATAACCATTTTGCTATCTCTCACATTCACTTCGAACTATGAGGGGTTAGGACCCCTAACCCTCATGTTGTCTGAGGGTCAACTTCAAGCTCACAGTCGATACTTCGGGCCAAGATTCCACCACCTCTTGCCTATACACTGAAAACTCTCTAAAACTATCTCCCAGCATTGCCAATTGGCCTTCAAAAATCTATTTTCCTTTAAATATTATTTATGGGAGTCGGACAATAGTGCAGCAGGTTAAGCGCAGGTGGCACAAAGTGCAACAACTGGCATTAAGGATTCCAGTTGGAGCCCCCAGCTCCCCACCTGCAGGGGAGTCGCTTCACAAGTGGTGAAGCAGGTCTGCAGGTGTCTAGCTTTCTCTCCCCCTCTCTGTCCTCCCCTCCTCTCTCCATTTCTCTCTGTTGTTTGTCCAACAACAAATGACATCAGTAACAACAATAATAACTACAACAATAAAAAGGGCAACAAAAGGGAATAAATAAAATATTTTAAATATTTATTTATTTATTTTATTGGATAGAAACAGAAATTGCAAGGGAAGCAGGGAGATCATGAAGTAGAGAAAAAGAGAAACACCTGCATCATTGATCATGAAACTTCCCCTCTGCAGACAGGGACCGGAGGCTTGAACCTGGGTCCCTGTACATTGTAGTATGTGCACTTTACCAGGTACATCACCACCTGCCCCTCCACAACCCCCCCCCCCCCGCAGTGACTTGTTTCTTAAACACTGAAGCACTATTCAGATCTGGCTTATGGTGGTACAAAGTACTGAACCTGGCTCTTGGAGTCTCCAGTGTGAAAGCTTTGTATAACCATTACACTATCTCCCTGCCTCCTTAAACACACACACACATGCACACACACACACACACATGTGCTGTGACTTTCTGTTTAAAATTTATCAGTGGCCACACCTATGGACATCTAATCTTTGACAAAGGTGCCCAGACTATTAAATGGGGAAAGCAGAGTCTCTTCAACAAATGGTGTTGGAGACAATAGGTTGAAACATGCAGAAGAATGAAACTGAACCACTGTGTTTCACCAAACACAAAAGTAAATTCCAAGTGGATCAAGGACTTGGATGTTAGACCAGAAACTATCAGATACTTAGAGGAAAATATTGGCAGAACTCTTCCACATACATTTTAAAGACATCTTCAATGAAACGAATCCAATTACAAAGAAGACTAAGACAAGCATAAACCTATGGGACTACATAAAATTAAAAAGCTTCTGCACAGCTAAAGAAAATACTACCCAAACCAAGAGACCCCTCACAGAATGGGAGAAGATCTTTACATGCCATACATCAGACAAGAGGCTAATAACCAGAATATATAAAGAATTTGCAAATCTCAAAACAAGACAACAAATAACCCCATCCAAAAATGGGGGGAGGACATGGACAGAATATTCACCACAGAAGAGATCCAAAAGGCCGAGAAACACATGAAAAAATGCTCCAAGTCTCTGATTGTCAGAGAAATGCAAATAAAGACAACAATGACATACCACTTCACTCCTATGAGAATGTCATACATCAGAAAAGATAACAGCAGCAAATGTTGGAGAGGGTGTGGGGTCAAAGGAATCCTCCTGCACTACTGGTGGGAATGTAAATTGTTCCAACCTCTGTGGAGAACAGTCTGGAGAACTCTCAGAAGGCTAGAAATGGACCTACCCTATGACCCTGCAATTCCCCTCCTGGGGATATATCCTAAGGAACCCAACACATCCATCCAAAAAGATCTGTGTACACATATGTTCTTGGCAGCACAATTTGTAATAGCCAAAACCTGGAAGCAACCCAGGTGTCCAACAACAGATGAGTGGCTGAGCAAGTTGTGGTCTATATACACAATGGAATACTACTCAGCTATAAAAAATGGTGACTTCACCGTTTTCAGCCGATCTTGGATGGACCTTGAAAAATTCATGTTAAGTGAAATAAGTCAGAAACAGAAGGATGAATATGGGATGATCTCACTCTCAGGCAGAAGTTGAAAAACAAGATCAGAAAAGAAAACACAAGTAGAACCTGAACTGGAATTGGTGTATTGCACCAAAGTAAAAGACTCTGGGGTGGGTGGGTGGAGAGAATATAGATCTAAGGATGACAGAGGACCTAGTGGGGGCTGTATTGTTATATGGAAAACTGGGAAAATGTTATGCATGTACAAACTATCGTATTTACTGTTGAATGTAAAACAGTTACCCAATAAAGAAAATTAAAAAAAAAAATCTCAGTGGCACTGCTGAGATGCCGTTCACCCACCAGATTTGGCAGATAATCTCTGTGCCCTGGTTTACTAGACTTTCAGGGCTTCAGTCATGCTGGCCTTCTCTCCTAAAGAGAGAACAAATGTTCCTTGTCACCGAGGCATCTGCTCTGCTCTCTCTGTTCTTCTGCATCTACCAGTGTTCCACGCAGCCACCTAGTTCCCACCTTATCCTCCAGCTCTCATCTCAAATATCACTCTGGAGTCTGGTCTGCTTACCCCACCCCAGATTCAGTCAGGTCACCTCACCTCCTCACCAACTCACCACCTCACTGCTACTTGTACTTTTCCTTCAAAGTTCTTATCATAGTTTGGAATTATTTGCTTTGTGTGGCTATTTACTCAGTGTCAGTCTCCCCACTGTGCTACAAGTTACAAGTAGCCAGGGATGTATCTGGGTTTTATCACCAATAAATATTTGATGAATGAATAGATCTCAAATAAGCAACAATTGCATCTACTTGTTCGACAAATAGTTTCTGAGTATTTAGATAATGTACCAAGTTTGACACTGTGACACCTGTGAACCTGATACAATGATGTTGTGAAAGTGATAAGGGAGGTGGTAAGGTGTCTGAGCTTAAGGCTTGGAAACATGAGGTCCTAAGTTTGTTCCCCTGCATCATATGTGCAGGAGTAATTATTTTATATTTATTTATTTATTTGTTCCCTTTTGTTGCCCTTATTGTTTTATTGTTGTAGTTATTGTTGTTGTTGGATAGGACAGAGAGAAAAGGAGAGAGGAGGGGAAGACAGAGGGGGAGAGAAAGATAGACACCTGCAGACCTGCTTCACTGCTTGAGAAGCGACTCCCCTACAGGTGGGGAGCCGGGGCTGGAACTAGGATCCTTATGCTGGTCCTTGTGCTCTGCGCCACGTGCGCATAACCCGTTGCGCTACAACCTGACTCCCTGCAGGAGTAATTTTTTAAAAAATATTTATTTATTAGTTCTCTTTTGTTGTCCTTGTTGTTTTATTGTTGTAGTTATTATTGTTGTTATCGTTGTTGGATAGGACAGAGAGAAATGGAGAGAGGAGGAGAAGACAGAGAGGGGGAGAGAAAGACGCCTGCAGACCTGCTTCACCACTTGTGAAGTGACTCCCCTGCAGGTGGGGAGCTAGGGACTTGAACTGGGATCCTTGCGCTGGTCTTGCACTTTGCACCACCTGCACTTAACCTGCTGCGCTACCGCCCGACTCCTTTAGGAGTGATTTTGTTTGTTGCCACCAGGGCTATTTCTAGGGCTCAATACATGCACTATGAATCCACTGCTCCCAAGGGCCTTTTTTTTTTTTTTCCATTTGGCAGAACTGAGAGAAATTGAGGTGGGGGAGGAGATAGAGAAGGGTGGAGAGTGGTCTTGGAGATGGCACAGTGGGTAAAGCATTGGACTCTCAAACAGGAGGTTCTGAGTTCAATCCCCAGAAGCACATGTACCAGAGTGATATCTGGTTCTTTTTCTCTCTCTCTCTTCTCCTATTTTTCTCATAAATAAATCAATCTTTAAAAGAGAGAGAAAGAGAAGAGTGGAGACCTGCAGACCTGTTTCACTGCTCATGAAGCAGACCCCTGCAGGTGGGGAGCCAGGCCTTGAACCTGTGTCCTTGCACATAGTGCTATGTGTGCTTAACCAGGTGCTCCACAGCTGGCCCCCCCTGACTCCCCCTCTTTAATAAATAGATCTCTAGGGGTCAGGTGGTGACTCATCTGGTAGAGCACCTATGTTGTCATACACTAGGACCCAAGTGCAAGCTCCTGATCCCCTCCTGCAAAATAAAATATATAAAAAAAGGTGGTTGGGCGGTAGCGCAGTGGGTTAAACTCACGTGGCACAAAGTGCAAGGACCGGCATAAGGATCGTGGTTCAAGCCCCTGGCTCCCCACCTTCAGGGGAGTCGCTTCACGGGCGGTGAGGCAGGTCTGCAGGTGTCTGTCTTTCTCTCCCCCTCTCTGTCTTCCCCTCCTCTCTCCATTTCTCTCTGTCCTATCCAGCAACGAACAACATCAACAATGGTAATAATAATAACCACAACGAGGCTACAACAACAAGGGCAACAAAAGGGGGAAAAATGGCCTCCAGGAGTGGTGGATTCATGGTGCAGCCACCTAGCCCAGCAATAACCCTGGAAGGGGGAAAAAAAAAAAAATATATATATATATATATATATATATATATAATTTTGGGAGTGGGCGGTGGTACACATGGCTGAGTGCACATGTTACAGTGCACAAGGGCCCAGGTTGGAGCCCCCCAGCCCCAACCTGCAGGAGGAAACGCTTCAACAAGTTATGGGGGCAATGCTGCAGGTCTCTGTTTCTCTCTTGAGACCAGAGCACTGCTCACTTCTGGCTTACGGTGGTGCTGGGGATTAAACCTGGGATCTCAGGGCCTTAGGTGAAAAGCTTTTGCAGAACCAGGGCCAGGTGATGGCGCACCTGGTTGAGCGCACAAGGACCTGGGTTCAAGTCCCTGGTCCCCACCTGCAGGGGACAGCTTTGTGAGTGGTAAAGCAGGTCTGCAGGTGTCTCTCTGTCTCTCTCCCTTTCTAGCTTTCCTCCTCCTCTCAGTTTCTGGCTGTCTCTATCCAATAAATAAGTAAAGATAATAAAAATTAAAAAAAAAAAAAAGCTGTCTCCCCAGCTTGCAGGTCTCTGTCTTTCTCTCCCTCTCTCTGAATCATTCCCTATCAAAGTCAAATAAATTTTTTTTTGCAGTTCGAGCCCCCAGCTCCCCACCTGCAGGGGTGTCACTTATAGGCTGTGAAGCAGGTCTGCAGGTGTCTATCTTTCTCTCCTCTGTTTTCCCCTCATCTCTCCATTTTTCTCTGTCCTATCTAACAAAGATGACATCAATAACAACAACAATAATAACTACAACAATAAAACAACAAGGGCAGCAAAAGGGAATAAATAAATATTTTTTAAATTTTTTTGAAATATATATATTTAATTTTTTATTATTATCTTTATTTGTTAGAGACAGCCAGAAATAGAGATGGAAAGGGGAAATGGAGGGGGGGGCAGGTGCTAGGGAGTGGGTGCTAGCACAGTGGGTTAAGCACGCATGGCTCAGACCAGCAAAAGGATCACTGTTCAAGCACCCGGCTCCCCACCTTCAGGGAGGACGCTTTACAAGCGGTGAAGCAGGTCTGCAGGTGTCTACCTTTCTCTCCCCCTCTCTGTCTTCCCCTCCTCTCTCCATTTCTCTCTGTCCTATCCAACAACAACAAGAGTAGTAATAACAATAATAATAACAACAAGGGCTACAAAAATGGGGGGAAAATGTCCTCCAGGAGCAGTGGTTTCGTAGTGCAGGCACCAAGACCCAGAAATAACCCTGGAGGCAAAAGAGAGAGAGGGAGGGAGAGAGAGACATGCTAGAGGTTCCAAAGTCCCAGGTTCAATCCCCAAACCACCAAAAAGCCAGTCTGGTAAAAGAGAGAGAGAGAGAGAGAAAGAGAAACACATGCAGCACTGCTTTACTACTTGTGAAGATTTCCCCCTGCAGATGGGGGCTGGGGGCTCCAACCTGGGTCCTTGTGTACTCAACCATGTGTGCCACCACCCAGCCCCAAAATAAAATATTTTTTAAATAAATAGATATCTAAAAAATTATTGACTTGGGGCCAAGTGGTTATGCAGTTGGTTTAGCACACATATCACTATATGCAAGGACCCAGGTTCAAGCCCCGACTCCCCACCTGCAGGGGGAAAGCTTCATGAGCAGTGAAACATGGCTGCAGGTGTCCCTCTCTCTCTTTACCTCTGTCTCACCCCCCCCATCAATTTCTGTCTCTATCCAATAATAAATAAATAAGTAAAATAAAAGATTTCCTGGGAGTTGGGTGGTAGCGCAGCGGGTTAAGCGCAGGTGGCGCAAAGCGCAGGGACTGGCATAAGGATCCCGGTTGGAGCCCCCGGCTCCCCATCTTCAGGGGAGTCGCTTCACAGGCGGTGAGGCAGGTCTGCAGGTGTCTATCTTTCTCTCCCCCTCTGTGTCTTTCCCTCCTCTCTCCATTTCTCTCTGTCCTATCCAACAATGACGACGACATCAGTAACAATAATAACTACAACAATAAAACAACAAGGGCAACAAAAGGGAATAAATAAAAACAAAATTTTCCCAACACAATCTCCCCAGACAATATGTTGGGTCCACCTGCATGTTAGCTGTCAGACTCAGGCAAAAACTAGTAAAAAGCCATGGGCCCTTTGGAATATACCTAAAATAGACCTATTAGCTTTTTCCAACACATAGACCTCCAAATCTTCATCTGCAATATTCTTGCCTTTAGGTTCATGACTAGTCAACAATTTGTTCTGCTTTATATCTTAACTCCTTTTCAACCATCAGACTCCAGATGCTACCATGATGCCAACCTGACTTCCCTAGGAAGATGACCCCACCAATGTGTCCTGGAATCCCACCTCTCCAGAACCCCACCCCACTAGGGAAAGAGAGAGACAGACTGGGAGTATGGATCGACCTGCCAATGCCCATGTTCAGCGGGGAAGCAATCACAGAAGCCAGACCTTCCACTTTCTGCATCCCACAATGACCCTGTGTCCATACTCCCAGACGGATAAAGAATAGGAAAGCTTTCAACGGGGTGTGGAGGTTGCGATAGGGAGTTCTGGTGGTGAGAATTGTGTGGAATTATATCCCTCTTATCCTATGGTCTTGTCGATACCTCCAGTTTATAAATTAAAAAAAAAAAATAGAGATCTCCTAAAAAAACAACATTTAGGGAAAAAAAAGCTATTGACTTGACTATTGTGCCTGCTTTACCACGTGCAGATTTGAGCCCAGTCTACCACAGTGAAGGAGGCTTCAGTACTGTGATATGTCCCTCACACTCTCTCGGTCTCTCTATCTGAAAAAGTCATCCCAGAGCGGTGATGAAAAATAAAGAAAGAAAGAAAGAAAGAAAGAAAGAAAGAAAGAAAGAAAGAAAAAAGCTCTGAAAGACAGCTCACCTGGTATGTGCAGCAGGTTCAAGCAGGTTCCTTGCACAGCACATGGAGTGCAGTGGCCTCAGAGGAAGCTCTTCTGCTGTGGTTTCTTTCCTTCTCTGTTTTCTTTCTTTCTTTCTTTCTTTCTTTCTTTCTTTCTTTCTTTCTTTCTTTCTTTCTTTCTTTTTTCCCTCCAGGGTTATTTCTGGGCTCGGTGCCTGCACCATGAATCCACTGCTCCTGGAGGCCATTTTTTCCCCCTTTTGTTGCCCTTGTTGTTGTAGCCTCGTTGTGGTTATTATTATTACCATTGTTGATGTTGTTCGTTGGATAGGACAGAAATGGAGAGAGGAGGGGAAGACAGAGAGGGGGAGAGAAAGATAGACACCTGCAGACCTGCTTCACCGCCTGTGAAGCGACTCCCCTGAAGGTGGGGAGCCGGGGGCTCAAACCAGGATCCTTATGCCGGTCCTTGCACTTTGCACCACATGCGTTTATCCCACTGCACCACCGCCCCACCCCCCTTCTCTGTTTTCTATCTATCGAAAATGTCAACCCGTATCACCTGCAACAGACATCTACAAATAGATAAAGACAGTATGTTCAGGTGACTTAGATCCTAGAAGGAGGAAAAAGGCAATAAAAACATAAACAAATAGTGTATGTTTGCAAGCTGTAAAAGAGGGCAGTGTAATGAGGTTGGGTCCAACCTAGAGTGACAGCCAGGAGCCTTCTCTGAGGAAATGACTGCTAAATAATGAAATCATCTGTGAGGATAATGTTATAGGAAGAAGGAGCAGCAAGCACAGATTGTGTCACCATCTGACACCCTAGAGATCTGATTAATGCAAAGGGAGAGTAAGAGCGTCACTGTGGCCTATATGATCCAGAGGTTTAAGCTCAGAGCCTCATGCTCCTGGCGGTCATTTTTTCCATTTTAATGGACAGAACAGAGAGAAATTCAGAGAGGAGAGGGAGAGAGAGAGGGAGAGAGAAAGATACCTGTAGGTCTGCTTCACTGCTTGTGAAGCTTCCTCCTGCAGATGGGGAGCTGGGGCTCAAACTTGGATCCTTGCATGGGTTCTAGTGTTTAGTACTATGTACACTTAACCAGGTACACCATTGCCTGGCCCCGGTTAAGTATTTTTTTGTGGGTGACTGTGTATTAAATCCTAGACACATTAAAAAAAGAAAGCCAGATGGAAGTAGATAGCATAATGGTTATGCAAAAGGACTCTTATGCCTGAGCCTTCACAAAGTTCCAGGTTCAATTCCCCACACCACCATAAGCCAGAGCTGAACAATGCTCTGTTAAAAAAAAAAAAAAAAAAAAAAAAAACACTCAACCAGTCTTCTTTTGTGGTCCATGAGGTGGCACACTGGACAAAGCATTGGACCCTCAAGCATGAGGTCCTGAGTTCAATCCCCAGTAGTACATGTACCAGAGTGATGTCTGGTTCTCTCTCTCTCTCCCCTCCTATCTTTCTCATGAATAAATAAATAAGTTCTTAAAAAAAGCCTTGGGGAGTCGGGTGGTCATGCAGTGGGGTAAGCGCAGGTGGCACAAAGCGCAAGGACCGGTGTAAGGATCTCAGTCGAGCCCCCAGCTCCCCACCTGCAGGGGAGTCGCTTCACAATTGGTGAAGCAGGTCTGCAGGTGTCTGTCTTTCTCTCCCCCTCTCTGTCTTCCCCTCCTCTCTTGATTTCTCTCTGTCCTATCCAACAACAACAACATCAACAACAACAATAATAACTACAAGGGCAACCAAAGGGAATAAATAAATAAATATTTTTTAAAAGCCTTGGTGAATAATAAAACATTGGTGCCATTGTTCTGCCATGTCACAAACTAGGTTTGAGCCCAGCTGCCACCGAATTGAAGGAAGCTTCAATGTGGTATAAGCAGAGAGAGATTGGTATACTTATTGGTTGAGAAGCCTCTATAAAGTGAAAGGAGAGGGATTTATGAGTAAGTGAATGGGAAAGTGTGGAAGTGATCATCAGACATGGGAGATTTTTCAGTTCAATAGAATAGAGAAAGTTGGTTTTGGAGATGACAAAGCCTAGGGTAGGAACTTGAGGTTAGGCTAAATGGAAAGATCATTAAGTGAGACGGATGCAAACAAGGAATTACAGACATAGCACACTGGTCATAAACACTAGTGTTTATCTTTATTTATTTATTGGATAGAGACAGGTATAAATCGAGAGGGAAGGGGGTTATAGGGAGGGAGAGAGACACTGCAGTCCTGCTTCACCACTTGTGAAGCTTTCCCCCTGCAGATTGGAACCAGGGGCTCGAACCTGGGTCCTTGTACATTGTAACATGTGCGCTCAACCAGATGTGCCACCACTTGGCCCCTAAAGCTTTGGACTCTTAAACATGAGGTCCCGAGTTTGATCCCCAGCAGCACATGTGCCAGAGTGATGGATGTCTGGTTCTTTCTCTCTCCTCCTTTCTCATAAATAAATAAAATAATAAAAAAAAGACACTAAAAGAAGAAGGAAGTGAAAGAGAAGGAGAATGAAAGCAACAAAAACAAGGAAAGACAGAAATGAGAAGGACTGAGAGGGTCCAATCAGATGGAGTACCTGAAGGGTTTTGAATTCAGCAACAATGATGATAGAGACACAAGTGTCAATAGGAGACAATATGCCAGGTGCTAAAGCTATTAGTGAATGTGGGTGAGTGACCATCTTTTTATTTATTTACTTATTTTCACTTTTGTTGCCCATGTCTTTTTATTGTTGTTGTAGCTATTATTGTTGTTATTGATGTCATTGTTGTTAGATAGGACAGAGAGAAATGGTGAGGGGAAGGGAAGACAGAGAGGGGGAGAGAAAGATAAGACATCTGCAGACCTGCTTCACCGCCTATGAAAGGACTCCCCTGCAGGTGGGGAGCTGGGGGCTCGAACCGCCCCACGTGCGCTTAACCCTTTGCACTACCACCCGACTCCCAAGTGACCATCTTAAAAGCCATTAAACAATAATAGCTAAGTGGTCTGGGAGGTGGCACAGTGGATAAGGATTTGGAATCTCAAGCATGAGGTCCCAAGTTCAATCCCTGGCAGCACATGTACCAGAATGATGTCTGGTTCTCTCTCTCTCCCCTCCTGTCTTTCTCATAAACAAATAAAATCTTTTTAAACAAACAAACAAAAAAAACAATGATAAATAGTGGGAGCTTCAAAGGAGCAAACGGTTTTTGAAGGATAAAGGGAGAATAATGGTCTAGATGCTATATTAGAGCAATATTGGGAGCTCCAGATCCTGCGGCATATGAAGTAAAGTCAAAATACAAGTGGGTGCGGGGATGGGAAGACACACTGGGAGGTGGCTGAGTAGTGAAGCCCATGTCCCGCCTCAGCATGAGGTCCAATTCCATCCCCACATCTCACTGGAAAAAGATGAGAGGAAGAAAGAAAGAAAGTAAGTAAGAAAGATGGGGTAGATAGCATAATGGTTATGTAAAGAGACTCTCATCCTGAGGCTCCCAAGTCCCAAGTTCAGTCCACCCCCTCCCCAACCCCCCTCCCCACCCCATAAGCCAGAGCTGAGCAGTGCTCTAGTAGAAAAAAAAAAAGAAAGTACTTTCATTTCACTCTTCACCCTCCTTATAAACAATAAAGTGACTTTTAAATAAAAGAAAGAGGGATGGGGGTAGATAGCATAATTATTATTATGCAAAGAGACTGTCATGCCTGAGACTCTGAAGTCCCAGGTTCAATCCCATGAACCACCATAAGCCAGAGCTGTGCAGTGCTCTGGTGTTTCTCTGTGTCTTTCCCTCTCTGCATATCTCTCAAAAATAAAATAAAAGAAAGAAAGAAAGAAAGAAATCCTTCAAGACAACAAAATTTCAGGTTTCAACTAGATCTAGGAAATGGCATATACAGAGAAAAGGTTTTTTTTTAATCTTTATTTATTGGTTAGAGAGGGCCAGATGGTGGCACACCTGGTTGAGTGCACATGATATAATGCATAAGGACCGAGGTTCAAGTCCCCAGTGCCTATCTGTAGGGGGAAAGCTTCACGAGTGGTGAAGCAGTGAAGCAGGTATCTCTCTGTCTCTCTTCTTCTCTATCCTCCCCTTCCCTCTCCATTTCTGGCTATCTCTATCCAATAAAGAAAGATAATTAAAAAAGAGAGAGAGTGTGTGAGAGACAGAGAGACACCTGCAGCCCTGCTTCACCACTTGCAAAACTTTCCCTCTGCAGGTGGGGACCAGGGGCTTGAACCCAGGTCCTTGTACATTGTAACCTGTGCACTCAATCAAGTGCATCACTGCCCAGCTCCATGATGACAGTTTTGAGTCCAGAGGTTATAGTGCAAGAGTCAGAAAGGTCAGGTCTGGTTCAAAGACTAGGTAGGATGAAGGTTTATAATGAGGTAAGCAAGCTGGTATGGGAAGAAAACCTACTCACTTGTTTCTGTTGGGAAATGTGTTTTGACTTCTGATAAATCAGTAAATGACTGGGGAGATAACATAGTGGTTGTGCAGAAAGACCTTTGGGCCTGAGATACCTAAGGTTTCAGGTTCAATCCTCAGCACCACTATAAGCCAGAGCTGAGCAGTGCTTTGGAAGAAAAAAAAAAGACAGAAAAAAATGACTATATGTTTTAAATATACAAAATGATTCAAAAGTATTAATTATAACGGAGAGCCAGGAGATAGTTCACCTGGTAGAACCCACACCCATACAATGCTGTCTGAGCGCGCAGAATCCAGCCCCTGGCCACCAGAGGGAAGCACCTGCATAGGATAACTTCTCAGGCATGAACACATACTGCAGACCTGCCTCACCGCCTGCGAAGTGGACTCCCCTGCAGGTGGGGAACCTGGGGCTCGAACTGGGATTCTTTCGCTGGTCCTTGTGCTTTGTGCCACGTGCGGTTAACCCGCTGCGCTACCGCCCGACTCCTCAGAATAAATAATTTAAAAATAATAATAAAATAAAAATTCCCTTTTATGGCGGAGTGTAGATACCATAATGGTTATATAAACAGACTTTCATGCCTGAGCCTCCAAAATCCCAGGTTCAAGCACCCGCACCACCATAAGCCAGAGCTGAACAGTGCTCTGGTAAAAAAAAAAAAAAAAGTTATAAAAATTCCCTTTTAGGGCGGGGGAGACAGCATAAAGGTTATGCAAACAGACAGACTCTCATGCCTGAGGCTCCAACGGAATATTACAAGACTGATTACAAGACTTCCCCCCTCCTTTTATTATCTTCCTCTCTCTCTCTCTTTCTCTCTCTCTCTCTGTCTCTCTGTCTCTCTCTCTCTCTTTCTTTCTTTCTTTCTTTTCTTCCCCAGATCACTACTCAGCTCTGGAGGAATGTGTTCTGTATGAGTCTATTTACATGAAATTCCAGAAAATGCAAATTTCGATCTACTGACAAACAGTAGATCAGCGGCTCTCTGGGGATGATAGGAAAGGCTGAAGAGAGTGGTTACAAAATTACATGGGGGGTGGAGAGGGTAGACAGCATAATGGTCATGCAAACTAACTCTCATGCTTGAGGCTCCATAGTCCCAAATTCAATCCCCTGCACCACCATAAGCAGAACTGATCAGTGCTCTGGTAAAATGAAGGAAGGAAGGAAGGAAGGAAGGAAGGAAGGAAGGAAGGAAGGAAGGGAGGGAGGAAGAAAGAAGGGGAGAGGGTAGATAGTATAATGGTATAATGGTGGGGGGCTGGAAAGTGGCACACTGGGTTAAGGGCACATAGTATGAAGTGCAAGGACCTGTTCAAGGATCCTGGTTGAAGCCTCTGGCTCCCCACTTGCAGGGGGTTTTGCTTCATAAGCAGTGAAGCAGGTCTGTAGGTGTCTATCTTTCTTTCCCCTTCTCTGTCTTCCCTTCCCCTCCCCTCTCAATTTCTCTCTGTCCTATCCAAAAAATAACAAAAATAGCATAATGGTCATGCAAAGAGACACTCATGTTGAGGCTCCAAAGTCTCAAATTCAATCCCCAGCCACCACCATAAGACAGAGCTGAGCGGTGCTCTGGGGAGGGGGAAAAAAAAAATCAGGAGCAGTGGAGTTGTCATGTAGGAATTCAGCCCCAGTGATAAGCCTGGTGTCAAATAAATTATAATAAGAATTATTATTATTTTAGAGGGCATGCTGTGAAATCTCTCTTTAATGCTGTGGGAGCTAGGTTCAAAACTGGGTTGTGCATATGGCAAAGTAGCATACTATCTACGTGAGCTATTTCTCCAACCCCCAATAGATAAATATTTAGGAAAGAAAAGGGGGGCTGGGCACTGACTCACTAGGTAGAACATACATGTCACCATGGACAAGGACACAGGTTCAAGTACCTGGCTTCCACCTGCAGGGGGTGAAGCTTCATGAATGGTGAAGCAGGTCTTCAAGTGTCTATATCACCCTTCCCTCTCAAATTCTTTCTATGAAAATAGTCATGGGGGTCTGGGGGGTTGCACAGCGTGTTAAGTGCACATGGCATGCAGCACAAGGACTGGTGTAAGGATATTAGTTCAAGCCCCCATCTCTCCACCTGCAGGAGGGTGAAGCAGGTCTGCAGGTGTCTATCTTTCTCTCCCCCTCTCTGTTGTCCCCTCCTCTATCCATTTCTCTCTGTCCTATCCAACAACAACAACAGCAGATATAACAATAGCAACAACAAGGGCAACAAAAATGGGGAAAATGGAGTGGTGGACTCATACTGCAGGAACTGAGTCCCAGCAATAACCCTGGATGCAAAAAGAAAAGAAAAGAAAATACTACTACTAATAATATAATAATAATGTTGGCTGAGAATGGTGAAATCAAGCATGCAGAGCATGCAGGAGGCCCTGTTTTTGGAGTGGACACATGTTGGTAACTAATGGATAAAGGTGGGGCAGGAGAGAGTCCAGCATAACTTTCAAGATTCTAGTAAGAGTGACAGGGTGGCAGACAGCGATATTCACTGGGATGAGGAAATTAAGAGTTTTGGACATTTTGATCATGTCAGTTGCCCTTCCAGGTGGTAACTGAACACTAGGGTCTTGAGTTCAAGAAAGACTAGGTCGGTTGTCATTGAAGCCTCCTAAGGTTATGGAAGCCTTGTGAAGGCAGAATGGAGAGGGCCACGGGGCCAAACTACCTTGCTCCAATCCACTGTGGATCCCCTCTTTCCCTCCAGGTGGCACTATAGTCCCGTGCTTCAGAGGCCGACTTTCCGAGCCCAAGTTCTTCGTTCACGCAGTGTTTCTGCTTCTCTCTGGCTATGACTGCAGCCGCCTCCTGAGAGCGTGTCCTAGAGCGTGTCCAAGCCGTGCCCAAGCCATGCCACGCATATGCCTGATGACTCAGGGACCTCAGGCAGTTGATATAGTAGATGTGACAAATGTCCCTCTGTCACTTCCAGGGACCTATGTGAGAAATGGGCTTGGGGTAGGGCCAGCTCAGTAGTGTCCAGCGGCCGGGAGGTGGCGCAGAGGATAAAGCATAGGACTCTCATTACTCGATTTGAGTTCGATCCCTGACACCACATGTGCCAGGGTGATGTTCTGGTTCTCTCATGCTCCCTCATTTTTTTCTCATCAATAATTTTTTAAAACTAGAGTTACGATTTTTTTTTTCTAAGTAGTGTCCAGAGCAGGCATGCACACAAAGAGAACTATCACCAGACCCGTTAGGAACGGGATTTCCTGTGCTCCAGGGCCCCTCCTCGTGGGAAGCAGGTCAGGGACCCTTTAAGGCTCCATCACCCTTCTCCTCCCCCCGCCCCCCCCGCCACCCCCTTCTCCGTTTCTGGACAGGCCAGGACACACGGGACCTGACATTTGGCATCTCCCAACGTGGGAACTAAAAATAACCGCTCTGGGTTACTTGGGGCCATTGCTCCCCATCCACCCTGCGCACCCGCTGCGGCGCGGTCTCTCCCCGGCAAGTATCCCCGTCCCTTGGGGTCGGTCCTCTCGGTGCTGTCCGGCCGCGCTGGACTTGACATCGGTCCTTCCTCCCCAGACCCGGACTGGTGGGCGGGGCCTCCGCGCGGTGGTGGCCTCCAGGCTTTCCCAAAGCCTCCCAGTCCCGGGTGTGAGCCTAAGGGATATGTCCCGCCCGCGCGCAAAGGCGCGGGGCTGCCCCTAGAACTTGGCTGCGGTGCCGAATCCCGGTTTGGGAGGGGGCGTGGCCTGGGTGTGCGGGCTCCTGGCCAATGGGTGCTGTGAAAGGCGTGGCCCGGGGTGGGGCGGGGGCTCGAGTGGGGGCTCCTCGGGTCCTTTCACTCAAAGCCAGGCTCCGCCAGGTCCGCGGGAGCCCCGCCGCTCTCTGACTCCTTGGCTGGGCGCGGTGGGTCGCGCCAGCCCGCCCTCCGCTCGCACATCGCTCCGAGTCCCCAGTCGCCCCCCGCGTCCTTCCTCTGCCTTCCCGGCCGCGGCCGCAGACAACCCCCGCCCGCCCACGGCAGCTCCTGCGCCCCCAGCCCCTGAAACGACATGCCGTCGGGGTTCCAACAAATCGGCTCAGAAGTAAGGTTCAGCGCGCTGGGGCGGGACGCGATCGCGGGGCCCGCGGGTCTCGGGCTGGGGTCGCGGCTGGGTGGGGGGCAGGGGCGGCCCCTGCGCAGGCGCGGGGGTGGGGGCAGGGGGCGGGGGATTGGCTATTTATACCCGAGTGACAACCCGTGACTGCGGCCCCAATCCCTCCAAGGGGCAGAGCGGGGCCAGGGGACCGTTCGGGGACACCGGCCACCACTGTAATCTGCGAGTCCGTGGTCCACGGCGCTCTGTGACGGGATCGGGGACACCCTGTCTTCAATTCCATTTGAGGAGGCAGATGGGGGGGGGGTCTTGCCCTCCAGGAGCTGTCCAAGCTCTAAGGCATTTTTCTCCCATGGGAGGAGGCTCTCTGTGGGCCACCACCCCCACTCCTGGCCACCCTCCAGGACGCTGAACTTTCCCTTGGCCCCATCATCTGTGGAGGGGCAGAGGGGAGTGTCACCCCCCCCCTTCAGCTCAGGTTTCCGCTTGGAGACAGTCTGTGCCGCCAGAGAGCAGTCACCACTGCCACCGCCCCTCACACCACCTTCCCGCCCCCATCCCCTGGGCATGGCTTTCCCAGGCAAAAGCCAACGCGCCACTCCCCCCCTTGGAGTTTAGAGGGGGAGGGGAGGGGAGGCCAGGGCGGAGACGGAGAAGGCCATCTCGAGGGCTATAGGCCAGGAGAAATGACCTCAGTGTCCTTTATGGAATTGTCCTTCTTGGCCCTGTGGGGGTGGGGGGGTATTCAGGAGCCAGATGAGGAAAGCTCAGAGGGGAGGGAAGAGGACAGGCTGGTGAAGAGAATGAACTTGTCCACCGAAAATCACTGTCAGGGATACGGTTAACATTTGACTTTGATTTTCACAGTTTCACTGGTGGCTTAAGCAAAGCCGGATCATCATCCCTCTCTCACAGAAAAGGAAACCTGGGTTTAGAGGTGGAGGAAATGACTTGTCCAAGGTCACACAGATTGGAGTTCAGGTCTCTTAAGGCTAAGTCTGTCCCAAAGTCACAGGGGTTGTGTGATCTAGGCGCTTGAGCATTCCTTTGCCTGTTGGACTCAAACGTGCAGCTGTGTCTCTCATGGCCCTGGTTCCTATTGGGTTCTTCCTGCTTTTGTTTACATTGAGAGCTCCTCGCAAGTCCTAATATGGCCCAGTTTCTCTAGTGCTGGATGAAACCCAAGCTCATTGGGCTCCTGGAAAAAGGAAAGAAGCCACACAATTGATGTGACCTCCCTTCTCCCTGCTTCTGCCTGCCCAGGATGGGGAGCCCCCTCAGCAGCGAGTCACCGGGACCCTGGTCCTTGCTGTTTTCTCTGCGGTGCTCGGTTCCCTTCAGTTTGGCTACAACATCGGGGTCATCAATGCCCCGCAGAAGGTGAGGGGGGTCCCACCTGCAGGGGGAAGGTTCACAAGCAGTCGAGCAGTGCTGCTGGTGTCTCTCTGTCTCCCCCTCCCCTCTCCATTTCTCTGTCTCTACCAATAAATAAATTTACAAGCTAGTTTTAAGAAGGGAGGAGCCTGTAGCTGGCAGGATGATGGTGCAAAGACTCAGGGAAAGGAAACTGTAGGGGTGAGCAGAGAGGGGATGAAAGGGCTGACAGGGAATCACCCCCTATGCTATCCATCCCCTCCCCACCACCAGGTGATTGAACAGAGCTACAATGAAACATGGCTGGATAGGCAGGGGCCTGAGGGGCCCAGCTCCATCCCACCAGGTACCCTAACAACACTCTGGGCTCTCTCCGTGGCCATCTTTTCTGTGGGCGGCATGATCTCCTCCTTCCTCATTGGCATCATCTCTCAATGGCTGGGAAGGTATGGGGCTGGAGGGCAGGGGTGGGGGACTGGGACAGGAGCCACAACTGAGGCCTCGAACCTTCACAACTCGACTCTTTGTCTGCCAGGAAGAGGGCAATGTTGGTCAACAACATCTTGGCAGTGCTGGGGGGCACACTTATGGGCCTGGCCAAAGCTGCTTCCTCCTATGAGATGCTCATTCTTGGACGGTTCCTCATTGGTGCCTACTCAGGTATCCACTGGCATCCCACCCAGTGCCCTGCTCTCTCCTTCACCATCCCTGGGCATCAGGCTGGGAGTGGGCAGCTGCCCTTAGGCTTCTTCTCTCTGCCTAGGTCTGACATCGGGGCTCGTGCCCATGTATGTGGGGGAGATCGCGCCCACTCACCTGCGGGGTGCCTTGGGGACACTCAATCAACTGGCCATCGTCACCGGCATTCTCATTGCGCAGGTGACTGGGCCTGGACTCATGGGAGCACCAGGCAGGGGTAGGTGGAACCCTGGGGAACAGGCTGAATGGCTGTCCTCTTTCTCATTCTGTCCCCACAGGTATTGGGTTTGGAATCCATGCTGGGCACTACCACGCTGTGGCCACTACTCCTGGGCATCACAGTGCTGCCAGCCCTTCTTCAGCTGATTCTGCTGCCGTTCTGTCCAGAGAGCCCCCGCTACCTCTACATTATCAGGAACCTGGAGGGGCCTGCCAGAAGGAGTGAGATCCACCCCTGTCTCAATAGCACTAGTCCTCCTCTCAGGCCCCACCCCAGCCCTCTCAGGTCTGACCTTCCTCACCCCTAGGTCTAAAGCGCCTGACAGGCTGGGCTGATGTGTCTGGAGCTTTAGCTGAGCTGAAGGAGGAGAAACGGAAACTAGAACGTGAGCGGCCATTGTCCCTGCTCCAGCTTTTGGGCAGCCGTACCCAACGGCAGCCCCTCATCATTGCTATTGTGCTGCAGCTGAGCCAGCAGCTCTCCGGCATCAATGCGGTGCGTATGCAGGTCCCTCTAGGCAGGGCGAGGATTAGGGAACAGCCTGGGAGGAAGGGCGAAGAGAGCAAACCTAGTTAAGTACTTACACTACAGTGCGCAAGGACCTTGGTTCAAGCCCCTGATCCTCACCTGCAGGGTGAAAGCTTCATGAGTGGTGAAGCTTTCAGGCGTCTCTCTGTTTCTTTCTTTTATTTTTAATATTTCTTATTTATTTTTAATGAATAAGAGATACAGAGTGAAAGTGACCAGAGAGCACTGCTCAACTCTGGCTTATGGTGGTGTGGGGGATTGAACCTGGGACCTTGGAGCCTAGGGTATGAGAGTCTCTTTGCATAACCATTCTGCTATCTACCCATGCCCCAGTGCCTCTGTTCCTTTCCCTCCCTTCTCAATTTCCCATCTCTGTCTCTATCCAATAATAAACAATATTTTTAAAAAGATAATTATTGGGAGTCAGGCGGTAGTGCAGTGAGTTAAGCGCACATGGCGCCAAGCTCAAGGACCCACGTAAGAATGCCGGATCCCGGTTTGAGCCCCTGGCTCCCCACCTGAAGGGAAGTCGCTTCACAGGCAGTGAAACAGGTCTGCAGGTGTCTATCTTTCTATCCCACTCTGTCTTTCCCTCCTCTCTTGATTTCTCTCTGTCCTATCCAACGACTACAACAATAAAACAACAAGGGCAACAAAAGGGAATAAATAAATATTAAAAAATGGATAAAATGGGTCTCTAGGAGCAGTGCAGGCACTGAGCCCCAGCGATAACCCTGGAGGCAAAAAAGAAAAAAAATATATAACTTTCATGCCTAAGAATCTGGGTTCAAGCCCCTGTTCCCTACCTGTAGAAGGGAAGTTTTACAAGAGGTGAAGCAGTGCTTCAGATGTCTCTCTGTCTCTCTTATCTCCCTCTTCCTTGATTTCTGTTTCTATCAAAGAAATATATTTTTTAGTTTTTTATTATTTATTTTCCCTTTTGTTGCCATTGTTTTTTATTGTTGTTGTAGTTATTATTGCTGTTGTTATTGATGTCGTTGTTGTTGGATAGGACAGAGAGAAATGGAGAGAGGAGGGGAAGACAGAGGGGGAGAGAAAGATAGACACCTGCAGACCTGCTTCACCACTTGTGAAGCGACTCCCCTGCAGGTGGGGAGCCGGGGGCTTGAACCGGGATCCTCATGTCGGTCCTTGTGCTTCACACCATGTGCACTTAACCTGCTGTGCTACCTACTGACTCCCATAAATAAATATATATATATATACATATATATTTATTTCAAAACCATAAATATATTTTAAAAGGTCATAGTGCTTCCCTTCTAACAGGATCTAAGTAATATCATCAGTTCCTACTTTAAAAAAATAATAAAATAAAAACAACTCAGATCACTCCAGCTTAGTGTGGCTGTAAGGGAGGAAGGGACCATCCTGCCACCTCCTTTTCTTCTCCCTCACTTGTAGGTTTTCTATTATTCAACCAGCATCTTTGAGTCAGCAGGAGTTGAGCAGCCGGCCTACGCCACCATAGGAGCAGGTGTGGTCAACACAGTCTTCACTTTGGCTTCGGTAACAACTGGCTCCTGGAATGACCCCCACCAGTGGTTTCACATTCCTGGGTGTCCTGGAGGTCACCCTCTTCTTACCCTGCCCCACATGCCTCCCATTTTGTGTGCTCTGAAAGACCCCTACCAGACCCTGGTTCTCCCCCCAACAGGTATTCCTGGTGGAAAGGGCTGGACGCCGGACGCTCCATCTCCTTGGCCTGGCAGGAATGTGTGGCTGTGCCATCTTGATGACTGTGGCTCTGCTTCTGCTGGTGAGGCATCAGCAGTGGGAAGGGAGCCCGCAACTCAGCCCATAGGGTCTGCCCCAGGAGGCTCTGGGGGCCGGCTGTGGGGCAAGGACTTTGGTCCGTGTCTCCAGGTAAGCTGCAGCAGGACCCATTCTGATGGAAGTTGCAGCTCAACTCTAGTGGCCAGGAAGGAGAGCCACTGTCAAGCCACAGGGATAATGATTCCTCACAATTCCCAGGAACCCCCAGCTTGATTTTATTACTGCCCCCCCCCATCCACCTACCTAGAGCTTCACTGGGCAGGATTCCACCACCACTCTCAGATTAAAATCTTTTTTAAAATTTAGTTATTATTGAATAAAGACAGAGAGAAATTGAGAAGGGAGGGGGAGATAGGGAAAGAGATAGACACCTGTAGCTCTATGTCACCATTTGTGAAGCTTTCCCTCTGCAGGTGGGGACCAGGGGCTTGAACCTGGGTCCTTGCACACTGTCATGCATGGGCTTAACCAGGTGTGCTATTACCTGGCCCCGCAGATTTTGCATGTGTGTGTTTACATTTTTTATATTTATTTTGCCTTTTGTTGCCCTTGTTTATTGCTGTTGTAGTTATTATTGTTGTTGTTGATGCCGTCATTGTTGGATAGGACAGAGAGAAATGGAGAGAGGAGGGGAAGACAGAGAGGGGGAGAGAAAGAGAGACACCTGCAGACTTGCTTCACCGCTTGTGAAGCGACTCCCCTGCAGGTGGGGAGCCGTGGGCTCTAACCGGGATCCAGGATCCTTAACGTGTGTCCTTGGTTTTGCATCATGTGCGCTTAACCAGCTGCGTTACTGCCCAACTCCCAGGTTTTTTTGTTTTGTTTTGTTTTTTAAGATAGAAGGTGATAGGGAGGGAGTCGGGCTGTAGCGCAGCAGATTAAGCGCAGGTGGCGCAAAGCACAAGGACCGGCATAAGGATCCCGGTTCGAACCCCGGCTCCCCACCTGCAGGGGAGTCGCTTCACAGGCGGTGAAGCAGGTCTGCAGGTGTCTGTCTTTCTCTCCTCCTCTCTGTCTTCCCCTCCTCTCTCCATTTCTCTCTGTCCTATACAACAACAACAACAATAATAACTACAACAATAAAACAACAAGGGCAACAAAAGGGAATAAATAAAATATTTAAAAAAAAAAAGGTGATAGGGAGAGAAAGAGAGGAGAGAGATCATACTGACCCATTGTTCAAGTTTCCCCTTTGTGTGATACTTCAGTGTGGTGACTGAGAGTTTGAACCTGGGTCCTCAAGTATGGTGAACTGCCCTCTACTTGGTGAACTGTCTCCCTGTCCCTCTTTTTATTATTTATTGAGAGAGAGAGAGACAAAGAGAGAGAGAGATCATAGCACCGTATCATGTATGTCAGAGTGACGCTCTGGTTCTCATTCTTAATAATAAATCTTTGAGAGATAGAGAGTAGCATGCTAGCTAGCATCAAGCAGTACTAGGGATCAAACTCAGGACCTTATGCTTGCAAGTCCAGAGCTCTAGCTGCTATGCCACCTTCTGGACCAATAATTTTTTATAATTCTTTATTTCTCTGGAGAAAGAGGAGAAACACCACAGCACTGTTTCATCATCCATGGCGCTTCCCCAGGAAGTGTCCATGTTTCCATGAGGGCCTGGGTTTTATGCACAGAAAGCATGTGCTGTACCAGATGAGCTGTCTCCCGCCCACTATTGTCATTTTATGTAATACTTATACTTGGCATTGATACTGAACTCACACGTGCAAGGCATGCACTCTATCACTGAGCCACCTTCTTGACCCAGGACCCAGTTTTAGAACTCAGTGGGAATTGAACAGCTTAGGCTGTAATATTCCTTCTGTCTTGAATCAGCATGAAGCAACTGTTTTAATCTAGGGTAACGAGTCTCCCCCTACCCCCATGAGCTACGGGGAGGGGTAGATTTCAGTAGTCTGGGGAAGACCAACCCTAAACTCCTTACCCTTCCTGTCTGGCTCCCAGGAGCGAGTTCCTGCCATGAGCTATGTTTCCATCGTGGCCATCTTCGGCTTTGTGGCATTCTTCGAGATTGGCCCTGGCCCCATTCCCTGGTTCATCGTGGCTGAGCTCTTTAGTCAGGGGCCCCGCCCAGCAGCTATGGCCCTGGCTGGTTTCTCCAACTGGACGTGCAATTTCATCATTGGCATGTGTTTCCAGTATGTTGCGGTAAGTCTCTTTGCCTCTGTCCCAGTACCCCACACTGTAGAGCAGAGGAGGGGAGGCAGCTTGTAGCCTAGCCACCTGCTTTTCAGTTGGAGACACCACTACCCCCCCAACCCACTAGTGTGGGGGTCACTGTGGTGGGCTAGATGGGCCCTACAGACCACCTGCTCCACTAGAATCAAAGGGGAAAACGAGGCTTAACTAGACAGGATAGCAGCAGTTATCTTCAAAAGAAACTAGTGGCATAACTACAGACTGGGAATAAATGATAAATGTCATTCTTGCTGCAAATGACTAGGAATCCACTGAGTGCAGTAATTCAGGATGGGAAAGATGGTGAAGAACTAGGGGAAGAGTTGAAGTTCAAGGAATTTTTTTTCTTTTTAATTTTATTTATTTATGAATGGATAGGAGAGAAAGAGCCAGATATCACTCTGGTCCATGTGCTGCTGGGGATTGAACTCAGGACCTCATGCTTGAGAGTTTGATGCTTTATCCACTGCGCCACCTCCCAGACCACATTTTTTTTCTTTTTAATTTTATTTGACACAGAGGGAAATGGAGAGGGAAAGCAGAAAAGAACAAGGGAGAAAGGGCTGGGGGAGATATGGGTGCACCACCACCCATCCCCTAAGGAATCCTTTTTTCACTAAATTCTCACTCCTGGTCATTAACATCACCCCACCAAGGAGATGTCTGCTTTCCGTAGTGTCCCTGGATCTCTGTGAGGAATTTGAGTCCCTGGCTCTCCTGAATCACCCCTCCCCTCTCCTGCTGTCCCCAGGATGCTATGGGGCCCTACGTCTTCCTTCTATTTGCGGCCCTCCTGCTTGGCTTCTTCATCTTCACCTTCTTAAAAGTACCTGAGACCAGAGGCCGGACATTTGACCAGATTTCAGCTGCCTTCCACCGGACGCCCTCTCTCTTAGAGCAAGAAGTGAAACCCAGCACGGAGCTTGAGTACTTAGGGCCAGAGGAGAATGACTGAGGGGCTGGCCCAGGTGGGAGAGCCTGTACTCTCACCTCCCAAGATGCCCCCTTTTTCTCTACAGCACTTTAACCCTCTCTTCCCCATGCCTTCTAGACTGAGAAAATCCCTACAGTCTGGTGGGACTGGGAAGCTGAGGGGTGGTCTGAGGACCCTCGTTCCCTGTGTGTGATCTCTTGGATTATTTATGTGTTGTGGTTAGGCTGTGGCCACAGGATGGGCCATTCTTCCCTCATCCCCCCCCCCCCCCATCCTACCCAGTCTTAGCTTCAGAATACACCCCCTCTTCTGCTAGAGAAGAGGGTATAGAAGGGGGTTGACTCTAGGACTGCTATTTTAGTGGACTCAAGTGAATCTCAGAGCGGGACTGAAGAAGAGAAACCCAGTGTCCTGCCCCCTTTAACTTCTCACTATCTGGCACTTCTGAACTCTTGCCGCAGACTCGGGTGAATCTGGTGAATCGGGGAGGGACTTTCCTAAGTTAACCCTCGCAGGACAAAGGACATGCTCTGCTGTGTCTAACCTCCCCTCTCTGCAGGCTGTCCTCTCACTTAACCTTATTGGGCAAGAGGAAACACATGCCCTTCTCGCATGCAGCAGGATCCCACTTGCAGACTTAGGGCTATGGGTCCTACCCTGAATGTCCCCCAAAGCTGCCAAGCTGTGGGTAAGGTGTGGAGAAGTAAACCTTTTTCTCCTCTCCCATCTTGATAGGGCACTGTACTCAGGCTTTTCCCCAACTTAAGGAAGTTAAAAACCTTCAAATATTTTTTGTATATGTTTGAAAAAGGTAGGGAGAAGCAACTGAAGGTTTGTTGTATGAAATGTATATGTGTGTGTATATATATGTGTATATATATGGATATAAAAATCACTGTATGAGGTCAGTGTCCTAGTGTGAAGGCACTCAAAGATGGGCTGAACTAGGAACCATGACGACGCCCTTCCCAGCCATTTAAGCTGAAAACTGAAGAATTCTCTGCCTGTCTGCCCGCATGCCCCCCCTTACAGTTCTAGTCACTGCTTCTATTAATAGTAAGTGCTCAATAAATTGCAGCTACAAGTGCCAGACACTTCTCTTGGCACTTTACGTAAGACTTGTTCTGCAAAGGAGAGTCTCCCCATTTTCCAGCCGGGGAAAGTGGCACTCACAGTAGTCAAGTCACTTGTTCTGATGAGTCGCAAATCCAAAAGCCTGAGACAGGCCTGCCCACTACTGCCCCACCTTCTCCCCGCTCCAGCCAGTTGCCAGCAACTCTCCGAATGGAAACAAAGCAGAGACCAAGACGACAGGAAAGCCTGTTTTTGTTTTTACTGGAGGCTCAGGTGGCACATGACAGTTCATAAAATGGCTTCAGAGGTAGGGGGTAGGAGGAAAACAAAAAATAAACTGGGGTGGGAAAGGAAAACCACCAGGAGGAGGTAAGAGCTGGCTACTTCCTTCTCAGCCTTATATAGGGGTGGGAGTTGGTGCCTCTGACAAAGATGGATCCCTTCCCTTCAGCCCTCGGTCGGGGAGAGGGGGAAAAAAGCAAAAGGCTGTTGTTTGGGCCCTCCTGAGTCTCAAGGAAAAGGGGCGAAAGCCGGTGTTAGATGTCCTGAAGAGGAAAAGGGGAGGGGTGCTGGGTAGGGTACAGGTCAGTTGGAAAAACTGGCAGATACCTAAGAGAAAAAGAAATGGGCAAGTCAGCACTTGCAACCTACCACTACCCCAACCCCTGCCTGGCTGCCCACCTGCGGGCTGCCCCAGAAGCAGCCACTCACCAGATGGTGGCTCTGGGTATCCTTTTGAGTTGGAATCACTCCAGTATGGTGGTGGGGGGGTCCCCACTGTTGATAGGGGCTGAGGTCTAGGCAAAACAAGGGTGGTCCATGGAGACCCACTTGCTTTTTAACAACCTCCCCATTCAAACGTCTCCTCCCACCTTTTCCCTTTCCATTCCTCTCCCCTATCAGCTCCTCCCAGTCACATCCACAAGCCGGCCCCCAAGCTGAGCTGAGGTCTCCAGGAGTGAACCCTGCTACACTGGCTGCCTGGAAGGGGATTGGGCAGCAAAAGAATGGAGTGAGAAGATGAGAGACAGAAAAAGGCGGGCGAGGCAGCTAAGTTGGACAGTGCACTCTGTCATGGATTCTGGTGCCCGCCACCCTGTCTCTGGGTCTAGCTGAAAAAGTCAGTCTGAAGGGGCCGGGGGGGGGGGGGGTGGCACACCTGGTTGAGCGCACATGTTACAATGTGCAAGGACCCGGGTTTGAGCCCCCGGTCAAACCTGCAGGGGGAAAGCTTGGCGAGTGGTGAAGCTGGGCTGCAGGTGACTCTCTCTCTCCCTCTCTGTCACCCCTCCCTCTCAATTTCTGGGCTGTCTCTATCCAATAAATAAAGCTAATAAAAAAATTTTTTTAAAAGAAAAGGTCAGCCTGTAGTAGTGGAGATCCAGTGATGGCAAGAGGAAAAAGAAAAGACAGAAGAAGGCGGAAGTTGAATCTAACTTTTTCCTCCCCTTTCACACCAGATGCTCCATGGTCCTCACCTCTGGGGCTGTGGACTGCCTGGGTCCAGGAGGTTGCTGCCGTCGCCGCTGGAAATAGGGGCGGTTTCGTGGGCGCTGGGGTTCAGGCCGGGAACCATCAGTGGGGCCTTGATTGGGTTTGGTCTCACCATCCCCACCTTCTGTAGTAGGCTGTTGGGGTGGCCTGGGGCGGAAAGGCCTAGCAGTAGAAGGGAAGATTCTGAGGGAAGAAAGGAACCTGGACCACCTCCCCTGTTGCCCAGGACTCTGCCAGAACAGGTGGGCTAGCCTCCCCACCCCACCCCACTTCTAGGGGTGCCTACTGTGCTCCAGGCACCTAAGCAGTGAGTCATCCCCCTCCCCCCTCTTCTAGCTTCAGGCTTTTCTTAGAGCTGAACTCTTCCCCCTTCCCCTAGGGACAGGGATGGGGTGGGGAAGACAGTGCCACAGGAGTCTTACCTTCGGTACCTGGGCCGGAATCTGGGTGGGGGGATGCGCTCATCTCCTTGCTGTTGGTCCCCCTCCAATGGGGCTGTCTCTTTGGGTTCCACCCCATCGGTGGCCTGGGAGGATACAAAAGCCTGGGTGAGCTAGGTGTCCACAGCTCCCCCTAACCCTCTATATCACTTCCTCTGGGACCTCTGCTCTCTCTCTTCCTCAACTCCAGCTCCTTTCTCCAGACTTGGAGTGCAGTTCTCATATTCCCCATCTTTACCTCTATAGGCTGCTGCTGGTTGGGGGGCCGAGGGCCTCGCACAAAGCGCCTTCGGTAGAAGAATGGTGGTGGGCGCCGTCGTCTGGGCCGCTGCCCAGAGTCTTCAGCCCTCTCCCCTTCACTGCCTGGTTCTGTCCCGCCTGAGGGAGCCTCTGCCACCATGGGTGGTGGGGCAGCTGGGCGAGGCCGGGGGATGAATCGGCGGAACCTACGTCGATTGGGGGCATAGCGGCTGCCCTTCACTGGCACCCCCCCAGGCCCAGTTACATTAGCAGCTTCTGCACCCTAGGAAGGAGGCAGGGAGGAAATAGGGAGGATTTACTCCAACAACAGACGTGCAGGATGCCCGGACTGGCTAGAACATTAGTCCACCAGTTTCCTTTTAGCTCTACTTCTGCAACCTGCATCCCCATGGGGAAGGGGGGATGACATATGTTAGGACCCTTCTAGAAGCCACCTCTGCAACTTGTCCTTTGGAAATAGATGCTACTGTACTCTCTCAACTTTAAGACTGGTAGTGGAGGAGGGGATGGAGGAAGAGGCCTGGCAGCAACTGTCTTGCCAGAGGATTGATTCAGTCCTTGATGACGGGGCCCCCTGTGGAGAACAGACAAAGTGCTTGGTGTACTTCAGAGAGACCCAGATGTCACTGGTGATAGGACAGCCCTTAGAGCAGCTGGGGGCTAAGGAAGGAGACAATGACTGGGTGAGCCCCACCCCCAGTCTCAAGAGCTAGCCTCAGGACCATAGCCTGAGACACCTCCAGGCCATCCTCCCACAAGTTCAGTCAACTCTGTGCCCCTCCACAGCCCCCAAACCTTCTCTCCTTCCACGACATCAAACTCCACCGTCTCCCCGTCTCCAACGCTGCGCAGAAACTTCCTGGGGTTGTTTCTTTTAATAGCTGTCTGGTTGGGGGAAAGGTCACAAGGGTGAGGACAGCAAGATGGGAGCCTCTCTCACCCCTGCTGAGATCACCACCCAATTTCTTTCTTCCCCACATTTTACTTGTGGGCTTTAGCTAGAAGCCGGCATGAGAAGGTACAGAAAGAAAGCTGGAAGTCAGGGGGTCTCAGGAAGAATTGTGCAGTTAGCACTCCCTTCTTCCTTTGGTCCTCAGGAAATTTAAAAAGGGAGGCAAGAAACATCAACTCAAAAGCTAAGTAGAAAGCAGAAACAGTCTAAGATGCAAAGCAGGTAAGGGGGGGAGGAAGGGGTAGGTAGCATAATGGTTATGCAAAGAGACTCTCATCCCTGAGGCACCAAAGTCCCAGGTTCAATCCCCCACACCATAACCAGAGCTGAGTAGTGCTCTAGTTTAAGAAACAAAACCCCGCAAAGCAGGCAAAACATAGTGCTTCTTTTTTTCTTTTACCAGAGCACTGATCAGCTCTGGTTTATGGTAGTGCAGGGGACTGAACCTGGGACTTTGGAGTCTCAGGCATGAGAGTCTCTTTGCATAACCATTATGCTACCTACCCTGCCCAATATTGTGCTTCTTACCTCGAGCTCACTATGAGCTCTTTCCACCAAAACAGTGACTCTAAACTAGCCTAAACTAGTGAGCATCAGAATCACCTGGAGAGCTTGTTGGAACAGATTGCTGGGCCCCTTCCCCAAGTCCCAGAGAAAGAGGGTGTCAGGTGATGCTGCTGGTGCAGGGGACCACACACTCTGAAAACCAGCGCACCAGGTCAGGTCATTCTAGCCTGTGTCCTTGCCTTCTCAACAGTGCCCCGCATTTACTCCTGGAGTGTTCGTGGGAAGCCTGTGTGCCCAGAGGACAGCATGTACCTTTCTTAGAGACAGCCCAAACAGGGTCAGTGGTGGTTAAGACAGGCACCTGGGGCAGCCGGGGAGGAGGGGGCTGATTTCCTGGTGGGCAGAGGCTAGAGCAAGGATGGGGAACACATGACCTACTAGCCAAGAAATCATTTTATCTGGCCCTCCCAAGACAACTGTAGAGTTTCTTATATAGTGACACTAAGTGCTAATTTTTAAGTTGATAATTTTGTATGGCCCACGAATGATGGTGGAGACAGCTTAATGGTTAGGGTTCAAAATAACTGTCGTGCCTGAGGCTCTCTGAGCTCCCAGGTCCAATCCCCAGTACCACCATAAGCCAGAATTGAGCGGTGCTCTGGTTAAAGAAAATGGGATCCTCTCCTCAGAAACTCAACCTAGTTCTTACCTGGTGAACAAAGACATCCTCCTTGGTGTCATTCCTGCAGAACAGGATGAGTCATTAGGAGGTGGCTTTGGTCAGGGACTCTCATCCACTAAGGTCACCCTAGCCTCCCATTCCAAAGATGAGTGTGTCTATCCGCTCCAGCCTTTTACAGCTGCTGGGGAGTCGACAGTAGACAACACCCAGGACTGAAACAAGAGCCTGCAAGGCAGCTCCCAGAAGTTGGCACAAAGCATACCTGTGAGTCCTGGGCTTTAAGGCTGCAGGGGGAGGCAAGGGCACCTTGAAGGAGCGGGGCCAGCTCTTTACCTGCTGAGCTCTCTATCCCAGGGTCACCTCAGAACCTGGTAGTGCTGGGCTGGGCGTAACTGTCCCTTGCCTGCACCCCCCCCCCCCAACTCCCATGGTGGCTGGAAAATTCCACTCCATCTCCTTCCTTCTGTACTCAAGGAGGGAGAAAGTGGGGACGGGGTAGAGGTGCAGAATACCTTTGAGAAGGGATGATATGCTAAATAAGTGTTTGCTCCAAACAGCCACAACACTTTATTCTCTCCCTCAGCCTGGAGGTGAACCCCAGGACTAGCATTCAACTAAGGGGCCAAGGGCAAGAGAGATCATTTGCTACCACCCTGCCTATTGCCCATTTAAGTGAGCACCCCAGTGGTCAGAGGGGAGAAGAAAAGGGGAAGGCTTTCCCTTCAAGACCTTTAAGGAGCCCTAAGTTTTGGGAACACAAGAGACCCTTCCCTTGAAGGCACTTGAATCTGCACAAAGGTTAGCCTGTTCAGAGGGAATCAGGGCCTCCCGGGAGGGCTGGGCCGGGCAGGGTGCCCAGGCTGGGGAAGAGCCCACTGGGGGAGCCCCGGCTCGCGGTGCTGGGGGACGGGGCTGGGGGACAGGGCTGCCTCTGCCTAGACGCCCCCTTCCCGCCCACCCAGATGGCCCCGTCAGGTGGGGCAGTCATAGGAGCCAGCAGCGCTCCCGAGGGAGATGAGTTACGAGGGTGCTATGTGCCTGCCCAAAATAGGAAATGAGCAAGGATTCCAGCTGGGGGAGCCCCGAGGGCAGACAGCACAGGTACATTCTGCCCCCAAGGCGTGGCAGGCTAAACCAGAAGGGAGGTGAGGCTGCCGGGGACAGCCGGGGACAGGCCCGGAGGGTCAGAATCAGGTTTGCCAAGTTCCGAGATCATTAACCCACTGCTGGCTGCCCTTGGAAGATGCGGAGGAGCCTTCATTCTGCCCACCTTGGCGCGGCGCTTAAAGACTTTCAAGCGGCACCAGCTGGCTGCTGCGGCCATGTGCCTCGGCGGGGGCAGAGGCGAGGTGGGGAAGGTGCTGGGCCACAGGCCAGTGCACGAGACCTCCACTCCACCCCCTCCCTGAGCTCCTCGGATACCTGTTGATGAATCCGTAACCATTCCGGACGTTGAACCACTTGACAGTGCCCAGGACTTGGATAGCTGCCAGGCGGAGATGCGGGGGCAGCAAGACGGGGGGTTGAGGGTGGGGGGGAGAGATGGAGTCGGGACTCAGTGTCTAGGCGCTCCAGTAACCCGAGCCAACTTTCTCTGTGTCACCTCTTCAGCTCAAACGTCAAGCCCACCAGGTTGTTTCTCCCCAGGCTTTGCTACGCTCAGCTCCACCAGAAAGCAAGTGCTTGCAACAGTGGGCCGCGAACGCCCTTTCAGGTTCAGGTTCCGGTTCCGGTTCCGGCGCTTGCCCTGAACCCGGGTACTCACCTGGCCCACCAGTCCCTCCCCCGACACACCTGAGGGCGCCTCACCTGTCACCCGGAGTCCCCGGGCTCCACCCACCCGCCCCCGGGAACCCCCTTTGGTCCCGGGGTCCCCAGCCCCCCTCCGGGGCCCCCCCTCACCCAGCACCGGTTTGTCCGCCTGGCTCCGGGCCGGGGGCGCGGGGGTCCCCGAGGCCGCCGTCGCCGGGGTGCCAGGGGTGCGGGCGCCCGGCCCAGGGGGGGTCCCAGCAGCGGGGCCCGAGGCGGCTCCGACCCCGCCGCCGCCCGCCCCGCCGCCGCCCGCCCCGCCGCTTGCTTTCGGTGGTTCCCCCGCGGGCACCGGCACCACCACCGCGACCACCCCCGCAGCCGTCGCGGGCACCGTCGCCGCGGGGGTCGCTGTCGCCACCGCTGCCGCCTCCGCCTCGCTCATCCCGCCGGGTCCAGTACCGGCCCCCGCCGCCGCCACCGCCACCTCCTCCGCCGCCACCGCCCCGGCCCCTCCCCCCGGCTCGCGACCCCGCCGCCCCGCTCGGTCCTCGCGCCCCGAGCCAGGCCCGCACGCCGGCAGCCGGTCCCGAGCCCCGGCCAATCGCAGGCCGCAACCGCGGCGCGCGCTGGCCCCGCCCCCGACCGCGGGCCAATCCCAGAGGAGCGGACCCCGGGCCGGCACAGCAGCCCCGCCTCCCGGACTTCGAGCGGAGGCCGAGGCCTCAGCCCGCGCTCTCGTAAGTACACCAGGGGGCGAGCCCCGACGCCGCCACGTGACCGCGCCTGGCTCAGCCTATTGGTCGACGGCCCGTCGCCCCTCCCCCTCCTCCCTTTTCCACCGGCCGCGGCAAATCAAACGGGCTGGTGGCGCCTCAACCGCCACCTGTTCTCCGCACCGAGGGCGGGGCGCCCCGCTCGCAGGTTGCCCCTGACGACCCGCGTTGGGGGCCCGGGCAGGCACCGTTCTGGCGGACAGCCGCGGGGCTCGCCTGCACCCTCGAGCCGGGCCTGCCCGCAGCGCCTCCCCCCGGCCGCAGGATGGCCCCGCGCAGCCCGACGGCGCAGCCCGACGGCGCAGCCCTCTCGGGCGGGCCTGCCTCCAGCCGCGTCACTCGAAAGGTGTGATTGCTCTCGGGGCCGGGCGGCAGCGCGCTCGGCTAAGCGCGCTTAGCACTAGGCGCAAGGACCCGGGTTCGAGTCCCCGCACCCCACCTGCAACAGGGACGCTTCATGAGAGGCGACTCAGGTCTGCAGGTGTCTCTCCTTCTCTCTCCCTCTCTGTCTCCCCTCTCCCTCTCAACTTCTTTTTAAGATTTTATGTATTGATTCATGAGAAATGATAGAGAGGGAAGAGCCAGCCATCACTCTGGTACATGTGCTGCCGGGGACTGAACTTAGGACCTCCTGCTTCAGAGTCCAGTGCCTTAGCCACTGTGCCACCTCCCGGACCACTCAATTTCTCTTTGTCCTGTCAAGTAAAAAGAAAGGAGAAAGAAAGGGGGCCGGGCGGTGGCGCACCTGGTTGAGCACACGTGTTACAAAGGACCCAGGTTCGAGCCCCCGGCCCCCACCTGCAGGGGGAAAGCTTTGCAAGTGGTGAAGCAGGGCTGCAGGTGTCTCTCTGTCTCTCTCCCTCGCTATCTTCCCCTACCGTCTCGATTTCTGGCTGTCTCTATCCAATAAATAAAGATAATAATAAAAAACATAAAGAGGGAGGGGGCGGTAGCGCAGCGGGTTAAGCGCAGGTGGCGCAAAGCGCAAGGACCGGTGTAAGGACCCCGGTTCGAGCCCCCGGCTCCCCACCTGCAGGGGAGTCGCTTCACAGGCGGTGAAGCAGGTCTGCAGGTGTCTATCTTTCTCTCCCTCTCTCTGTCTTCTTCTCCTCTCTCCATTTCTCTCTGTCCTGTCCAACAACGATGACATCAACAACAATAATAACTACAACAATGATAAAAGAAAAAAAAAGGCAAAAAAAGGGGAGGAAATAGCCTCCAGGAGCAGTGGATTCGTGGTGCAGGCACTGAGCCCCAGCAATAACCCTGGAGGCATAAATAATATTTTTTTTATGCCTGGGACCTCTAAGGCCCCAGGTTCAATTCCCAGCACTACCATAACCAGAACTGAGCAATCCTCTGGTCTCTCTCTCTCTAAGATAAAGTAAAAAAAAAAAAATTAAATATCTATTTACATATGAAAAAAAAGTCTAAAAGAGTTTTCTTGAATAAATGAATGGCCCCTATGTCTGATGAGACTGAGGCAAAGGCCTGAGTTTCTCAAAAGGTTAGGTCGGGAGCCACGATCTCATTCTCTCTCTCTCTCAAGTTTCATTTATTTATTAATGAGAAAGATAGGGGGGAGAGAAAGAACCAGACATCACTCTGGCACATGTGCTGCCGGGGATTGAACTCTAATGCTCTATCCACTGCACCATCTCCCGGACCACAGGAGCCATGATCTCTGTCACAGAATAAAGAAGCTCCAGAAGTTGCTCCTCGGGAAGGCCGGAGCCAGGCAGCGAATATCTGCCGCAGGACTGAGCGCGGGGCAGCGCAGCACACGTGCTTCAAGTGCGGCTCCGGGCAGCTGTGGGCTCCGCCCTCTGCGGCCACAGCCGCCGCCAATCTCGTTCCTGGCGCGCCCTCTGGCGGCCACTTTCGGGCACCGTCAGTGCCAGCTTCCCGGCTGCGGTCCCTCCAGCTAAGCCAGTCTACCTCTCGACCTTTTGAGTTACGCCCTTGTTGTCCTTGTTGTTTTTCATTGTTGTTGTAGTTATTATTGTTGTTATTGATGTCGTCGTTGTTAGACAGGACAGAGAGAGATGGAGAGAAGAGGGGAAGACAGAGAGGGGGAGAGAAAGACAGACACCTGCAGACCTGCTTCACCGCCTGTGAAGCGACTCCCCTGCAGGTGGGGAGCCGGCGGATGGAACCGGGACCCTTAGGCCGGTCCTTGCGCTTTGCCCCACGTGCACTTAGTGCGCTGCGGTGCCGCCTGACTCCCTTATTTTCTTTTAATGAGAGACCAATACAAATGGACAGATACAGAGAGTGACCAGACCACTACTTAGCTTTGGTATTTGGTGGTGCTGGGGATTGAACTTGGAACCTCGGAGCTTGAGGCAAGAGAGTCTTTTGCATAACTGTAGCCCCTAAATTCTCAGTTGAGAATCTTGTTTCCCAAGGTAGCTGGCACTGTGGAGAGAGAGAATGAGAGAACAGCAAGTCGCAGTGGGGGCTGTGAAGGACACAAATAGACTCTCTTAAGATTGGATTGGATTGGATTGGATCTTAACGAAAGAGATGCTAAGAGAAAGACACGGACGTAAACACCAAACACTGCTCAGCTCTGGCTTGTGGTGCTGCTGGAGACTGAACCTGTGAGCTTGGAGCCTCCGGTATGAAAGTCTTTTACATAAGCATTATGCTGTCTTCCCAGCCCAAGATTGTATTTATTAATGAGAGTTAGGAGGAAAGAAAGAATCAGAGCAGCACTCTGGTACATACATTACTTGCTGGACATCAAACTCAGGGTCATAGAAGTTGAGAGCCAACCCGCTTTACTGCACCACCTCCCAGACCACCCCCTTAGGCTATTAAACATGGATTTCCCAGTCCTGACCTCAAGGAATTCGAGAAGCATTAAGACTGAAGGCCGCTGGAAGGCAGGAAAGTTACTTCACATGTGACTGGCACCTGCCACTGAAGAGCCATTTGGAAGGTCCAGGCAACTCAACTATGACTTACTTAAAATTAGAGGGTGAAAAAGGGAATGGTCTGGAAAGGGAGAGGTAAACCCTGTTTTAGTTGTAAGATTTAAAATATACAGGTTCAGTCCCCAGCACCACCATAAACTAGATCCAAGCAGTGCTCTGGTAATAGTGAAAATATATATATGTCAGTATATCAGCTGCAACCAGAGAAGTACCTTAACTGATAGAGTTCTGGCCTTGAGTGCCAAAAGGTTCCAGGTTTGATCCCTGGCACCACATGTTCCACAGTAGTGCTCTGGCATGTGTGTGTGTGTGTGTGTGTGTGTGTGTGTGTGTGTGTGTGTAGGTATATTAATGTCACCAGAATTATTGCTGGAGTTCAGTGCCTGCATGATGAATGTACTGTTCCTGGTGGCCATTTTCCCTGTTTTCTTTCTTTCTCTCTCTTTCTTTCTTTCTGATAGGACAGAGAAATTGAGGGGGTGGAGGAGGTAGAGTGGGAAAGAGGCACCTTCAGTCCTTGTGAAGACCCCTTCCTGTAGGTGGGGAGTGGGGTTTGAACCAGGGTCCTTGCACATGGAAACTTGTATAGTCCAACCAGGTGTGCCACTGTCCAGCCCCTGTCTCAATCTTTCTATCTGAAAAGAAAAGAAATAATTAAAAAACCTTCTTCCCAGGGGTCGGGCAGTAGCGCAGTGGGTTAAGTGCACATGGCACAAAGCGCAAGGACGGAAGTAAAGATCCCGGTTCGAGTCCTCAGCTTCCCCTACCTTACCTGCCTCTGCCATGGGGCTTCTCTGAGACTTTGTGCCTTCATAATTCCACTTCTCCCAGTGGACTCTCCTTGCCCCAGACAGAGGGTGAGAGATGGAGTCCGAGAGAGACCACAGTCCCGCCCCGCCACTCACGAAGTTTGCCCTTGCATGGCGCTCACATGTGATGATTCATGCATGGAAAAATATCCATTCTACCAATGTATCTCCTAGTCTCTTTAAACTACGTGCAATCCCTTCTTTGTTGTTGATGCCACTGCTGCTGGGGCCAGAGCTTCAGTGCTCTTAGCCAACTTTTTCAGAAAGAAAGAGATAAGACAGAAAGACATCACAGCACCAGTGTAGCGGCGACTGGCCCTTGTGTGCAGCAGGGCAGGCATATTCCCAGGTGAGGTGGCCCTTGCGTGCGGCAGGGCAGGCATATTCCCAGGTGAGGTGGCCCTTGCGTGCGGCAGGGCAGGCATATTCCCAGGTGAGGTGGCCCTTGCGTGCGGCAGGGCAGGCATATTCCCAGGTGAGGTGGCCCTTGCGTGCGGCAGGGCAGGCATAGTCCCAGGTGAGGTGGCCCTTGCGTGCGGCAGGGCAGGCATATTCCCAGGTGAGGTGGCCCTTGCGTGCGGCAGGGCAGGCATATTCCCAGGTGAGGTGGCCCTTGCGTGCGGCAGGGCAGGCATATTCCCAGGTGAGGTGGCCCTTGCGTGCGGCAGGGCAGGCATAGTCCCAGGTGAGGTGGCCCTTGCGTGCGGCAGGGCAGGCATATTCCCAGGTGAGGTGGCCCTTGCGTGCGGCAGGGCAGGCATATTCCCAGGTGAGGTGGCCCTTGTGTGCGGCAGGGCAGGCATAGTCCCAGGTGAGGTGGCCCTTGTGTGCGGCAGGGCAGGCATATTCCCAGGTGAGGTGGCCCTTGCGTGCGGCAGGGCAGGCATATTCCCAGGTGAGGTGGCCCTTGCGTGCGGCAGGGCAGGCATAGTCCCAGGTGAGGTGCCCCTTGCGTGCGGCAGGGCAGGCATAGTCCCAGGTGAGGTGTTTTGACAGCCCCACTTCCCTCCTCCCCTGCCTCCTTTCTTCCTCTTTCTCTCCTCTCCCTTCTCCCCATTTCCAAGATTTTTCTATTGGCCTGAGAGCTGGCACAGTGGATACAGCACTGGACTCTCGACGAGGTTTCAAGTTTGATTTCCAGCATTGCCTTATGCCGGAGTGATTCTCTGGTTCTCTCTCTTTGTCTCTCTCTCTTGCTCTGTCATATATATATTCCCTTTTGTTGCCCTTGTTGTTGTTGTTTTATTTTTGTAGTTACTATTGTTGTTGTTTTTGAAGTCCTTGTTGTTGGATAGGACAGAGAGAAATGGAGAGAGGAGGGGAAGACAGAGAGGGGGAGAGAAAGACAGACACCTGCAGACCTGCTTCACCGCTTGTGAAGCGACTCCCCTGTAGGTGGGGAGCCAGGGGCTCAAACTGGGATCCTTACGCGGGTCCTTGTGCTTTGTGCCACCTGTGCTTAACCCGCTGCGCTACCGTCTGACTCCCACATTTTTTTTTTTTTGTAACCAGAGCACTGATCAGCTCTGCCTTATGGTGGTGCGGGGGATTGAACCTGGGACTTTGAAGTCTCCGGCAAAATATATACATCTTTTAAAGAAAAGAGAAAGGGACCAGGCAGTGGTGCACCTGGTTGAACGCACATATTACTATGTACAAAGACCTGGGTTCACATTCCTGGTCCTCACCAGCAGGGGAAACTTCACAAGCAGTGAAGCAGTGCTGCAAGTGTCTGTCTCCCCTCTCCTTTCAATTACTCTCTGTCCTATCAAATATATGAAAAATAAAATAAAGCAAAAATATTTAAGAGGGGGACCAGGCAGTGGTGCACCTGGTTAAGCTCACACATTACAATGTGAAAGGAAGGACCCGGGTTCAAACTCCTGGTCCTCACCTGCAGGGGGGAAGCTTCACGAGTGGTGAAATGGTGCTGCAGATGTCTCTGTCTCTCTCCCTTTCTATCTCCCCCTCCCCTCTCAACTTCTCTGTCTCTATCCAGTAATAAAGTGGATTATGATAAAAATATTATGATAAAAAATATTTCAGGGAGACAGAAATGAGGAAACCTTCCCCAAAAGTTAAGTGACTGAGACAAAACTAAAGAGTGCATGACCTAGAGATGGGAAGGGGTGAGCATGATGCAGAAGTGCAGGAAAGGCGCAGGGGTTTTCTGGGTTAGCAGCTAGGGTAGGGAGGTGGGAGGCTAGTTCTGGCAGGCCTTCAATCCAGGCAAAATCGCTTCTTTGTTACATTGAATCATCACTGCTGGAGATTCGGGCATGGTTGGTGAGATCCAAGAGTCAGTGAGGAGGGAGGGGTGTTTTTCAGAGCCTCTCAGATCAAACATGATATTACAGTTCAGTCTGGGGACCCAAGGTAGTCCAAGGTGGACTGTTTAGATTAACTAACTGTGGGACTGAAGAAGGAGGCCTTCCTCTTCCTTTGGGTTGGCTGCTAAATAGGGGAGTCCTCTTTCTTACCCAAATTCCAGATCCAAGACTGGCTTCTCCTTTGCAGAGAGTAGGATTTGGTGAATTCCACTCAGTTTTGAAGCCCGGGCAAATCAGAACTGAGCCATATATATACATGCCCAGCCAGAACTGAGTGGAATTCACCAAATCCTACTCTCTGCAAAGGAGAAGCAGGTTAAACACAGCAGGTTAAGCACACATGGCGCGAAGTGCAAGGACCATCATAAGGATCCCAGTTCAAGCCCCGGCTCCCGACCTATAGGAGAGTCACTTCATAGGCAGTGAAGCAGGTCTGCAGGTGTCTATCTTTCTCTCCCCCTCTGTCTTCCCATTCTCTCTTGATTTCTCTCTGTCCTATCGAACAATAACGACAGCAATAACAACAATGATAAACAATAAGGGCAACAAAAGGGAAAAATGGGCTCTAGGAACAGTGAATTCATAGTGCAGGCACTGAGCTCCAGTGATAACCCTGGAGGCAAAAAAAAAAAAAAAAAAAAACAGAAAAAACCTTCAGAGATTCTTCCTATCTTTTTTCCTTCTATATTGGATAGGATAGAGAGAAATTGAGGTGGTGGCAGAGATAGTGAGGGAGAGAGACAGAGACACACGTGCACACCAGCTTCACCCCTCGTGAGTCATCTCCCTGCAGGCGGGGGAGCAGGGGCTTGTAACCTGGCCCTTGCACGTGGTAATATGCGCACCTGACCAGGGAGTTGGGCGGTAGCTCAGCGGGTTAAGCGCACGTGGAGATCGTGGTGCAAAGCTCAAGGACCGGCATAAGGATCCCAGTTGGAGCCCGAGGCTCCCCACCTGCAGGGGAATCACCTCACAGTCAGTGAAGCAGGTCTGCAGGTGTCTGTCTTTCTCTCCCTCTCTCTGTCTTCCCCTTCTCTCTCCATTTCTCTCTGTCCTATCTAACAACAACAACAATAAAAGAAAGAAAAACAAGGGCAACAAAAGGGAAAAATAAAAAAAAAAAAAATATATATATATATATATATATATATATATATATATATATACCTGACCAGGTGTGCTACCCTGACCCTCCCACCCCCAGTATCATTCTGGCACATGCAGTGCCAAGGATCAAACTTTTAAGATCTCATGCTTGCAAGTCTAGAGTCTTACCACTGTGCCACCCCACAGGCTGCTGCCCCCACCCCGCTTTTTAAATATAGACTGAAATTTAGAGGGAAAGAAGAGATAGACAGAGAGAGAGGGAGAGGGAGAGGGAGGGAGACACCTGCAGCCCTGCTTGAAAAGCCTTCCTCCTGCAGGTGGGGACGGGTCTTGAACCTGGGTCCTTGAACATGTGCGCTCAACCCAGTGTGCCACTGGCTGGCTCCAAGCCACTTTTATTTTTTTATTCAGAGAAACAGACAGATGGAGAAATACTGTTATACTAAAGCTTCTTCCGTTGCCATGCAGTTCCCATGTGGTGCTGGGACTTGAATCTGGGTCACACACAAGACAGTGCGGGCACCCTGACTGGTGAGCTATCTCTACAGCCCAGATATTCTCGGTGTGTGTGTGTGTGTGTGTGTGTGTGTGTGTGTGTGTGTGTGTGTGTGTGTGTTACCAGAGCACTGCTCAGCTTTGGCTTATGGAGGTGCTAGACCTGGGACCTTTGGAACCTCAGGCAAGAAATGTCTTTTTATAACCTTTACACTGTCTTCCCAGCCCTTAGATATCCTTTATTATTTTTTTAAAATTTTCATTTACTACTTTTTTATTTGATAGGATAGAGAAAAATTGAGAGAGGAGGAGAAGCTAGGGAGAGAGAAAGAGACACCTTCAGCAGTGTTTCACTGCAACTGAAGCTAACCTCTGCAGGTTTTTAAATTTTTTAATATTATAAAGATTTATTTATTGGTAAGAGAAATAAGAAAAGAACCAGTGCCTTGCTTTAGCACATGCAATGCCAGGACTCAAGCTTGACTTCCATGCTTTAGCCACTGTGCCACCTCCTGCACCAGATACTTTATTCTATTTACTTATTTATTTTTTAACCAGAGCACTGTTCAGTTCTGGCTTATGGTGGTGTGGGGGATTGAACCTGGGACTCTGGAGTCTCAGGCATGAAAGTCTGTTTGCATAACCATTATGCTATCTACCATCTGCCCTCTATTATTTAAAGAAAAAAAAATTTAATTTTCCCAGAGCACTGCACAGCTCTGGCTTGTGGGAATTGATTGGTATGGGGAATTGATCCTGGGACCTTAGGGCCTTAGGCATAGAAGTCTTTTGCATAATCAGTGTGCTATCCCCTCAGATATTCTTTTTTTTTTTTTCAAAGATATATTTTACTTATTCCTTAGAGACAATTATATATGAGTGAGACTGAAAGGAGAGAGCACCGCCTAGTACATACGACTCGGAGCTTCAAGAATGTAAGTCTTGTACTCTGCCAGCTGAGTAGCTCCTTGCTGTGCTAGCAGCAGATTTTATTTATTTATTGTTCCAGTCTCTTGGAAACAGAGCTGGCAGTCAGCCGAGGTAAAGAACAAACACCTCATCACAGACCCCTGTGAGCGTCAACCCGGCTTTGACCTAGCACGTTATGATTGGGCCCTCCTCAATCGGTATCGAACAGGCCATGGCCGGTGCGCCGCTATGTTCCATCCCTGGGGAGCCAGAGACGACCCGAACTGCCCCTGCGGCTCCAGACAGACCATGACCCACATAGTCAACGACTGCCACCTCTCCAGATTCAAAGGAGGTCTCGAAACTTTACATCAGGCTCAACCTGACGCTGTTGACTGGCTATGGAAGAAGGGCAAACGCTAGAAGAAGAAGAATTTATTTATTTAGCACTACTCAGCTCTGGTTAATGGTAAAGGTGAGGTTGGGGGTGGGGATAGAGACTTGAGGCTGAAGGGCCCAGCTGTGGCGCACCTGGCTGAGCGCTCACATCACAGTGCACAGTGATTCAGATTCAAGTCTTTGCCCCCCAGCTGCAGGGGGGAAGCTTTAGGAGTGGTGAAGCAGGGCTGCAAGTATCTTATCTTTCTCTCCCTCTTTTTTTTTTTTGGATAGAGACAGCCAGAAATTGAGAAGGAAGGGGATGATAGAGAGGGAGAGAGAGAGAGAAATTTGCAGCACTGCTTCACCACTTGTGAAGCTTTGTCTCCGCAGGTGGGGACCAGGGGCTCGAACCTGGGTCCTTGTGCATTGTAACATGTGCACTCAACCAGGTGCATCACCACTTTTCCCCCTCACTCCTTCCCTCTCAATTTCTCTCAGACTCTATCCAATAATACATAAAATAAAATAAGATGAAGAAAATTGAATCTGGGACCTTAAAGCCTGAGGCATGAGAGGCTGTTTGCATAACCATTTTGCTGTCTCCCCCACCCAGCAGCATATATTCTTTTCTTTTTATCTCTTTTTTATATTTATTTTCCCTTTTGTTGCCCTTGTTTTTTATTGTTGTTATAGTTATTATTGTTGTTATTATTGATGTCGTCGTTGTTGGATAGGACAGAGAGAAATGGAGAGAGGAGGGGAAGACAGAGAGGGGGAGAGAAAGATAGACACCTGCAGACCTGCTTCACCACCTGTGAAGCGACTCCCCTGCGGGTAGGGAGCCGGGCGCTCTAACTGGGATCCTTACGCCAGTCCTTGTGCTTTGCACCAAGTGTTTAATCTTTTATTTTAACTTTTATTTATTTATTTAATTTTTATTTATCTTCCCTTTTGTTGCCCTTGTTGTTTTTTATTGTTGTTGTAGTTATTTGTTTATTTATTTATTCCCTTTTGTTGCCCTTGTTGTTTATTGTTGTAGTTATTGTTGTTGATGTTGTCATTGTTGAATAGGACAAAGTGAAATGGAGCGAGGAGGGGAAGACAGAGAAAGACAGACACCTGCAGACCTGCTTTACCGCCTGTGAAGCGACTCACTTACAGGTGGGGAGCCAGGGGCTCGAACCAGTATCCTTCGGCAGGTCCTTGTGCTTTGCACCACGTGCGCTTATCCCATGCGCTACCGCCCGACTCCCATCTTTTTAAAAAAATTATTTATTTTTTCCCTTTTGTTGCCCTTGTTGTTTTCTTGTTGTAGTTATTATTTTCGTTGTTATTGATGTCGTCATTGTTGGATAGACAGAAAGAAATGGAGAGAGGAGGGGAAGACAGAGAGGGGGAGAGAAAGATAGACACTTGCAGACTTGTTTCACCGCCTGTGAAGCGACTCCCCTGCAGGTGGGGAGCCGGGGGCTTGAGCCGGGATCCTTACACGGGTCCTTGCGCTTTGCGCCACCTGCGCTTAACCTGACTCCCTAAGCCTCATATATTCTAAACCAGACCAAGCCACCTGAAGAGGAGAAGGAAGCTCAGGACAGTTTCCTTGCTGTTTTGCTGGTCAGGACAGTCCTTTGGAGTGTATTCTAACTATCACCCCCAAGACTGATTTTATTTATTCCATTATAGACAGGCAGACAAACAGACAGTCCAGGGTAGTACTCTAGCATATTTAGTGCTGGAGTTCCAACTTGGGGCCTCATGCTTTCAAGTCCAAACCTACCACAACACAACCGGGCAGCTGGAGTGTATTTTTTAAGCTCTAGCTTCAATTTTTTTTTTTTTAATTAATGATTGACAAAATTACAAAATAACAGAGGTACAATTCCACACCATTCCCACCACCAGAGTTCTCTTTCCTCATTCCCTCTAGTGGAAACTGCAGTGGTTCTCCCAAGGTCACAGATAAGGGTTGACTGTTATTTCTATAGATATCTGCCTGTATGTCTGCTATCTATCTTTCTATCTACATATTTTTTCCTTTTTTTTTTTTTCTTTTTTTGCCTTCAGGGTTATTGCTGGGGCTCGGTACCTGCACCATGAATCCACTGCTCCTGGAGACCATTTTTTCCCCTTTTGTTGCCCTGGTTGTTGTTGTTGCTGTCGTTGGATAGGACAGAGAGAAATCGAGAGAGGACAGGAAGACGAGGAGAGAAAGACAGACACCTACAGACCTGCTTCACCACTTGTGAAGCAACTTTCCTACAAGTGGGGAGCTGAGGGCTCTAACTGGGATCCTTATGCCGGTCCTTATGCTTTGCACCTGCTGTGCTACTGCCCTACTCCCTTTTTAAAATATTTATTTATTCCCTTTTGTTGCCCTTGTTGTTTTATTGTTGTAGTTATTGTTATTGTTATTAATGTAGTTGGATAGGACCGAGAGAAATGGAGAGAGGAGGAGAAGACAGAGGGGGAGAGAAAGACAGACACCTGCAGACCAGCTTCACTGCCTGTGAAACGACCCCCCTGCAGGGTCTCCTTACGCCAGTCCTTGTGCTTTGCGCCATGTGAGCTTAACCCACTGCACTACCGCCCGACTCCCCTCTTTCTTTTTTACCAGAGTACTGAACAGCTCTGGTTATGGTGGTGAGGGGGATTGAACCTGGAACTCTGGAGCCTCAGGCATCAGAGTCTCTTTGCATAAACATTATGCTACCTACCCCACCCTTTTATGCCCAGTTTTTTCTGTAGCCCTGCCTTCTCTTCCTTTCTAGGTCACTGTTACTACTACTTCTGATCATTTTTCCTTTTATTCCTCTCCTCTCTCGGGGTCCTGATGGAACTGGGTTGCAGAACTCTATAGTCATCTTCCCCTAACATTTCTCCCCTTCTGGGAATATGGACCAGAAGTGTTTTTAGGGTGTGGAAGCCAGGAGTTCTGGCTTCTGTAACTGTTTCTCTGCTGGACATGGACGTTGGCCGGTGGATCCGAACCCCTTGTTGCTTCTGTCTTTCCCTAGTGGGGCAGGGCTCTGGGGAGGTGGGCCTAGGAGGTTTTCACTGTCTCACAACCCTCCTTCCTTCTTGATTCCTGCTGAGCACATGGCAGTTTCCTTTGCTGGACTTCCCTCTATATCGTTTCAAAATTCAGTTGGCCATTCCTGGCTCTGTGGAGGGTACCGGGAGTGCAAAGACCCTGCTGTCTGAGAGCCTGTGGTCTGAAGTAGACAATAGAACCTGGTGTTGAGCAGAGGTGACTGTGGGGCCATGAGACAGAAGTCAGTCCTCGTGTATGAAATCAGCTGGTGAAGCCAGAGCAATATTAGATTATTTGATAGTTTCCCTCTCCTAACTGGGGTTTAGGAGCTGTTTCCTTGTATTCCAAAAGCTGGCACTTAATAGACAAAATAAGGATTAGGACACCATCAGGGAATGCAGCTTGCTGATATGATCCTGAGAGCAGGTCTAAGACACCCACCTCAAAGGGTGGTATGCCTATATGCCTATCCTAAATTCATTAGGATTTAGTTTTCTTTTCTTTTTTCTTTATTTATTTGATAGAAACAGAGAACTTGAGAGGGGAGGAAGGGCGGGGAGAGAAATCTGCAGCCTTGCTTCACTGTTCATGAAGCTTTCCCCCTGCATGTGGGGACTAGAGGCTTGAACCTGGGTCCTTGTGCACTATAATGCATGCACGTAACCAGGTGAGCCACCACCTGACCTCAGCTTTATTATTTTTTTTAACTTTTTTTTTCCTCCAGGGGTATTGCCGGGCTCGGTGCCTGCACCATAAATCCACCGCTCCTGGAGGCCATTTTTCCTTCTTTTGTTGCCCTTGTTGTTGTAGCCTCGTTGTGGTTATTATTATTACCATTGTTGATGTTGTTCATTGTTGGATAGGACAGAGAGAAATGGAGAGAGGAGGGGAAGACAGAGAGGGGGAGAGAAACAGAGACACCTGCAGACCTGCTTCATTGCCTGTGAAGCGACTCCCCTGCAGGTGGGGAGCCCGGTGCTCGAACCGGGATCCTTATGCTGGTCCTTGCTTTGTGCCACATGCGCTTAACCCACTGCGCCACTGCCCGACCCCCTAAAACTTTTTTTTTATTATCTTTATTTATTTACTGGATAGAGACAGAAATTGAGAGGGGAGGGGGTGATAGAGGAGAGAGACAGACACCTGCAGCCCTGCTTCACCACTCATAAAACTTTCCCGCTGCAGGTGGGGACCAGGGGCTCAAACCTGGGTCCTTGAGCACTGTAATATGTGCGCTCAGCCAGGTGCACCACTACCTGGCCCCTGAGCTTTATTTTTTCTAAGATTTATTTACTGGGAGTCCGGCAGTAGCACAGCGGTTTGAGCGCACGTGGTGCAAAGAGCAAGGACCGGTGTAAGGATCCCGGTTCCAGCCCCTGGCTCCCCACCTGCAGGAGAGTCGCTTCACAGGTGGTGAGGCAGGTCTGCAGGTGTCTGTCTTTCTCTCCCCCTCTCTGTCTTCCCTTCCATTTCTCTCTGTCCTATCCAATAACAATGACAGCAATAACAGTAATAATAATGATGACAATAAACAAGGGCAATAAAGGGAAAATAAATAAATATCAAAAAAAATTTTTAAAGATTTACTGGTTTTTTCTACTGCCACCAGTTTTTTTTTTTTTTAATAGGGTAGAGAGAAATTGAGAGAGAAAAGGAAGATAGGGAGAGAGAAAGTCACCTGCAGACCTGCCTCACTGCTTGAGGTGCTCCCCTCTCTCTCTTGCAGATGGGAGCCGAAGCCTGGGCTCGAGCCCAGGTCCTTGTCCTGGGTAATATACCCGCTCAACCAGGTGTGCCAAAGCCCACCTACCAGCTCACCTACTGCTGAGAGGTGAGGAAGAGGAACCAGCACTTCACCGGCACATGCAATACTGGGGATCTAACTCAGGACTGTGTGCTTGAGAATCCGACACTTTACCCATTGTGCTATTGCCTACTGGACTGCTCTCACTTTTCATCCATCCGTCTGTCTCATATGAGACAAAGAGGGAAGCTAGAGCATCACTCTGGTACATGTGGCGCTGGAGCGGGCACCAGGAACCGTAGGCATCTAAGTTCAGTACTTTACCAGTTGAGCTGTCTCAGCTGCATGTATGTTTAACTTTTTAGTTTTTTTTTTTAATTTTGTATTAATTTTATTTTTGAGACAGATGCAGACACGTACACACAGAGAGAGAAACAGAGAGAGAGAGAGAGACAGAAACACCAGAGCACTGCTCAGCTCTGGCTTATGGTGGTGCAGGGGATTGAACCTCGGACTTAGGAGCCTCAGGCATGAGAGTCTGTTTGCATAACCATTATGCTATCTCCCCTGCACACTTTTTTAGTTTCTTTATGAAATTTTTAAAAATATTTATTTTACCAGAGCACTGCTCAACTCTGGTCTATGGTGGTGTGGGAATGGAACCTGAGACTTTGGAGCCTCAGGTATGAGACTCCCTCTACATAACCATCATGCTATCTAGCCACACCCTTAATTTTTTCAAAATTACTTATTTATTCCCTTTTGTTGCCCTTGTTTTATTGCTGTAGTTATTGTTGTTGATGTTGTCATTGTTGGATAGGACAGAGAGAAATGAGAGAGGAGGGGAAAACAGAGGCAGGGAGAGAAAGATAGACACCTGCAGACCTGCTTCACGCCTGTGAAGGGACTCCCCTGCAGGTGGGGAGCCGGGGGCTCAAACCAGGATCCTTAAGCAGGTCCTTGTGCCACGTGCGCTTAACCAGCTCCACGTGCGTTTAACCCGCTGTGCTACCTGCTACCTCCGGACTCACAATTTTTTTTCCCCTTAATCAGAGCACTGCTCTGCTCTAGTTTATGGTGGTTTTGGAGATTGAGCCTGAGACTTTAGCCTCAGGCATGGGAATCTTTTGCATGAGTATTATGCTATCTCAGTCCAACTTGCTTTTTTTTTTTTTTTCTTTTAAGATCTGTTTATTTACTTAGAAGGAAGAAGAGAATATGCAGTGTCAGGTATTGAATTCAGGACCTTTTCTTTTTCTTTTTAAAAATATTCTCTTTTAATGAGAAAGCAGATACAGAGGGGTACTGAGGGAAAGATACCGAGGGGGAGACTGGAGCACTGCTCAGCTCTGGTTTATGGTGGTGCTGGGGATTGAATCTAGGGCCTCAGAGCCTCAGGCAAGAAAGGCTTTTGCATAAGCATTACGCTGTCTTCCCAGCCAATTCAGGACCTTTTCAAGAATATTTTGTCTGTTTAATGAGAGAAATACAAAGAGAAAGAAGACCCCTGCACAGCCATAAGCCAGTGCTGAGTAGTGCTCTGGAAGGGGGAGAAAGGGAAGGAAGAAGAAGGGGAGGGGAGGGGAGGGGAGGGGAGGGGAGGGGAGGGGAGGGCAGGATGAAGGGGGGGGGGGAATAAGGAAAGGGACCAGATCACTGCTCAGCTCTGGCAATAGTGGTGTTGAGATTGAACCTGGCAGGAACCTCAGAACCTCAGGCATGAATGTCTTGCATAATCATTATGCTGTCTCCCCAGCCTAAATTCAGTACCTTAAACATGTAAGTCTACCTGCTATGCCATCTTTTAAGATTTATTTTAGTTACATATGGGAAAAGAGAAATCATGTGAAGCAGAGAGAAGGGAAGAAAGACAGGAACCGCATCACCCTTCAGTAGTACCTGGGATCCAACCAGGAACTTTGGGCATGAAAATCTGACCCTTTACCAGTTGAACCACTTCTCCAGCCACTGGAATGCTTAACTTTCATGCTATGCTTTGAGAGTAGAAGGTAGATAGTTTCTGCCCAGGTCCCCAGATAACAAAATATAATCACTGTGAATATTTGTACCTTGTCCCAGTCATTGGTGTTTTCCTTCTATCTAAAAATCCCTATCAGCTGACTTATTTTATTTGATTTTTTTAGATTTCTTTTTTTTTAATATTTATTTTATTTATTTATTCCCTTTTGTTGCCCTTGTTTTATTGTTGTAGTTATTATTGTTGTTGTCGTTGTTGGATAGGACAGAGAGAAATGGAGAGAGGAGGGGAAGACAGAGAGGAGGAGAGAAAGATAGACACCTGCAGACCTGCTTCACCACCTGTGAAGCGACTCCCCTGCAGGTGGGGAGCCGGGGTTCGAACCGGGATCCTTATGCGGGTCCTTGTGCTTTGCGCCACCTGCGCTTAACCCGCTGTGCTACCACCCGACTCCCTATTTGATTTTTTAAAGATTTTTAAAATATTTATTCCCTTTTTGTTGTAGTTATTATTGTTGTTATTGATGTCCTCCTTGCTGGATAGGACAGAGAGAAATGGAGAGAGGAGGGGAAGACAGAGGGGGAGAGAAAGACAGACACCTGCAGACCTGCTTCACCGCCTGTGAAGTGACCCCCCTGCAGGTGGGGAGCCCGGGGCTTGAACTGGAATCCTTATGCTGGTCCCTGTGCTTGGCGCCACCTGCGCTTAACTCGCTGTGCTACCGCAACCGACTCCCTTTATTTTATTTTTTTACCAGAACACTGTTGGCTTATGGTGGTGTGGGGGGATTGAACCTGGGACTTTGAAGCCTCAGATATGAGAGTCTCTTTGCATAATCATTATGCTATCTATCCTCCACTCTTATTTTATTTACTTATTAATGAGAAAACTAGAAGGCAAGAAGTCCTGAGTTCTATCATGTGCCATAGTGATATTCTGGTTCTCTTTCTTCTTATTTTTTTTCTTTTTCTTTTCTTTATTTATTATTTTATTTTAATGGGCCCAGGGATTTTTTAATTTTTATTTATATTTATTTTCGCCCCTTTTGTTGCCCTTGTTTATTGTCATTGTTGTTATTATTGTTGTTATTGCAGTCATTGTTGTTGGATAGGATAGAGAGAAATGGAGAGAGGAGGGGAAGACAGAGAGGGGAGAGAGAAAGACACCTGCAGACCTGCTTCACTGCTTGTGATGCGACGCCCCTGCAGGTGGGGAGCCGGGGGCCTCAAACCGGGATCCTTACAACGCCCCTTGTGCTTTGTGCCACATGCACTTAACCTGCTGTGCCTGTTTCTTTTTAAGTTTGTTTTTTTTTTTTTGCCTCCAGGGTTACCGCTGGGGTTCAGTGCCTGCACTACTAATCCACTGCTCCTGGAGGCCATTTTTCTCTTATGTTGCCCTTGTTTATCGTTATTATTGTTGTTATTGCCGTCATTGTTGTCGGATAGGACAGAGAGAAATCGAGAGAGATGGGGAAGACAGAGGGGGAGAGAAAGATAGACACTTGCAGACCTGCTTCACAACCCCCCTACAGGTGGGGAGCCGAGAGCTCGAACCTGGATCCTTAAACCCGACGTTACGCTTGCGCCATGTGCACTTAACCAGCTGCGCTACCGCCCGGACCCCTGTAGTTGTTATTCTTGTTATAGCTGTTGTTGTTTGATAGGACAGAGAGATATTGAGAGGGGAAGACAAAGAGGAGGAGAGAAAGACAACTGTAGACCTGCTCCACTGCTTGCAAAGCGACCCCCCCTTTTGTTGCCCTTGTTGTTTTCTTGTTGTAGTTATTGTTGTAGTTATTATTGTTGTTGTTGTTGAATAGGACAGAGAGACATGGAGAGAGATGGGGGAAGACAGAGAGGAGGAAGAGAAAGATAGACACCTGCAGACCTGCTTCACCGCCTGTGAAGCGACTCCCCTGCAGGTGGGGAACCGGGGCTCGAACCGGGATCCTTACGCCGGTCCTTGCGCTTTGCACCACCTGCGCTTAACCCGCTGCGCTACAGCCCGACGCCCCTATTCTGAATTAAAAAATATATATATTATTTTTATTTATTGGGTTGAGACAGCCAGAAATCGAGAGGGAAGGGGGAAATAGAAAGAGAGAGAAAAAGACACCTGCAGCCCTGCTTCACCACTTGTCAAGCTTTCCCCCTGCCGGGGGGGGGGGGGGGGGGGGGGTGGGGGGTGGGGGGGGTGGGGGGGTGGGGGGACTGGGGTCTTGAACCCGCTGGGTCCTTGCACACTGTAATATGTGCGCTCAACCAGGTGCGCCACTGCCCAGCCCCTTGATTTTTTTTTTTTTTTTTTAAATCAGAGCACTGTTCAGCTCTGGCTGATGGTGGTGCAGGGGACTGAACCTGGGAGTTTGGAGCCTCAGGCTTGAGAGTCTCTTTGCATGACTATTATGTTATCCACACCTTTTCCCCTGTTCTAATATTTCATATCAGTAGAATTGGATAGTGTGACCTCCTATTGTGTTTGACTTGTTTCACTTTTTCCTTTTGTAAAGATTTATTTACTGTGGGCCGGGCGGTAGCACAATGGATTAAGCACACATTGTGCAAAGCACAAGGACTGGCATAAGGATCCCCATTCAAGCCCCTGGCTCCCCACCTGCAGGGGGCGGCTTTACAGGCGGTGCAGCAGGTCTGCAGGTGTCTGTCTTTCTCTCCCCCTCTCTGTCTTCCCCTCCTCTCTCGAGTTCTCTCTGTCCTATCCAACAGTGATAACAAGGATAACAAAAGTAGGAATAAAAGGCCTCCAGGAGCAGTGGATTTGTAGTGCAGGCACTGAGCCCCAGCAATAACTCTGGAGGCAATAAAATAAAATAAAATCACTATTTATGAGAGAGAGCCAGAAGGGTCACTCTGACACATGTGCAGCTGAGGGCTCAAACTTTTTTTTTTCTTTCTTAAATTTTTAACTTATTTATCTGATAAAACAGAAAGAAATTGAGAGGCTGAAAGAAAGGGAGAGAGAGACACCTGCAGCCCTGCTTCACCACTCCTGAAGCTTTCCCCCTGCAGAGGGGAGCTTAAACCCAGGTTCTCTGCATCGTACCAGTGTGCCACCACCCGGCCCCCAAACTTGGGATCTTGTGCTAACGTCCAACGCTCTAGCCACTGTACCACCTCCCAGGCTGCTTCGTATATTCTAAAAGTTCGTCTAGTTATATCATGTATCACTTTCTTTCTTCTTCTGACTGAATACCCACTATATGTATATACCACAATGTGTCGTTCATTGTTTGACATTCAGGTTGCTTCCTCCTTTGGGGGAGGTGGGGAAGACGCACAGAACAGCAGAGAGGCAAAGTGAAATTGTGATAGCAATTAAGCTTCCTGCAGTGTAGTGGGGGCTCAGCTCAAACCTGGGTCACACATGACAAAGTATCACACTATTGAGGTGAGCTGTTTTGTTGGCCCTACTTCCACCTTCTGCCCACTGTGAAGTGAACTGTTGTAAATATTCATTTGTGGGGGAATTTGAATACCTATCTTTACATGTCAGGAGTACATATACTCAGGAGCGGACTTGTTGAGACATGAACAATAATACATCTTTGAGAACAACAGACATTCTTGTTTCTTTAATTAATTTATTTACCTGAGCACTGCTCAGCTCCGGCTTATGGTGGTGCCAGGGATATGTAATGTGCGACTTTGGAGCCTCAGGCTTGAGAGTCTCTTTGCATGACCATTATGCTGTCTACCCCTCCCCCACTTGTTTCTTTTTCTTTTCCCTCTCTCCCTCTCCCTCTCTCTTGTTTCTGTTATTATTATGCTTATAGTGATGCTGTTCCTAACTAAGAAACTAAACCTTGTCTTAGATTGTTCATGATGTTGACATCAAATGAAAAAAACGGGACTGGGGTAGATAGCACAATGGGTATGCAAAAGAGACTCTCCAAAGTCTCAGGTTCAATCCCCCCGCACCACCATAAACTAGAGCTAATTAGTGCTCTGGTAAAGAAAAGAAAAAGAAAAAACGGATTTGAGTGACAGGGGTAGATAGCATATTGGTTATGCAAAGAGACTCTTGTCTGAGGCTCCCAAGTCCCAAATTTAATACTCTGTACCACCATAAACCAGAGCTGAGCAGTGCTCTGGTTTAAAAAGAAAGAAAAGAAAAACGGATTTGAAATCCAAGGTCCTAAAGAAGTGCCTCCAGTTACAATTTATTTTACTTAGAACAGTAATTGTACATGTGTAACCTTTCTCAGTTTTCCATGTAACAATCTAACCCCCAGGTCCTCCTCTGCCATCGTGTTCCAGTACCTACACACACACACACACACACACACACACACCACTAATTTAGTGCAAACACACCAGCTGCTGCTGTCCTTTGTTTTCCTTTCTGGAGACGGTGTGTGTGTATATACACATACACGGAGACCTTTAGTGCTTCAGAAGCGAAAATCTTTTGTATAACCATTATGCTGTTTCCCTTGTTTGAAATTCTAGCTTTAAAATCGGTCCCATCGGGCAGGGCAGAGAGTATAAAGGTGACGCAAACAGACTCAGGCCCGAGGCTCCACGGTTCCAGGTTCAATCCCCAGCACCACTACGAGCCAGAAGCAGGCAGCGGGGAGATTACGACCCCAGCGTCAGGGTCATCAGTGAGTTACAAAACATAAGTGAGATTCAAACTCGTCTAGGCTTTTTTTCTTACGGGTATTTGCACACCTTTGGGGGGAACCACCGAGGATTCGGCAAGAGAAATGCTACTCAGTCTGTAGCCCTCAGCGGTAGGAGGGCCTCCACAGAAGGACAAGATGGTGGCCGGGACAGGGCCGCTCTATCTGCTCGGGGAAACTCTATGGCGAGAAGTACAGTTCACAAGCGAGAAGCCGAGTGAGTGAGTGAGTGAGTGAGTGAGGAAGGGTGGGGCAGAAACCTCTCGCGCACGCATGTGACATGAAGGGGAGATGGGGGGGGTGGCTGCAGTGTAACTTTTCTGAAACGTGTGAGTCCTTTAAGCCTGAGTAAAGACGAGGTGGGGCATTTCCTAAGGCGCATGCGCTCCAGGCAGGACCCGCGATTCTGTAGCGTGGTCTTTTCGGCGCCCGGCGTACAGACGACGTCTGCGGTGGAAGGGGTGGGGACGCATCTCAATACGCATGCGTATTGTGGATGAGGCGTTTCCTTTTGAGGGTGTGGAGGGCAGGGCTTTTTATTGCGCAGGCGCAAGGCCTGTCCGGTAAGGCTTGTGGTCTATCACGGGGAGGGAAGTAGAGGCTGAAGGGCTTTAAGTACCGGCTGCGCCTGCGCATTGCCTACTGGTGGGACGAGCTCTGGATTTGTGAGGGGCGGGTTCACGTATACGCGTCATCGGATGGGTAGGTGGGAGGGTGGGTGGAGCTGGGGGAGGGTCTATGCGCTTGCGCAGTGCGGGGGTGGAGGGCGGAGGAGATAGATAGCACGCTTGCGCGACTGTCACAGGGCTGCTTGGTTGGTCAGTGGGGAGTCGGCGCCTGCGTACTAAGACCCGTGTGCAGCAGCGGCGGCGATAGAAGCGGCGGCGGCAGCAGCGGGCTCGGAGGCAGCGGTTGGGCTCGCGGCGAGCGGACGGGGTCGGGTCAGTGCGTTCGCGCGAGGTGAGAGCGGACAGGACGCGCGTGCGCGGAACCTCAGCTGAGTCTGCGAGCAAAGCTGGAACTGCGCGGGGGTCGGGGAGGGGGCAGAGGGGAGCGGCGGCCGCCGCCGCGCGGTATTCTGCCCGCCAGTGGCGCGAGGTGTGGGGAGGCGCGGGCGCGCGCTATTGGCGCGCGGGGTGACGGTTAGGGCCGGCCGGGTGACGTTGGAGCGACGCCGGGTGGGGGACTGAGAGCCGCGAGGCCGCCACGCGGGAGAGGCCGCCGGGCGGCCACGCCGGGGCGAGGGCCGGGGGCCAAATCGGCCCGGCGCGGCCAGGGGAATCGGGGCCTTGGAGAACCGGGCACCGCGCGGCCACGTGAGGTGGGGGAGGGGGCTCCTCGGTGAGGGCATGTGGGGGGGCTGCGGCCGGCGGGGGGAGGGGAGGCGGCGTGGCTGCGGCCTGGCGCGCCCTGTGAGGAGGGGGCGAGCGCAGCACCGGAAGTGCCCCCGCTGGCGGCTGCCCTCGGGGTCGGAGGCCGCATGGCCGAATGTGGCCGGGCCCCGCATGGCAGCGCAGGGACCCCTCCCCCCAGGTCTCGGCCACCGGAAGCCCCGGGCGGCCACATGGTGGGCGGGAGCCCGCAGCCCCTAGCACGGGCTTCTGGTCCACGGGGCGATCGGGGGAGCTGGAGATTTGTGGGCACCGGGGGAGCTGGATGCTGACCATGCAGGGAGCCCGCTGCGGGCATTTGTTGCCACTTCCCCGGCTCAGGGTCCTAGAGGCTTGCCCACGACTCCCGTGAAGCGAGGCAGCCAGCCCGATGTCAGTGACACGGTTCCGTGCCAGCAGGAGGAAGGGGAGAAGGGGTGATTGGACAGGAGCCCACCTTTCCTCGGGCATGCGGGTGGCGCCCCAGCGTCCTGGGGAGATGGTTCCCTGCTGCCATAGCCGCTCCTCACCCTGTCAGCCTTGCAGCTACGTGGGAGCTAACAGACTCATCAAATCCGGCAGCCCAGTTCTCAGTCCCCTTTACTCCCAGCCTTCGGCTTTTGAGTTTGTCGCTCACCACTCCCTTACTTTGCACCGACTGTGCAGGCCTGGCCTGAAAAGCCGACAGCAGCGGTGCATGCTGGGTAGAGTGGGAGGGCCCTCCGCAGAGGCTCGGTTCCCGGCTTCCCTGTGTGTGCAGCCGGGGCTCCGCTGGAAAACTTTCTGCCTCTTCGCTGCCTTTGCAGATGTGGACGGAGAGGCGGGAATCCCCCAGTGAGGCCCTGTGGCTTTCCGTACCAATGACTGACTTGCGGATGGGGTGGGGGGTGTAACAGAGACGGGTGGGGCCCTGTCCTGGTCTCCTCCCTCGCCCACTAGCCCCGCCCTTGTGCTGGCTCATAGCTGCTCACCTAATTATAGCCCTCGGTGTGTGAGGGAAGAGGGGTGATTGGTTTCAGTGGCAAGTAACACCTGAGTCCTCCCCTACCAGCGATTAGGGCCCTGCTCATCTCAGAGATTTGACATCTCAACTGCTCGGAGCCTTCCTTTCCTAAGCCACCCCATGATTTCTGATTCGGAAGGGGAAAAGACCCAGCTATATTTGTGATTCGAACCAGTTTTTAACATAGGAACTGCCTTGCCGAGGTGGGAACTAAGATGGGATGGAACAAAGGCGTCAGAACAGCGGGCGGATTAAAACTTTCATCCTTACTGATGCTAGTTCTCTTTTTGACTCTAGTTGGAATCGAAGCCTCTTAAAATGGCAGATGACTTGGACTTCGAGACAGGAGATGCAGGGGCCTCCGCCACCTTCCCAATGCAGTGCTCAGCATTACGTAAGAATGGCTTTGTGGTGCTCAAAGGCCGACCATGCAAGATTGTGGAGATGTCTACCTCCAAGACTGGCAAGCACGGCCACGCCAAGGTTCGAATTTCATCTATCCATCTTGGCTCTTCCCTAAACCTATATTGATATTCTTGGGCTCCTGGCAGCACCCTGTCAGTGGTCTTTGTTTAGCATCAAGTTCTTTATTTAATGAGAAAGATAAAGAGCCAGACATCACTCTGGTACACGTGCTGCCGAGGATTGAACTCAGGACCTCATGCTTGAGAGTCTAGTTTCTTAGCCACTGCACCACCTCCTGGACCACAAGTTCCTTATTTAACACTCGGGTTCTTTTCATACTACCTTTCTCCCAGCTTCCTGGCGGTCCTGGCATGCCCCATCATCCTGGTGACCTCTTGCCATCTTTGTGAACCTGATTCCTGAGCTTTCAGCTTTTGAGCTGTTTAGCGGCTCCTTGTTCCAGACGTTTCACTTTCCTGCTTCTTCTCATCCTTCATTTTCTTTGGAGAGGGAAATAGAACATGACACTGGCATATGTGACACCAGGGATCAAACTCAGAACCTCAAGCTTGAGAATCCCAACAACCAGCTCAGCTCCCTTTGAATCTTTGTAGATGTATCGTTTGGTAACTGTCCATACTTAAGTCAGTACAGAATATCTTACCCCTGACAGGGCTCCCATGTGCCTCTAACCTCGCTACCATTCTCCAGTGCCAGTTTTCCCTCTACCTGCCTCTCTACTTGCTTTCTTGGTCCTGATATTCTTACTCGTCACTCTAGACTTCTCCCTCAAGTTCAGGCTCTTTCCTTGTCAAATTTGTGGCTTTCTTTTCATAAGTGTTTCCCTCTTACTGATTTGCCATTTATCTGCGGTCATGCCCTTATACATTCTGTGCTTTTCGTTGCTGCTTTTGTAATTATATAGTTCTTTCTGACCCATCTCTTCCTGTTTTATCAGTTGTACTTTCCCCCTTCTATGTTGACTTCCAGGAAAAATCATATACTTTCACCAAAATTCTTGCTAGTCTAAGGGTCTTGTCCATGTTTTATAGCTCAAGGTAACCCACTACTCTGGGACTGCCCTGTAGCTGACCTTGTACTAATAACTTAGGCTCCCATAGTGATCTTCTTGTCTCTGTGGTGATCTTTGACTTTTTTTTTTTTCCTGACTTAATTGGTACAATTCTGGCTTCCCTACCACTACCTAAGGATAACTTGAGCCTATATCTTCTGCATCTAAGAGTTTGGTTTCTTTGATGTGATGCATACATACAGGTCCACCTGGTTGGTATTGACATCTTTACTGGGAAGAAATATGAAGATATCTGCCCGTCAACTCACAATATGGATGTCCCCAACATCAAAAGGAATGATTTCCAGGTATGTCGATGGTCTGTGTGTAGCCGGGCTAGTGGTCTATAGAGGGGAAGTGTATACTGACCAAAAAACATTTGTGCTGAGAGAGGGAATGGCAGGAGAGGGCCTATAGAGTGACCTTTGTAGACCTACCTTCAGTTTCTTCCCCTATCTGCCCCCAGCTAATTGGCATCCAGGATGGGTATCTGTCACTGCTTCAGGACAGCGGGGAAGTGCGAGAGGACCTTCGCCTGCCTGAAGGAGACCTTGGCAAGGAGATTGAGCAGAAGTATGACTGTGGAGAAGAGATCCTGGTACAGACACTCCCCACTCCCCACCTCTTTTTGTGTCCAGTTTTATGCTCTGTGCTGCTTCCTCTGATCAGATTCCCCTCCTGCTCCTTCAGATCACGGTGCTGTCCGCTATGACAGAGGAGGCAGCTGTTGCAATCAAAGCCATGGCAAAATAACTGGCTCCCGGGTGAGTGGCATCTACTCCTTCTGCTCAGTCATATTTTTGAGCTGTGGCCCACTATCCCAGTTGCTTCTGTTTTATTGTGGCATTTAACATTTCTTTCTGAAGATAATGGTTTGGTTTCTCTCCTTCTAGGGTGGCGGTGGTGGCAGCAGCAGTGATCCTCAAGCCTGCAGAGGCCCCCTTCCCCAGCTCTGGCCCAGCTCTGGCCCGGCCCACGGCTGGATTCCTACACAATTTATTTGACGTTTTATTTTGGTTTCCCCTACCTCCCCCTTCAGTCTGTTGGGGAGTGCCTGCCCCTCGCCCTGCTCCCTTGGCCAGGAGCGAACCATGGCCTTGGTGAAGCTGCCCCTTCTCTTCTCCCCGCGCACTACAGCCCTGGTGGGGGAGAGGGTGGGTGCTGCTTGTGGTTTAGTTTTTGGTTTTGTTTTTTTTTAATTTGGAATCAAAGCTGTGGATTCTGGCAAATGATCCGTGTACCCTTTTCCTACTCATCCCTAATCTGGTCCCATATTCTCTATAACCCTTTATTACCCCAGCACCACCCACACACAAACTGGGGACCAGCCCCCTCCCTTGCCTATTTCTCTCCCCAAGTCCCTTTAAAAGGGGAGGGAAGAGGAGGAGAGGGGAGGGGACCTGCCCCCTCTTCAGGCATCTGGGAGGGCCCTGGTCCCATGGGCTTCACCCTTTTCCTGCGGGCTCTCTCCCCAACACATTTGTTAAAAATCAAACCTGAATAAAACTACAAGTTTAATATGAAGTCCCCCCAACGGCTGCATCTTTGCATTAGTGGGTATTCTGTGACTTGCTTTGTATTTGGCACCTGTACTAAGGCATCTAGATCTCGATGCGCAACACGAAGAGTAGCACCCGGGGCAGTGGAAAGTAGATTTTTATTGGCCTGGGGGACACAACTGGGCATATGGGATGTTAGATTGAAGAAGACAGGTAAGTCACTTGTGGTAGAATCTTGGGTTCTGGCTGTGTTGGATGAAGGGCAGCCGAGGGCCAGGTTGGCTGGAAGCTGCAAAGCCTGACTGGTGGAGATGAGAGGATGGATGGCTTTCAGCGCATAAGCTGCCCTTGTACTGCCATCCCAAACCAAGGGCCGGCCACCTGCTGGACTTCTGTTTTTCTGGTAGACTTGACTACTGGCCTTACCTTTCCTGCTGGTTGCATCTGCACAGGGAGCTGGGGGGAGGCAAGGAGTCCAGAGGCTGGATGCAATGCTTGGGGATGCATGGGGCGAAGAGAAGACTGTAGAGAGAGGAGAGAGAACCTGAGGCACCCTGGGACTCCCCTTGATGCAATCCCCTTTGATCTTCCAAGGCTCCATCCATACTCACTGAGTCAGAGAAGCCAGTTTGCTGGTTAGTGTGTTCCATCTGCTTTTGTAAGGATAGGGTACTGCCAGGCTGGAGGAACCCTAGGTGGGAGAAGGGTGTGTGTGGAATGAATAGAGAATGAGAGGGAGAGGCCATAGGCCTAGGATCCTCTGCTGGGGGCATTCTCACCTGTTTGCGTTGGCTGAAAGTGGCCGTGCACAGCATAGGGCTGAGGTTGAGATAGATATTGCACTGCAGGAAATGCCGAAGGTGCTGAAAGGACAGAGCCTCAGCCTGGCTGTGACCCAGGCCTCTGGGACTTGAGGGCCCCCCATTCCATGCCACACACAATCTTCCAACAACTCACCTCTGAGCTGTTGACTAGGGCTGTAAGCTGGCTGAGTGGGGCCATAGTGAGGGGGCTGAGCAGTTCCATAGGCGCCACCCGGGCTGCCCTGGAACTGTCCATGCTCCGGGGTCCCTGCAAAGGCAGCTGCTGAGCCCACGTAGTGTCGAGTCTGGGGGGGGGGGGGAAGAGGGCAAGGGGTGGGAAGTAAGACTAACTTAAAAGGAATTACCTCGAGTGGCTTGTGTATAGACGTGACCCCCCCATACATATAAATGATAAATCCTTCCTCAACCAGAATACTGGCTTTAGGGAAGGTATATGAGTCCAAGGAGTTAAAACAGGATAAGCAGAAAGGCCAAGCGACGGCACACCTGGTTCAGCATCACATTACAGTGCAGGAGGACCTAGGTTCAAGCCCCCCTGGTCCCCACTTGTAGGAAGCTTCATGAGTGGTGAACCACAGTTGTAGGTGTCAAGCTCCTGCTCCCTTCTCAAATTTCTCTATCCAGTAATAAAATACTCACTGAAATCACTTGGGGTCCGAACATTTGCTTGCCTCTGTCAGCTGCCATGAGGGTGCCTGGGCGATTGTGTCCTCCTGGGCTCCCTAGAGAAGTGAGGGGAGGGTGTGTGTGTGTGTGTGTGTAGCTTAGTGATACTACAATGGGGGGTCAGAACCCTCCTGAGGGTTCTGACAAATGGGTTTTAGTCCTCACCCTGCATGCTGAGAAGGTGAGTTCCTGTGTGAACAGTCAGACTCTGCTGGTATGCAGCTGATGTCAGAGTGGTCAGGTCACTGCAGTGAAAGGAGGGCAAGTTGAAGTCAAGGCCCCCCCCCACTTTTTTTTTTTTTTTTTTACCATCAAACACTAGTCTTTTGTTTCATGATCCCACTCAAGATTGCCTATAATTTTATTTTTAGTTCCCAAATCCCACCTCTGTTCCTTTCGCCTCCGTTTTTCTTCCTCATGGAGAACTTTCTTGAGTTGCAAGAAAAGCTGGTGCTTCTCATCTTGTAAAGCCGAAAGCTTCTCTTTCAACTTCAGAATCTGGGAGGGGAGGGAGGGAGAGATGGAGGCAGGAGGACCATGGGAGGAAAGGGCTGGGAGAAGTGGAGCCGCTTGCTTACTTGTTCCTTGGTCTCCTCTAGTGACATTCTCTCTTCCATCTCTTTTTTCTTTCTTCTCTCCTGTTCTTCCTTCATCTTCTGTTCCATCATCTTATCCACTTCTTCTTCCTCTGTAGAGAGAGTCACGGAGGCAAGTGGCAGGGTGGTTAAGATACCATAGTTAGAAATCGAAGACCAGCAAAATTACTTATTATCTCAGCGTTCTTTTATTCTAGCAATGGCTCTTTCCCGCTACCCCACAGCAGCGACATGACGGAGCACAGAGGGTCATGAGGTGCTCTCCAAGGTCCTTCCCAGCTCAGCAGTTCTGGAGTTCAGACCTGCCCTTTAACTCCCATCCGTCCTCTGGTTTTGGCAGGCGCACCGGTCGGTCCTGGGCGTGTCGCGATGGCACTGACGCTCTGAGCCATGTGTCCTCCCCCTTTGGCCCCAGCTCACCCTGCCGCTTGCGCTCCCGCTCCATCATGATGTGCCGGTGCAACGCCCGGGCCATGGCGTTGGAGAGCTTGGGGCGCTCCAGGAGCGCAGGCATGGTGCCGCCGGGGATGCTCGGGCCGTGGGCGCCCGGCTATGTCACTGCCTGCCGGGCCTGCGGGGAGGCGGGAGCTCAGGGAGGGCGGCGCGGGCTGGGGCAGAAGCCCGCCCGTCGCGTGCCCGCCGCCCGGCCCGACAGCCGCGTCTCGGTGCAGCCAGTCCGGAGCAGCCCGCCAGCGCCCGGCGCCGGCCCTACCTACCTCCGCTCCTTCGCGGCCTGCTGCGCGCCCTGACCCGCGTCACATCCGGCCGCGGAGCGGAATGCTTCCGGAGTCAGGCCCGCCGCGGGCCTCGCGGGTTGGGTGCGCAGAGAAAGGCGGAAGCGCGGCGACGGGAACCTGCTGCGCCCAAACTGCTCCGGGGGCGGCGGCCCCGCGCGGACTTCCGGGCGCCCCTCTTGGCTGGGCGCCAGCTCAACCCCCCCACTTCCGACCCTCTGGTGGCGAGACCCCCAAACTGGCAGAGCTGGCGCACCCCGCGGGTGGCTGAGAGGAAGGCGGGGCGGCGGCGCCGGCCGAGGCGGGGTGGGTTCCGAGACGGTGTTTATTGGCTCCTTAGAAATCAGAGTAACGACTGTACAGAGGGCCCCTCCCTCGCGCCCGCCCTTCCCCACTCCCGCCCAGCCGGCCCTCGGGAAAGCAGCTTCGTGTGGGGCACAGGGAGACTCCTCTGGGATTCACAGTAACCAGGAACAAAAACGGAAATAAATTAAGTGATACGGGGTGGGGGGACAGGGAGTCGTGTTCCCCAAATCAGTGCATGAAGAGGGGCGACCCAGGGCCTGGGGCCGGGACGCGGGGCTGGGCCCCGCCCGCCGCCTAACCCGAGCCGCCCACATGCTCCTGTGCGTCTGCATGCCGTGCATGTGCATCTGGAATGAGGTGGAGGCAGTCGTCGCTCCGAGTCCTGGGCCCAGGGCCCACCTGTGCTTGTAGTCGCGAGGTCTCATTCCTCATTCCACCCGGACCAGCAGGGCATAGAGGAGTGTGGCCCCCTTCTCCTTGGTCACCCACTCAAGTTCGGCTGGGCTGAAGTGCGGGTCTGGAGGTTCTCTGAGGGCAGCAGAAGGGGGACCCGGAGTGTAGGAGCCTGGGCGCACGCACACTTGGAATGCCACCTGGGCCTGGTGCGTCCGCTGGGATTTGGGGTCCCGGAATCTGTGGGGCGACAAGCAGAAATAGGGCGCTAGGCCTCTGGTTCTCTCTCCACCGCCGCCCCACGGCTCTGGAGTCACTCCCCACCGCCGAAGGGCTTGCGTTCACTCTCCCAGTGCCTGTCTCTGTTCAAGTCTCACCTGCTTAGTGTCTATCTGACCCATTTTATATTTACTGTGTGTGGTACTGGGGCCTCACGTGTACAGTTTCATTGTTTCCAGATCAGATTTTTGTTTATTTACAGCAGGGTGAGGAACTTTTTTCTTTTCCTGCCAAGGTCCATGTAGATATTTTATAACGTAATTTGAGGGCCATATGAAGCTGTCAACTTAAATTTTAGCACTTGGTGGTCTGGGAGGCTTTGGCAATGGATAAAGTATTGGACTTTATTTTTTTTTCATTTTATTTCCTTTTCTTTTTTAAAACACACACACGAGCACTGCTTAGCTCTGGTTTATGGTGGTGTGGGAGATTGAACCTGGGACCTCACAGCCTCAAGCATGAAAGTCTTTTTGTATAACCATTATGCTATCTCCCCAGCCCCAAAGTGGGGGACTCTTAAGCATGAGATCTTGAGTTTAATCCCTGGAACTGCATATACCAAAGTAATGTCTAGTTCTGGTTCTCTCTCTTCTATCTCACTAATAAAATACAAATAAAGTAGTACTTGAAGTTGATAAATATATATATACATATACATATATATATATATATATATATGGTTTGCTAGATTAAATTTTAGGGGCCAAGTGGCGGCACACTGATTAAGTGCAAACACTACAGTGCACAAGGACCTGAATTCAAGCTTCTGGTCCCCACCTGCTGGGGAAACGTCATAAGCAGTGAACCAGGCTGCAGGCATCTCTCTGTGGCTTTTCCTTTTTTTTTTTTTTTAATTTTTATTTGTGGATAGAGAAAGAAATGGAGAAGGGAGGAAAAGGTAGAGAGGGGAGGGGGAAGACAGACACCTGCAGCCCTGCTTCACCACTTGTGAAGCATGCCCCCTGCAGGGGGGACCAGGGACTTGAACCCAGGTCCTTGCGCACCTTAATGTGAACATTTTTTTTTTTTTTTTTTTTTTTAATGTGAACATTTAACCAGGTTCACCACTGCCTGGTTCCTGCTTTTTCCTCTCTATCTCCCCCTTCCCTCTCAATTTCTCTGTCTCTATTCAATTAAAAAAAAAAGTTGCCAGACCATATGACTTAGTGAGCTATATACAGCCACTGGACCTCCCTCACACCTGGCTTAGAAGGGGGAGAGAGAAAAAAACTGGAGCTTCCTTTGCTGTCATAACATCTCCCATGTGCTGCTGGAATTCACACCTGGGCTGTTCACATGGCAAGGCATGCTCTACCCAGTGAGCTCTCTCTAGTCTCTTACTGTTTCTTTGCTTATTTTACCAGAGCAATGCAAGGCCCTGGCTTATGGCGGTGCTGGGGACTGAATGTCGGACCTCTGAACTTCAAGTGTGAGTCTTTCTGCATAACTCGTGCGCTCTCTATCCTGGTCCAGACTATATTATTCAATATACCCATGCAAGCCCACTTTTTTTGTTGTTGTTGCTTCCAGGGTTATTGCTGGGACTCAGTGCCTGCACTACAAATCCACTGCTTCTGGAGGCCATTTTTCCCATTTTGTTGCTGTTGTTGTTGTTAGTATTATTGTTGCCGGGAGTTGGGCAGTAGCACAGCAGGTTAAGTGCAAGTGGCACAAAGCACAAGGACAGGCATAAGGATCTCGGTTCGAGTCCCCCGTTCCCCACCTGCAAAGGAATTGCTACAGGTGGTGAAGCAGGTCTGCAGGTGTCTGTCTTTCTCTCCCCCTCACTGTCTTCCCCTCCTCTCCTCTCTCCATTTCTCTCTGTCCTATCCAACAACAATAACTACAACAATAAAACAACCAGGGCAACAAAAGGAAGGAAATAAATACCATATATATATAATTGTCATTTCTGTTGTTGGATAGGACAGAGAAATCGAGAGAGACAGGGAGATAGGGGGAAAGACAGACATCTGCAGACCTACTTTACCGCCAGTGAAGCGATGCCCCCCTGCAGGTGGAGAGCCAGGGGCTCAAACCAGGATCCTTATGTGGGTCCTTGAGCTTTGCACCGGGTGGGCTTAACCCGCTATGCCCTACCTCCAAGTCCACTTCTAATGTAGTTCACCCAATCCTATTTCTTGTATCCCCCCCCCCCCATAATCTTCCTTTGCTGAGCCTTCACTGTTCCAGGTCATATTTTTCCAATGGAGACAGAGAGGTATGACAGCATATCAATGAAGCTTCCTTTCGTATGGTGGAGGCTGGACTCAATCTTGGATCACAATTATGCAAAGCAAGTACACTGTCCAGATGAGTTGTTTTGCCAGCCTTCCCAATATTACTTTGTGTGTATGATACAAGCTTGTTATCTTAAAAAAGTTGATAAATAGGGAGCCAGGCGGTGGCACACTTGGTTAAGAGCACATAGTACTATGTGGAAGGACCTGCACAAGGACCAGGGTTCAAGCCCCTGCTCCCCACCTACAGCAGGGAAGCTTCATCAGCGGTAAAGCAGGTCTGCAGGTGTCTCTCTCCCTCTGTTTATCCTTCCCTCTCAATTTCTTTCTGTCTAATCGAGTAAAAAAGAAAAATATATATAATGGCACTAGGAACAGTGGATTTATAGTGCCAGCATCTAGCCCCAGAGATAATCCTGGAGGCAAAATAAAGGGCAGGGAAAATAGCATAATGGCTATGCAAATAGACTCTCATGCATGAGGCTCCAAAGTCTCAGGTTCAATCCCTCACCCTACTGTACTACAGAGCTGAGCAGTGCTCTGGGTAAAAAATTTTTAAATGGGGGTCATAGGTGGAGGGTACATAGCATAATGGTTACACAAAGAGACTCTCATGCCTGAGGCTCCACAAAGTCCCAGGTTCAATCCCCTGCACAACCATAAGCCAGAGCTGAACAGTGTTCTGGTTAAAAAATAAAAAAATAAAAATGAAATAGTAGCACAGTGGGTTAAACGCACATGGCATCAAGCACAAGGACTGGCGTAAGGATCCCAGTTCAAGCCCCTGGCTCCCCACCAGCAGGGGGGATCGCTTCACAGATGGTGAAGCAGGTCTGCAGGTGTCTATCTTTCTCTCCCCCTCTCTGTCTCCCCTCCTCCATTTCTCTCTGTCCTATGACAACGTCAATAACAACAACAACAATAAAAAACAACAAGGGCAACAAAAGGGGAAAAAAGCAAATTAAAAAAATGTTTAAAAAGGGAGTCGGGCGGTAGTGCAGCGGGTTAAACGCACGTGGCGCAAAGCACAAGGACCGTCATAAGGATCCTGGTTCGACACCCCCCCCCCCCCCCCGCTCCCCACCTGCAAGGGAGTTGCTTCACAGGCAGTGAAGCAGGTCTGCAGGTGTCTGTCTTTCTCTCCCCCACTATGTCTTCCTTTCCTCTCTCGATTTCTCTCTGTCCTATCCAACAACGACGACAGCAATAATTACAACAAAGACAGCAAAAGGGAATAAGTAAATAAATAAAAAATTATAAAAAAAAATGTTTAAAAAATAACAGTAGGTTGAGCCCCCCCCCCTCCGGCTCCCCACCTGCCGGGGAGTTGCTTCATAGGTGGTGAAGCAGGTCTGCAGGTGTCTTTCTCTCCCCCTTTGTCTTCCCCTCTTCTCTCCATTTCTCTCTGTCCTATCTAACAACAACGACATCAATAACTACAACAATAATAACTACAACAATAAAAAAACAAGGGCGACAAAAGGGAAAATACATAAATAAAAAGAAAAAAATTGTTTTTAAATAACAGGGAGTCGGGTGGTAGCGCAGTGGGTTAAGCACAGGTTGCGCAAACTATAAGGACCAGCGTAAGGATCCTGGTTCGAGCCCCCAGCTCCCCACCTGCAAGGGGGTCCCTTCACAAGCGGTGAAGCAGGTCTGCAGGTATCTATCTTTCCCCCTCTCTGTCTTCCTCTCCTCTCTCCATTTCTCTCTGTCCTTCAATAACAACAATAATAACCACAACAACGATAAAACAAGGGCAACAAAAGGGAATAAATATAAGAAAAAATTATTTAAAATATTAATAACAGTAATGGGGGTCTGGCAGTGGTGCAGCAGGTTAAGTGCACGTGGCACGAAGTGCAAGGACCAGCACAAGGATCCCGGTTTGAGTCCCCGGCTCCCCACCTGCAGGGGAGTCACTTCACAGGCGTTGAAGCAGGTCTGCAGGTGTCTATCTTTCTCTCCTCCTCTCTGTCTTCCCCTCCTCTCTCCATTTCTCTGTCCTATCCAACAACGACGATATCAACAACAATAACTACAACAATAAAAAACAGTCAATCCTGGGGCTGGGTGGTGGTCCACCTATTAAGAACACATGTTAGAGTGCATATGAAACGGGGTTCAAGCCCCTGGTTCCCAAGTGGATGGCAGAATTTCACAAGTGGTAAAGCAGTGTTGCATGTAACTCTCTGTCTCTTTCCTCTACCTCACCTTCCCCTCTCAATTTCTTTTTTTTTCCCCCCTTTTGTTGCCCTTGTTGTAGCTTCGTTGTGGTTATTATTGCCCTTGTTGACGCAATTCGTTGTTGGATAGGACAGAGAGAAATGGAGAGAGGAGAGGAAGACAGAGAAGGGGAGAGAAAGACAGACACCTGCAGACCTGCTTCACCGCCCGTGAAGCGACTCCCCTGTAGGTGGGGAGCCGGGGGCTCGAACCGGGATCCTTACGCCGGTCCCTGCGCTTTGCGCCACATGCGCTTAACCCACTGCGCCACCGCCCGACCCCCTCTTTTTTTTTTTTTAAGAATTTATTTATTTATTCATGAGAAATACAGGAGGAGAGAAAGTGGTTACACATCACTTTGGTACATGTGCTGCCGGGGATCAAACTCGGGATCTCATGCTTGAGAATTCAATGCTTTATCCACTGCGCAACCTCCCGGACCACCCCATCTCAATTTCTATGTCCAAAAAAAATGAAACAAAAATCACATTAAAAAAAAAGTAAATATGGGGCTGGGTGATGGCGCCGTACCTGGTAACATGTACCTGGTTGAGCGTATATGCTACAGTGCGCAAACAGCCAGGTTCAAACCCCAGTCCCCACTTTTCCCTGTAGGGGGAAAGCTTTGTGAGTGGTGAAGCAGGGCTGCAGGTGTGTGTGTGTCTCTCTCTCTCTCTCCCTATCATCCCTTCCCTCTCAACTTCTGGCTGTCTCTATCCAATAAATAAAGATGATTTTTTTATTATTAAAAAAAAGGGTAAATACTAAGGGCAACAAAAGGGAATAAATATATTTTTAAAATTTTTTATAAAAGGTAAATACTAAATAACTATTAGGCATAAACATTCTAGAGTGAGAAGACATATGTCCCACCAGACCGAGTTTCCTTTGCTCACTGAAATAGCTCAGAATCAGTGGTATCTATTAAATGAATCCACGAGGAGACAGCTAAGCTGGAGAATGAAGCACTAGCTAGACAAGGTAAGAAAAGGAAGGACAAACCATAGGAACCCAGTGGTCCTTGTTCCCTCCTGTGTACTCACTGCACTTTGGATGCCAGAGTCTCGGCCCCAGCGTATTGGAGGGAGGGAGAGAGCAGCACTGGAGGGGGCTGCTCCTCCCTTGGAGGTGCACAGTTCTCTCCAGGCTCCTCGAATCCCACCCCAGGTTCTCCCTTCAAAGGCCGGCAGCTCAGGATGGAGGCAGATCCTGGGACGAGACATGGGTCAGGGCAGCCCTCCTATCCCAGAGGCCCAACCTGCCCCGCCTCTGCTGACACCAGTACCTGCTCCCAGCTCCCCTCGGTCTAGCACCCGCCGGACAGCTGCAACATTGCTCCCGTGATATGCCACGTGCCACTTCTTGGTTAGTGTCCCGGCCTCCAGGCGTGGATTCACCCTAGGTGGCAGACAGGGCAAGTCACTGACTCTCCAAGGTCATGCCCTAGACAGGGAGTTTTGTCACTTCTTCCAGGCCCCACTTTGGTACCCTCCTTTCTCAAGGGGGCAAAAACCAGTAAGACAGATGCATGACTGTACCTGAGGTTGAATCTGCACCAGCCGAAGGGCAGGGCATATTCCCGGGGGGGCTCCCCTCGGCGCCTGTGGGCCTCATCTCCTCGCAGCTTCCGGCAAGACTCACAGTAACACAGGCTGCGCTTCGGCGGAGGCATGAAATAATCCTCTGAGAAAGAGTGAGTGGAAGGCTTGGTGCTGGGGCTCCTGGCCTCAGTCTCAGCCACGTGGTCCCCTTCCAACTGATGTCCAGAGCTCTGGGCCGGTCAGGGAACAAGGGGGCTCTGGGGAAGTAAGGACTCACCAGGAAGTAGTAGCAAGTCTTGGAATCGGGAGCAAAGGGCATGGTATTCACAGCTCTTGAGAGGACTCGTGGTGGGTGATGGGCCCCAGCACACACTCTCCTTGATGCCTGAGGACACAGATGGGGCACAAGTAGCAGCAGCTGGGGCCAGAAGCACAGGCGGGGACTGGGGTAGAATTCTGGTTTCAATGGCCTAACTCACCATCCACCATGTCAGCCTTCTCCATGTCTCCCTGGGTTCCAACACTCTTCCCACTAGTAGCTCCTGGCTCAGGGCTGACGATTGTCACCTGCAGAAACAAGGGATGGTCTGCTAGAGCAGCTAGAGTATGACCAGCCCCCAGCGCCTGCTTTCCTTTTTTGGGAGCAGACTTCCCCTTTACTGAGACAGCTCAGCCACCCAGGCACTCCCTCTTCCCTAGGTTACTGCTCACCTGCTCACACTGCCCGTAGAGGTCCACGAGAGCATGGCAGGGCTGCGGGACATCTGGCACAGCCACCCCCTGGTCCAGTCCATTGATGTGGAGGTGCAGCCCTCCAGAGCTGTCCAGTCGCAGTCCCAGGATGGTGCCTTCAGGACATGTGTCCAGATTTGGCCCAAACTTCTCACAGATCTGGGAGAAGAGACCTACTGTCTTCAGACCCCACGCAATCAAATCTGCTCTCCACTGTCTTCTGGCTCACCAGACCCTGAGCTATGCCTCCGCACTTGCCCACTGGCTGGGTTCTAGTCCCCACTCCAGCTTCAGCTACTTCATTCACCTCCACCCTCTGGGGACACAGGTGTGGACAGCAAGCTCAAGACAGTCCACATAACAGCACTTGCCCATCTACTACAGGGTCCAGCAAACATGGCTATTTTATGGGGCAGGGGGTAGGGGTGGTTGCTGGGGATTGAGCCCAAGACCTCTTTCATAATACAGCATGTGTTTCACACTGAGCTGGCCATAAGGCCCCTGTATAACTGTAATCTACCTCAAGGGCTGGGTTCCCCCTTCCGTTTTGTGGTAGTACCTCCTGCTCATAGACCTGGCCCTCTCCTTCCTCTCTGCCCCCTACCTACCTTGAGACCGTTGTGGAAGACGCCATGGCCCCGCAGCAGCCAGGCTGCCCGTTTGAGGGCACAGGCTGAGGCAGGGAAGTTAAGTCTCTCTGGTGGACAGGTGATGATTCCCAGGACAAGGGAAGATGTCCACTGGCGGTTCAGGAAGTCAATCCGTACCTGGAGGAAAAGGCAACTCCTCCCCAGTCGTGGCCTTCAGAGAAGGGGCCACCCAGCCAGCAGGTCCAGGCTCCATATCCTAGCTGAGGGGGGAAGATGGCATCCCCCAGAGTGTGGCTTCTGAAGCTGAGAGAGACCAGACACTGCAAATCCCACTGTCTTCTCCCTACATTCATCAGTGGTCTTGCTGTTGCCTCTGTGAACATGGTCCTAGAGCCTCCTCATTCGGCCACTTCTGGCAGCATTTAGTTTGTAACAGAAAGGGCCTCTCCTGGGAAAAACCTTTCTTGTTCCTATATACAGGATCTGGCATCTCCTGCGGACGACCCCAGTCCTGGCCTACAGCTTCCCTGGCCAGTTACTAGTAACCCATCTACAACCCACCACGACATGGCAGGAGTCAGGGCCCAGAAACTCATCCTAGGGACTTTCCTCCCACTCTGACCTTGACCCAGAAAGGTCCCCCTCCAGGAGAGTTAGCCCTGGGTCACTCTGATCAGGAGCTGGGAATGGGAGGGGAGGCCCACCTGAACCAGCAGCTGGGGCACCAGGGGCTGACTGATGACCACAATGCCCTGATTGTAGCTGGCCACTCGTGTAGCTGTGCGGTTTCCATTGGACAAGAGGATGTTCTTCCCATGGTTCTCCAGGAACTCAAGGGCTGTGGGCACAATGGCCATTTGATTCTGGCCCTGGTGTAGAGGAGAAACTGAGCTGCTAGGGTTGCCAGGTGAGGCCTATGCCACCCCACTGGCATTTACATAGAGCTTCTGCTTGTCCAGGAGTGGAATGACGAACCCCCAAATGACCTGCTATCCAGTGGCCCACTCATGTGCCCAGCAAGCCCTGCTGCAGCTTACTCCCAGGCCATGCTCCTCGCCCTCGTCGTCTTCCTCGCCCTCACTGCCGATGTCTGAGCTGGGCGAAGGTGGCTGGGTGCCTTCCGGCTCCTCTAGCCTTGTGGAGCTGACAACTGACACACTGCGAACTGGCCCGTAGAGATCCAACACGGCCCACACATTCTGGGGCAAATGAGATGCAGAAGATCAGAGAAGGGGGGAAGACCTCAACCCCATTCCCGGACTGCAGGGAAGGTTGTGGGTCTACCTTGGCAATGCCAGTGGCTGCGGGCCCCATGTCCTCTCCATCTACCAGGATATGCATCGTGTCATCGGCCCCTCGCCGAATGCCCACACGGCTCCCCACCTGGGATCAGTGTGGGACAAGGAACAGTGCTCAGTGCCTCTTTCCCTGCCATGCCCACTCTCGACACCACCCCCGTGTCTGGATCCAGCCACTTTACCCCCAGCCTCTCCAAGTTCCGGCCATAGTTCATCCTCTGGAGCTGCCCGTCACGCCTCACTTCACAGTTTGACACCATCCATGTGGTCTTAGTCCTGAGCTCAGGCAGGGAGGGAGGCAGCCCTGGGCCACCACCTATTCCAGGCCCCATCTCTCCAGGTGCCAGTGTGGTCAGCCCCAGCCGGAGGGATCCTGCCCACTTCTCGTCTAGCTCTTCCACTTTTACCTAGAAGACAGAAACATCAGTGGGCACTAGGTGGGAGCAGATGGGCAGAAGCAGTCTGGCCCCGTTCTGAGGGTCTGACAGTCCCCTTTATCACAGCTCCATAGTCTACCTCAAAGACTTCCTCAGTCTTGAGCTCCTTGGTGCTGAAGACGAGGCCATGGGCATAGCCAGTGGCACGAACTGCCCTTGTGCCATCCTCCTCGAGGGTGATGTTCTTGCCACAAGTACCGTGGAATCGATGAGCCACACCAGCCACTGTGGAAAGACAACACCAGAAGGAGGGAGGGTTGGGACAGCAGGCTTCAGATGGGACACAGAACACAGTCTCTGGATAAAATGGGGAGCTGACACAAAGGTCACATCTGTCATATCCCCTTAAAAATATGATGCCCCTTACCACAGACTCAACCTTCCCATCTGCTACATATACCCAGCTTCTGGCACCCCAGCCCCTTGGGGGAAGGGGGGGAAATCACACTGTATGCCAGGTGTAACCTCCTCTCGCTTCTTCTTTTTACTTTTATTATTTATTTTCCCTTTTGTTGCCCTTGTTGTTCTGTGGTTGTAGTTATTATTATTTTTGTTGATGTCATTGTTGTTGGACAGGACAGAGAGAAATGGAGAGAGGAGGGGAAGACGGAGACGGGGAAAGATAGATACCTGCAGACCTGCTTCACCACCTGTGACGCATCACCCCTGCAGGTGGGGAGCTGGGGGCTCGAACCGGGATCCTTATGCTGGTCCTTGCGCTTTGCGCCACGTGTGCTTAACCCGCTGAGCTACCGCCGGCCCCCCTTCCTCTCACTTCTTGACCACTTCCCACCCAAGTTTCTTCCTCTCACAGGAAGCAGCTCCCACTGGCAGTCTATCTTTGAACAATTGCCCTAACCTGGAAACTGATTCCCTCAGACCCATGGCAGGCAAACAATGCCCCTCCTCCCTTCCTTCCAGCAGAACCTGGGGAATGCAGGGGGAATGACTTCTCCGTGGCAGTGTTGCTGGTTGCCAGGCTGTTGTCCATGGGACCGGTGGCACTGGTGATGGACACTTGGACACACTGGCCGTAGAGATCCACTACCGCATACACCTCTGGGTGGGGAAGGAGGGGAATCAAAAGCCTGGTAGCTGGCACAGGCCAGGCTGGAGGTGGCACGGCAAGTCAGAATAGTCACCTTTACCCGGAGGTAAGCCTGAACAGGCAGCGCCTTGGTCCTGGCCGTTGATGAAGTAGTGCAGGTCGCCCTTGGCAGTTCGCATCATGCCGATGCGCGCACCTGTGCCCAGTGCGTCCAGGTCACACCCGTAGTTGTTGCGCATTGTGTTCCCGTCTTGCATGATGGCCGTGCCACTGGGGAGCAAGCAGCAAGAATAGGTCAGTGTCTGCCCAGTCTCTGTCAGAACCTTTCGGTGCCTTAGACTAGAGTCTTAATGCGGAAGGTGAGTCCATATCCCTGGGATTTTCCCAGAGAAACTACCAAGAACTACCCTAAAAGGAAGGCTGAGCCTCTGAGGGCATATAGAGGTGGGAGGAGGTAGCAGTTTCCTAGACTTGAAGGGATATATCTACAGTCAGACCCCCAAGGTCTGTCATTGCCCAAGGTCAACACCACAGGTCCCAAACTATTTCACTCATTCTATCCCATTCCATCCAGCTAGTTCCCCAAACAGGCAGTCCAACCTCAGCATCCATGTATCGTAGTCAATGTCTGTCATGGTATTGGGAAATTCAAGGTCCTCCGGCCGAATAGCGGTCACACCTGGGAGTAGGCAGCAGTCGGTCAGAGCTGACCCCCTATCCACCTCCACCCAACACACACACACACACACACACTCACATTCACACTCAATTTCCCCCCTCACCAGCCTCAATGGAGCCTGACCAGCGGTCTACCATCTTCTGAATGACAATTTCAAATAACTCTCCATCCCGTAAGGCCCTGCCAAGGACAGGGGTGATCAGACAGGTCTTACTTGAGTAGCTGAGGCTGGGCTGTAGGGTGTGGGGACACAGAGGTCTAGGCACTGACCGGCTGGAGATGACGATGGCGTCGTTGAACTCACTGCGGCAGTTGTGGCGGAGCGCAGTGCGGCCCCCGTTAGTGATGACCGCGTTACTGCCATGCAGCTGGTGGAAGCGCAGGTCGGAACCCCCAGCCCCTGACGACGGGGAGCTTGGAGATACCTGGTTGTTCCCCTCAGGGAGTGGCTCAGGGATTGGGGGTACCTCTGTAATGGTGGGCACCTCCCGTGAGGCTATCACTTGTCTCTGAGGCCTCCCGAGGCCACTCCCACCCCCTGCCCTACCCAGCCCGGCCCTCACCCACGTCGTCCACAATGGTGGCCTGGGCCGCCTGGCCGTAGAGGTCGACGACAGCATAGACACCGGGAGGCACATTCCAGGCAGCAGGGCCCTGAGTCATCCCATTGACAAAGAAGTGAAGAGTCCCGTCCTCCCGCCGCACCACGCCCACCGTGTCCCCTGCCTTGGAAGAAGGGGGGCTGGAGTGAGGAGTCAGGCAGAGTTCCTGCCTGGGCTGGTCCTATAGCAGCCCTGCCTTGCCTACTTCCCTACTGCTAGGGCCCGGCGGTACACACACTCTCCCACCTTGAGGCGGTCCAAGTTGTGCCCGTATTCATCCAGGATGGTTGTCCCATTATGCATCACTCCGTTCCCCGTCATCATCCAGGTCCCTGTGAAGACAGCAGTGGCCGAAGACATGAGGAAGGCAGGCAGGATCTTCTACTTCTGTAGCAGTCTCCGCGCTATTCCCCCAGCCCATCTGCTCTTCGACTGTGGACTTTCTTCCCACGGCGCAGCAAAAAAAAAAAACTGGTTCCCAAACCAGACAATGAGCTGACACAAGCATGACAAGGGCCAAAGGGGCCAGAGAACAAGGCTCAAGGATGTGACTACAGCTTCTCCCCTAGGACCTGGACTGGGCCCTGCCCTTCTCGGAAGCTCACCAGAGCGCAAGTTGGTCATGGTGGAGGGCAACTGGAGGTAGGCAGGGTTGTGGGTAGTGACACCAATCTCAATGGAGCCAGCCCATTTGTCCACCATCTTGTCGATGCGCACCTGGAACACCTCTCCGTCCCGCAGGGCTCGGCTGCTCAGCACCACGCCGTGGTTGAAGTCATCAGTGGCACTGAGGGCACAGCAAGTGGGACTCAGGCCTCCCTGAGTACTCTGTGTGGGTCAGAGCCTAGCCCAGCAACACCCACCTGACTCTCACTGGCCCAAGTCAACAAGCTACATGCCACACTCCAAGAGAGCTCCTGCTTTCCTGTCTGGACTCCCCAGACCAAACTCTCCCCTACCCCTTCCCACCCATCGCCCAATCCCACTAGATCCCCTTCTGCAGGCTTCTCCCCACCCCATGGGCCATACTGGGGCCTCAAGGCGGTGCGGCCCTCGTGGGTAATGGCCGCTTTCTGCCCACAGTTGGGGTGGAAGAGCAGGCGCTCGGGTTCTGCCTGGGTGACAGGGGCGGAGCGGCGGAGAGCACCCTCAGGGGACAGTGCCCGCAGGATAGCATTGTTCCGGCGCAGACGGTCACTGTGGTTGTTGTTATGGACGATGGTCACCTTCACGGCCATCCCATACAGGTCGACCACACCGTACACCACCGGGGGTGTTAATGGAGTAGCTACACCTGTGGAAGTAGACGGCACAGAGAATGGGGCAGGGGTGAGGGGAGAGGAGGCATATGGAGGTTAAGCTTCAAGATAGGCAGGATGAGGTACAACCCCCATTCCCACCACTGCAAGGCCTGGTCATTGGCCCTCCCTCTCTGAGTGTCCCCTTACCCTGATCAATGCCATTGATAAAGAAGTGTAGAGCAGAGTTGGACTTCCTTGTGAGGCCAATGTGGTCACCCTCCTACTCAAAGAAGAGAAATTTAACAGTGAGCTGCCAGGCGGAGAGAGCAGAGCAGTCCTCCAGCCTTCTCGCTAGGCCATAGGGGGATGGCTCCAGAAGGTTCCCACGAGTTTCTGACTATCCTGAATGCCTAACGTAAGCCAGGCACAGAGCTATACCAGCTTCTACTAACTTATCTAACCCTCAAACAGTAAGTAAAAGATGTACTAACACAGAGGCCGGGCAGTAGCACAGCGGGTTGAGCACACATGGCACGAAGTGCGAGGACCAGTGCAAGGATCTGGGTTCGAGCCCCTGGCTCCCCACCTTCAGGGAGATTGCTTCACAAGAAGTGAAGCTGGTCTGCAGGTGTCTTTTTCTCCCCCTCTCTGTCTTCCTCTCCTCTCTTGGTTTCTCTGTCAACAACAGCAACAGCAATACAACAAGGGCAACAAAAATGGGGAATATAGCTTCTAGGAGCAGTGGATTCGTAGTGCAGGCACCAAGCCCCAGCGATAACCCTGGATGAAGAAAAAAAAAAAAAAGTGTACTAACGAGAAACTGATTTCAGACATGAGAGGAAAAGTGAACCACCAAAGCCAAGCTTTAAGCTTCCAGTCACTACCATGGATGGCCATATAAAAAAAGAACTAAATTCATTGACTCCAAAGTCTCAGTGCAGGGGGTCAGGCAGTGGCACACCTGGTTAAGTACACTCACATTACAGTGCTCAAGGACCTAGGTTCAAACCCCTGGTCATGCAGGGGGAAAGCTTTGTGAGTGGTGAAGTCGGACTTCAGGTGTGTCTCTGTCTTTCTCCCTCTCTATCTCTCTCTCCTCTCTCAATTTCTCTCTGTCTCTATCCATAAATAAATCAATAAATAAAATCTCAGTTCAGAAGTGCTGGGCAACGCTCACTTTTTATAAGCCATTATTATTATTATTAAATTTACTTATTGCCATCAGGGTTATCGCTGGAGTTCAGTGCCTAAACTACAAATCCATAGAGCCTGGCAGCCATTATTATTATATTTTCCTTTTTCTTTCTTTTTTCCCTCCTCCTCTATGATAGAGAGAAATAGAGAGAGACACCTGCAACACATGTGCGGGTGCGCAGTTGAATCCGGGTCCTTGTGCATAGTGATGTGTGCACTTTACCAAGTGCATCACCACCCAGACCCCACCCCCCCTTTTTATTACAGAGACAAGGAAGTAGAGAAAGAATGAAAGAGATGGGAGTCGGGCGGTAGCGCAGCAGGTTAAGCGCAGGTGGCGCAAAGCACAAGGACCAGCGTAAGGATCCCTGCTTGAGCCCCGGCTCCCCACCTGCAGGGGAGTCGCTTCACAAGCGGTAAAGCAGGTCTGCAGGTGTCTATCTTTCTCTCCTCCTCTCTGTCTTCCCCTCCTCTCTCCATTTCTCTCTGTCCTATCCAACAACAATGACATCAATAACAACAAGAATAACTACTACAACACTGAAAAACAACAAGGGCAACAAAAGGGGAAATAAATAAATAAATAAACAAAAAAGAATGAAAGAGACCACAGACCAAAGCTTCCTTCCATGCTTGAATTTGGGTCATATGCATGGCAAAGCGGCACACTACCCAAGTGAACTAGTTTACCAACTCTCCAGGCAAAAGAATACAAGATCTAGCAGCACGCGTGGACTCTCACACCTAAGGTTCTGAGCTTGGTCCTCCAGCATCACATCACATGTGCCGGAGTGATGCTCTGGTTCTTTTTTCAGAAATAAATAAGTAAACTTTTCTCCAGGTCATGAAAGATCTACAGTGCCCACAGCCCAAGAGGTGGCATACAGGACAGTGACAAGTCTCTCAGGCATTGTTCTGTCTTGGGCACTGTATGTGCAGGAGTGTTGCTCTGGTCCTCTTACCACCTCATTAATGAACAGAAAGAGAGAGAGAGAGAGAGAGAGAGAGAAAGGAAGGAAGAAGAGGGGGGGTCGGGTGGTAGCACAGCGGGTTAAGTGCAGGTGGCACAAAGCGCAAGGACCGGTGTAAGTAAGGATCCCCCCGGCTCCCCACCTGCAGGGAGGTCGCTTCACAGGCGGTGAAGCAGGTCTGCAGGTGTCTCTCTTTCTCGCCCCCTCTCTGTCTTCCCCTCCTCTCTCCATTTCTCTCTGTCCTATCTAACAATGGCAACAGCAATAACAGCAACAATAATTACCACAACAATTATTATAAAAAAAAAAAAGTAACAAGGGGGTGGGAGTATAGCATAATGGATAATGGTTATGAAAAGAAACTTTCATGCCTGAGACTCTCAAGTCCCAGGTTCAATCCCCCATACCTCCATAAGCCAGAGCTGAGCAGTGCTCTGGTTTAAAAAAAAAACAACCAAGGGCAACAAAGGGGAAAAAATAGCCTCCAGGAGAAGTGGATTTGCACCCCCGAGCCTCAGCAGCAATAACCCCAGCAGCAATAACCCTGGAGGCAAAAAAGAAAGAAAGAAGCCTGCAAAGTAGCAGTGGCTCCCTGGAGAAAGGCCCAGGCCTGGGTTCAGGCCCATCCGCACCTGCAGCTCGTCCAGACTGAATTCACAGTACTCCCGGCGGGTGCCCTTCCCATTGGTCAGGATGCCACAGCCACTCATCATGATGGTGCCTGGTGGGGGTGGGGAGTGGGGGGACATGCACCCTGGTTAGGGTCTGGCCTTCCTTTTCTCAGTACCTCCCGTCCTGTGCCCTCACCCTGACAAGGTGATACCTTGTGGGTCTGATGTGCGCTTGATCATGGGTGGCTGACCCCCCCCCAAGTCCGTCTATCAGCCTCCCCTTGGCATGCCAGCCCTGTGGTCGAGCGAGATGTGGCCAGAGTGCACGGGGGAATTCCAACCTTCCTATCAGCCTCGCCGCATCACCCACCCCTCCTCTCTTTCTAGTGGGCTTCGCCTTCCTTATATTTCTGTTTCCCTGTTCCCGCATCACATCCACACCCTCTCACTGCCTTGCTCTCTCTTCCCTTATAAAGAGATATTGACCTCATTGACCAGCTGGCTACTTCCCCTGCATGGCTAGCTACCCCTTTATAAACTTGTAACCGCGTCAGTAAAGAGGTTCTGTTCCCCGCAACGGGACCCTAAAGAGGTTTGTGTATCATCCGCCGCCACGACATGCTGGAAGACCCCTTTAGCGAACTCACTCCTGCCTCGTTCCCCCCGAGGAACCCCGACAGTACCTGACTGGAGGTTGGTCATGGTGGCTGGGTACTCTAAATTGTTGGGGTTGTGGGTGGTGACGCCAATCTCAATCGAGCCTGACCACTTATCTACGAGCTTGTCGATACGGATCTTGGGTACAGCAACAGCAGGAGAGACAACAGTGGGTGTCAGCGCGGAGAAAGGACACTCAGCCCTGGCCTCTTTCCTGGGACCCACCCTTCCAACCTCAGGGGATCTAGCCCTACTTGAGCTCCCAAGGCTGAAGTGCCGGTCAGACCTCAAGACTTGCACACCTCAAACATCTCGTTGTCTCGAAGCGGGCGGTTGGTCATGACGACCCCGTTGTTGAATTCATCCAGGGGCCGGCGGCGCTCGGCTGTCTTATTGTTGTTGCTGAGTTTAATGAGAGTTCCACACTTCTCGTGGAAGAGCAGGGCGTCGTTGGAAGTGAGGACGGGCGAGGTGGCAGCACCGATGGGCCCCAACCCTTCCCCTGCGGGTGGGGAACTCAGGTTCACGTTGAGGAGCCCCCCGTTGTAGGCAGACAGGATGGCATTGCTCACCACCTCGGACAGCTCCATGCCGGAAAAGTCTGCCAAGCAGCAGGGAGGAGGAGGAGAGAAGCTGAAGTGAGCCCCCCCCAGCACTCTTGCCCCTCGCCTGAAGCCCCTCCCTCGCCCACCTCACTTCCCACTCCCCTTCCCAGGGCCTCCCCAAAGCCCTCACCATTATGCGACTCAAGGCTGTTAGGAAACGTCTCCGGCCGGGGCTGCACTGGGGACACCATGAAGGCTGGGGACCAGGTAGGGTGGGAGGGGAATAAGGATTCAGCCCTTGCTGCAGGGCCCACCGGCGGGAGACCCCTCTGCTAGCCCTGGCTGTCCCCTCCCAGCTTCTGCCGGCAGGTCACCACGGCCTGGCTGGTTCTCACCTTCGTCCCCCGAGGTCCCCGGCTCAGCCGCTGCGGAATCTTCAGGCGGGGCGGCGGGCTCGAGGGGGGCTGCGGGCACGGGGGCGGGGGGGCCGCAGCCCGGCTCGGAGGGGAGCACGGTGATCTGGGTGCACTTGCCGTACAGGTCCACCACGGCCCACACGCGGGCCGGCAGGCCGGCGGCAGCCACGCCACAGTCCCGCCCGTTGACCCAGAGTCTCAGCTCCCCGGCCGCAGTGCGCTCCACGCCCACGCGGTCGCCCTCGCCCAGCTGGTCCAGGTCCTGGCCGTACTCCTCCAGCACCGAGCGGCCGTCCCTCAGCACCGAGCAGCCCGACACCACCCACGAGCCCCCCTTGAGTCCCGTGGCGCTGCTCGGGAAGTCCAGTGCGCCGGGGTCCAGCGCCGTCACCCCGATTTCAATGGAGCCGCTCCAGGAGTTGACCTGTGAGGGGACAGCGGTCGGAGGAGGTCGCCCCACCGGCACCGGGCCTTCCTCCGCTCTCGGCTGACCGGCTCCCTCTGCAGACCTTCACCCGGGGCTGCGCTCGGGCACTGGGGCTCCTACCACACGCCCTGCCTCCCCGGCCGCTGAGCTGTCAGCGTCCGTCTGTCCACGGGCTGGCTCCATTCCAATTCTCCAGCCTCCCAAATTCTACTCGGACTCCGCACTCAGGCAGACAGACAGACAGGCAGACAGACAGGCAGACAGGCAGGCAGGCAGGCAGACAGGCAGGCAGGCAGGCAGGCAGGCAGACAGGCAGGCAGACAGGCAGGCAGGCAGGCAGGCAGACAGGCAGGCAGACAGGCAGACAGGCAGGCAGACAGGCAGGCAGGCAGACAGACAGGCAGACAGGCAGGCAGACAGGCAGGCAGGCAGACAGACAGGCAGGCAGGCAGACAGGCAGACAGGCAGACAGACAGGCAGACAGGCAGACAGGCAGGCAGGCAGGCAGGCAGACAGGCAGGCAGGCAGGCAGGCAGACAGGCAGACAGGCAGACAGGCAGGCAGGCAGGCAGGCAGGCAGGCAGACAGACAGACAGGCAGGCAGACAGGCAGGTAGGCAGACAGACAGGCAGGCAGGCAGGCAGGCAGGCAGGCAGGCAGACAAGCAGGCAGGCAGGCAGGCAGGCAGGCAGACAGGCAGGCAGGCAGGCAGGCAGGCAGGCAGACAGGCAGGCAGGCAGGCAGACAGGCACGCAGGCAGGCAGACAGACAGGCAGGCAGGCAGACAGGCAGGCAGGCAGGCAGGCAGGCAGGCAGGCAGGCAGGCAGGCAGACAGGCAGGCAGGCAGGCAGGCAGGCAGACAGGCAGGCAGACAGGCAGGCAGGCAGGCAGACAGGCAGGCAGACAGGCAGACAGGCAGGCAGACAGGCAGGCAGGCAGACAGACAGGCAGACAGGCAGGCAGACAGGCAGGCAGGCAGGCAGACAGGCAGGCAGGCAGGCAGGCAGGCAGACAGGCAGGCAGACAGGCAGACAGGCAGGCAGGCAGGCAGACAGGCAGGCAGGCAGGCAGGCAGGCAGACAGGCAGGCAGGCAGGCAGGCAGGCAGGCAGACAGGCAGGCAGACAGGCAGACAGGCAGGCAGACAGGCAGGCAGGCAGACAGACAGGCAGACAGGCAGGCAGACAGGCAGGCAGGCAGACAGACAGGCAGGCAGGCAGACAGGCAGACAGGCAGACAGACAGGCAGACAGGCAGACAGGCAGGCAGGCAGGCAGGCAGACAGGCAGGCAGGCAGGCAGGCAGACAGGCAGACAGGCAGACAGGCAGGCAGGCAGGCAGGCAGGCAGGCAGACAGACAGACAGGCAGGCAGACAGGCAGGTAGGCAGACAGACAGGCAGGCAGGCAGGCAGGCAGGCAGGCAGGCAGACAAGCAGGCAGGCAGGCAGGCAGGCAGGCAGGCAGGCAGGCAGGCAGGCAGGCAGGCAGGCAGGCAGGCAGGCAGACAAGCAGGCAGGCAGGCAGGCAGGCAGGCAGGCAGGCAGGCAGGCAGGCAGGCAGGCAGACAGGCAGGCAGGCAGGCAGGCAGACAGGCAGGCAGGCAGGCAGACAGGCACGCAGGCAGGCAGACAGACAGGCAGGCAGGCAGACAGGCAGGCAGGCAGGCAGGCAGGCAGGCAGGCAGGCAGGCAGGCAGGCAGACAGGCAGGCAGGCAGGCAGCCAGGCAGGCAGGCAGGCAGAAAGGCAGGCAGGCAGGCAGCCAGGCAGGCAGCCAGGCAGGCAGGCAGGCAGACAGGCAGGCAGACAGGCAGGCAGGCAGGCAGGCAGACAGGCACGCAGGCAGGCAGGCAGACAGACAGGCAGGCAGACAGGCACGCAGGCAGGCAGGCAGACAGACAGGCAGGCAGACAGGCACCCTGACTGTCCTTCCGGCTCAGGCCAGCTTGCCCTTCGACGGTGGCTTTCTCGCCTCGTTGTCTCCTGACCTCTCATCCACCACATCTCAGCAACCGTCCCACCAGGCGCCCCCTTCCTCGCCGCTGGTCTCGGGGGTGAGGAGACCCCGCCGCCCCTGCGGTCTCCGTCTTCCCGCGCCCCTCCCGCGCCCCCCCGGCTGCCCCGGGCCTGTCAGCGCGCTCCGCGCGCGGTGACCCGCGCTGACCCCCCTCGCTCCTCAGCTCCGCACCTTTCGATCGATGCGGACGGTGAAGACGCGTCCGTCGCGCAGCGGCTCGCGGCTTAGCACCAGCCCGTGGTTAAACTCCTGGCCCGGCTGCTGCCGCCGCGCCGTCCGCCCGCAGGCCGACAGACTCACCAAGCGCCCGGTGCGCGGGTGCAGCTCCCCGCCGCTGCCCAGACCCCCGCTGGGCCCGGGGCCCCCGCCCCCACCCCCACCCGGCCCCGGGCCTCCCCCAGAGCCCCCATTCCCACCCGACCCCGCCGCCATCTCGGCTGACACCGGGGCCGCGCGACAGCCGTGCTTAGCGGCGCCGTGGCAACCGCGGTGCACAGACACCCTGAGGGAGCAGGACGGGGGGGGGGGCGCAGATGTGCTTTACGGCACGGCCAGGCAATGAAACATCCCCGGGCAAAGGAATGAATCGCTATCACGGTGGGAATGGAAGGACGACCGGGCCGGGCAGGCTTGCTTTACGGCACGGTGAGGTGACGGAGTGGCTCCGAGTAGAAAGCCCGAGCCGGGAGCTTTTGCGACTGCCGCAGGCTTCTTTACGACACTGCCAGCTTTGCGTCAGAGGCGCCGAAGCCCCGCCCCCCCGGGGCAGGAGACATAAAGCATACATTTTTGCTTTCTGGCAGGGGGCTGTCTCCCTTTGCGTTGCACGCTTTACAGGCGTGAGTGACCCAGAGAACCGATAACTTTGTGGGTGGCATGTTCTGCCCTGCGGGGCCCCTGAGACTGTATGTCTTGCGACAGTGTCACAGTTCCCCGCGGTGGGACACAGCTCCCGTAACAGGAAAAGCAGGCCAACTGGGGGAGAGCGGGTTGTTTTGAATAAAGCCTTGAACGGAGCCCGTTTTTCCTTTTTGTTTGTTTCTTATTATCACAAAGCACAGTGTAGCACTGGCATATGGCGGTGCGGGGGGTGGGGGATTGAACCTGGGACTCGGAGCCTCAGGCATGAAAGTCTGTTGCATAACTGTTGAACTATATTGCCAGCACTTAGATTTTAAAGTCTCGTGTACGGAGTTTAAAGAGTCGGGCAGACAGTTTCAAGCAACGGTACTAACGGTCCCCAAAGGTGCCCCCCAGAGCCATTAACCAGCCCTAGCTCAGACGCTCGCGCTCCGGCCCGAGGGCTGTGACGTCACCTTCAGGCTTCTGGCCCCGTGACCAGCACCCCTGACTATGATTGGCTAGTTCGGGGGAGGGCGGAAATGGGGAGAAGGGCGGGAACAAGTCCCAGAGACAAAGAAAGAAGACCTTTGGGTGGGACCGGAGGGGAGGGGCGAGCCGAGGGACTCCCAGCCCGAGGTTTCCATCTCGAGTCTCGATTCCGCCCACGGCGTCTGCGGGGGGCCGAGGGGGAGGAGGGGGGGGGAGGGGGAGGGGACCCCGACTCCGCCACGCGTCCCCGGGCGCCCGCGATGGGGCGGGGCTGGGGGGCGGGGCCCGGGGCCCCAGGGAGGCGGGGCGGGCTAGTGGGCAGCTGCCCCCGGGTGGGGCCATGGACGAGCAGCAACCTCTGGGGGCTACTGGAGTCGCTAACGCGGAATCTGGGGCGGCCAGGGACGAGCCAGGCGGCATCAGGGACATGGAGGCCGGCGCCGGGGTGGCCTCCCGAGCAGTCTTGTCTCACGGTTCTGGGCACCCCCTGCACTCGGGGGCAGTCTGTCCTTGTTCCAGCGAGCCCTCCCGGGGAGTAGAGGTTCTCAACGTTGGGCGCAGACAGCACCCTGGGGAGGCGGCTGACCACAGCCTTGGGCACTGCAGACACCTGGACGGACTCAGCTCCTCCGCCCCTGGAACCAGCGTGTTTACGGTGTCCGACCCTGTGCCCGGGGGGCCTGGAGTGTACATCCCGGGAAACAGTGTGCACTCCGGGTCAGTTAGCTTGGACTCCTGCAAGCCCAGTGAAAGCCAACTGCGAGGCATCCTAAAAAATAACAGCCCCGTTTTGACGGAGAACCACCCCGCCACGGAGCGGTAAGGTGCCAGCTCTGCAGAGGGCGCGGGCCCTGAGAGGTTTCCCCACACGCCAAGGGCGGAGTCCTGAGAACTAGAAGTGAGAAAAGGCTTTGGGGTGAGGAATCTGAGCTTCCAAAGGAAAAAAAAAAAAAAAAGGACAGGAGAGATAGCACCCTGGGCAGTGCAGCACCAGAGGACGCAGGTTCAATCCAAGGGCGCCACCACAGCCAAAGCTGAATAGCACTTGGGAAAACACAAACAGCAGCAACAAACACGGAGAGAGATTCTAGGAAAACAGCAGGCGCCAGATAAACCACACTACGTGATTGTCATTTGGTGTGACCACTTCTCTTTCCTCTGTGCCTCTGAAACTACAAGGGGATACTAGAAAAAATCATTTTAAAATAATTTTTTATAGAGGCAGCGAAGAGGGAAGGGGAAGATAGAGATACTGCTTTACTAATCATGAAGCTTCTCCCTGCAAGTGGGGATTGGCAGCTTGAACCCTGGTGCTTGCGCTTTGTAACTTGTACGCTCAACCCGGTGCACCACCGCCAAGCCCCTAGAAAAATTCTTTTAAAAATATTTAGTGGTCCGGGAGGCGTCACAGTGGATAAAGCGCTGGATTCTCAACCATGAGGTCCCAAGTTCAATCCCCGGCAGCACATGTACCAGAGTGGTGTCTGGTTCTTTCTCTCTCTGCCTGTCTTTCTTATGAATAAATAATTCTTTAAAAAATATCTAAGTGAGAAATATATAGAGAAAGACCAGGGCTAAGGGTAGATAGCATAATGGTTATAGAAAGAGTCTCTCATGCCTGAGGCTTCAAAGGTCCCCTGCACCACCATAAGCCTGAGCTGAGCAGTCCTTTGGTAAAAATAATAATAATAAAATGGGGGAGGTGGGCAGTAACTGAGGGTTAAGCACACATGGCTTGAAGCACAGGGACCCGAGTAAGGATCCCAGTTCGAGCCACACACACACACACCCCCCACACACACACACCTGCAGGGAGGTTGCTTTATCAGTAGTGAAGCAGGTGTGCAGTTGTCTTTCCCCCTCTCTGTCTTCCCCTCCTCTCTTGATTTCTCTCTATCCTATCCAACAACAACAAGGGCAACAAAAGTGAGAAAAATAGCCTCCAGGAGCAGTGGATTCGTAGTACAGGCACTGAGCCCCAGCGATAACCCTGTACACAAAAATAAGTAAATAAATAAAAGTAAAAAATTATAATAAAAAAGGGGGGCTGAGTGGTGGTGAGCACACGTTACAATGTGCAAGAACCAAGTTCAAGCCTTCCTCCCCGCATCCAGTCCCCACCTGCAAGGGGAAAGCTTTTCGAGTGGTGAAGCAGTGTTGCACGTGTCTCTCGGACTCTCTCCCTTTCTATATCCCCCTACCCTCTCAATTTCTGGCTGTCTCTATCAAATAAATAAAGATAATTTTAAGGGAGCGAGAGAAAGACCAGAGCACTATTCAACTTTGGCTTATTGTGCTGCTAGGAATTGAACTTAGAACTTTGGAGCCTCAGGCATGAAAATCTTGCATAACCATATGCTATCTTCCCAGCCCCCCAAATCGCTTTTTGTTATCTTTATTTATTTATTGGATAGAGACAGCCAGAAATCGAGAGGGAGGGGGAGATACAGAGAGAAAGAGAAAGAGAGACTCCTGCAGCACTGCTTCACTACTTGCAAAGCTCTCCCCTGAAGATGGGGACCAGGAGTTGGAACCCAGATCCTTGCACATTGTAACATGTGTACTCAACCAGGTGCATCACCACATGGACCCCTAAAACATTTCTTTAAAGAAAAAAGGAGTGGAGAGTTGGACGGTAGCACAGCGGGTTAGTGCAGGCGGTGCAAAGTGCAAGGACTGGTGTAAGTAAGGATCCTGGTTCGAGCCCCCAGCTACCCATCTGCAGGGGAGTCACTTCACAGGTGGTGAAGCAGGTCTGCAGGTGTCTATCTTTTTCTCCTCCTCTCTCCATTTCTCTCTATCCTATCTAACAACGATGACATCAATAACAACAACAATAACTACAACAATAAAACAACAAGGGCAACAAAAGCGAATAAATATTAAAAAAAGAAAAACTTAAAAATATAGAGTGGGGGTAGATAGCATAATGGTTATGCAAAGAGACTCTCATGTTTAAGGCACCAAAGTCACAGGTTCAATCACCTGCACCACCATAAGCCAGAGTTGTGCTCTGGTTAAAAAAATATATAGGGAGTCGGGCAGTAGCACAACAGGTTAAGCGCAGGTGGCATAAAGCACAAGGACCAGCTTAAGATCCCAGTTCGAGCCTCTGGCTCCCCACCTGCAGGGGAGTCGCTTCACAGGCAGTGAAGCAGGTCTGCAGGTGTCTATCTTTCTCTCCTCCTCTCTATCTTACCCTCCTCTCTCCATTTCTCTCTGTCCTATCGAACAACAACATCAATAAAAAAAAACAAGGCCAACAAAAGGGAATGAATAAAGAAAAATTTAAAAATTATATATAATATGTTTTATTATATATTATATAAATATATATTTATAATATATAATATGCTTTTGTTACATATTATATAAATAGTATATATATTGCCTTCAGGGTTATCACTAGGGCTCAGTGCCAGAACTACAAATTCACTGCTCCCTGTGGCCAGTTTTTCTATTTTATTGTATAGGACAAAGAGAAATTGACAAGGAGGGGAGAGAGAAAGACACCTGCAGACCTGCTTCACAGCTTGTGAACGAACCCCCTGCAAGTGGGGAGCTGGGGGCTCAAACCAGGATCCTTGCACTGGTTCCCATGCTTCGCACTATGTGCACTTAATCCCATGTGCCACTGCCTGGCCCCAAAAACAATATATTTATTTATTTGATAAGGCAAAGAGAAATTGAAAAGGGAAGAGATAGAGAGTCACCTACAGGACTGCTTCACCACTAATGAAGCTTCTTCCCCACAGGCAGGGATGGAGGCTTGAACTTGGGTCACTGTGCACTGTAATGTGTGCATTCAACTAGATGCACCACTGCCCAGCCTGAAACAATCATATTTTAAAAAAATATTTATTTATTCCCTTTTGTTGCCTTTGTTGTTTTTTATTGTTGTAGTTATTGTTACTGTTGTGGTTAGTGATGTCATCATAGTTGTTGGGTAGGACAGAGAGAAATGGAGAGAAGAGGGGAAGACAGAGAGGGGGACAGAAAGATAGACTCCTGCAGACCTGCTTCACCACCTGTAAAGCGACTCCCCTGCAGGTGGGGAGCCGGGGGCTCGAACCGGGATTCTTACACTGGTCCTTGCACTTTGAGCCACGTGTGCTTAACCCGCTGTGCTACCGCCTGACTCCCAACAATCATTTAAAAAGCTATTTATTAATGAGATCAAGAACTAAAGCATCACTCTGGCATATGCGATATCAGAGATCAAATTTGGGGCCTCATACCTGAGAGTCAGTGCTTTATTCACTTAGCCACCTTCCAGGATACTAGGAAAATAATTTAAATGACTAAAATAAGTGAGGATGTCACTAGGTTCCCCTCCTTTTTTTTTATGTGTCCGCTGCTCACCCCAGGAAAAAGTCTCAACACTGGGATGAGATGAATATCCTGGCCACCTACCACCCGACTAATAAGGACTACGGATTCATGAAGGTGGATGAACCCAGCACCCCCTACCACAGGTGCTGAACCCTCAGCCTTACCCCTTCATCCCAGAATCTGCCCCATTCAGGGGAGGGGACAGATAGGAGGAGGCAGAGTCCTCAGGCACTGAATACCACCTGACACCCTCTTGGCACTGCTTCCTCCCTCCTCTGCAGACTGCAGGACAGCGATGAGGACCTGCCTTCTGAGTCCTCTAAGGTAGTGACTCCTGGAATGCTAAGCGAGAGGTGAGAATTCTATCAGATTGGTTGGGGTGTGGGGTGTCTTCCTCCCCCCTCTCCACTGAGCTCTGAGGTCTGAACCAGCTCTTGCCTCTAAGCAGGAAGTAAACAATTCCCATGGGAACTGACCAGGGAGAACCATGGTGGGAGGCGCAGCCCGCTCAGCCCATGCACCACCTGCCCTCACTGATGTTCTCTCTCCCTTTGGCGGCCCAACTAATCTTCCTCCCCTTCAGGCTTGCAGCAATGGACAATTTCCACCCCAGAGTCCGTCAGTATGGTGATAACAGAAGCTCAGGGTCTCCAGACAGCTTTTCCAAAACAAGTAAGACAGATGGAGATTGAGCAGAAGGGGGAGGTGGACTGAGCCTTTGGCAAGAGCCTGTTTAAAAAGCCAAGCTTTTCCACTGGCCCACAGACTCCAGCGACTTCGAAAAGCGCCGCAAGTCACACTACAATGAAGGGAAGTTCCTCAAGGCTCAGAAAAACCTATCTTTGGACAATAACAAGAGCAGCAGTGGGGGTAATGTCAATCTGGGCCCAGTGGAGAGAGACTGGGAGGGAGGACAGACTGGAGGAGTCAAAGATGATGTTGGCCAGGTGGACAGGAGCCACATCCCAGGAGCCAAGGGTTTATCGATGGTGGGCCTCCCAGGGACTCAAGGGGATTGTAGTCCAGTTCTTTCTCCACTACAGCATCCACCCATTCATCGAAGGACTCTGTGGCCTGAGAGGGAGATAGTGCCAGAATGTGACCCCAGGGAAGACAGAGGACTGCTGGGATGGGGTGGGTACCCACTGGAATAGGGCCTAGTGCAGCCTTTCTGGTGAGGAGGAAAAGAAAGCCCAAGAGAACATGGAAATAGTTTGTGGTACACTGGAGGTTATTTATTTATTCTTTTTTAAAATATATTTATTTATTCCCTTTTGTTACCCTTGTTGTTTTATTGTTGTAGTTATTATTGTTGTTGTTGGGTAAGACAGAGAGAAATGGAGAGAGGAGGGGAAGACAGAGAGGGGCAGAGAAAGACACCTGCAGACCTGCTTCACCGCCTGTGAAGCGACTCCCCTGCTGGTGGGGAGTCAGGGGCTCAAACTGGGATCCTTATGCTGGTCCTTGCGCTTTGCACCACCTGCGCTTAACCCACTGTGCTACCGCCCAACTCCCTATTTATTTATTCTTACCAGAGCGCTAATTAGCTCTGGCTTATGGTGGTGCAAGGGACTGAACGTGTGACTTCAGAGCCTCAGGCATGACAGTTTGTTTGTGTAACCATTATTCTATCTAGCTCTGCACTTTTATTTATTTTTTATTGCAAGTCTAAGTTTCTTTTTATTTTTAAAATTTATTTATTATTGGATAGGCAGAAATTGAGAGGGAAGGGGGAGGTAGACAGGGAGACAGAGAGACACCTGCAGCTCTACTTCGCCATCTGTGAAGCTTTCCCCCTGCAGGTGGGGACCAGGGACTTGAACCCAGGTCCCTGCGTACTGTAGTGTGTGTGTGTGTGTGTGTGTGTGTGTGTGTGTGTGTGTTTTTAACCAGTTGTACCACTCCCTGGCCCCTACTGGAGGATTTCTAAAATGGGAGGAGCTGATGGCAGTAAAGTGAGAACCCGGGGTTGCACTTCTCCCTGCAGTGGGGCTCAGATACCCAGGTACTCATAAAGCTCGATTGATTCAGGCGACTCCTCAAATTCTCCAGCCTTCAGAAATCAGTCCTTGATTCCAGTGGCCACTACCACCATATGCAGGAGTGTGGTCTGGAATGCAAGGAGTATTACAATAAAGGAAGAAACCCGAGATGCTGTATCCACACAGGGTTTGAGGAGGATGCAGAAAAAGAGCAGGAGGACAGTGAGAGGCACTGAGGGGTGGGAGAACGGAGAGCTAGTAGCTTGATATGACCCCATGACACTCCCAGACTCCCCAGATTTGACCTGGGTGAGTAAGAGTCCTCTAAGCACTGAAGTCTGCCTACTTGGGTCGCACAGAAGCCCCTTCCTGGATCACAACACCATTGGGAATTCCCTGAATGAAAAAGTGACACCATCACAGTGTGGTAAGGGCCACAGGTCACCATCTCACTGGGCCTGACTGGAGATGAGCTCCTGTCTCTCAGTCCCCACTCTTCAGGTCAGTAGAGCGGCACCAGAAAGTCTGAGAGGCCCCAGACATCGCGGAGCACAAGGCTCGAATTGTGAGGAAAAGAGCCAGGGAGGTTCAGAAGCGGTTGGAACCCCCTCCAGCTTGACATCACCGCCTGGCCCTGTGCTTCCTCCCTGACTTCTCTCTGCCACCCAGCCCACTCCAGGTACCACCCTGTCCTGCAAAGACTCAGTGAGTCTTTTGGGAGGAGCTATTGGTTTGTTTACTTGGTTTTTTGCCTCCAGGGTTATCACTGGGGCTCGGTGCCTGCACTATGAATCCACTGCTCCTGGAGACCATTTTTCCCATTTCGTTGCCCTTGTTGTTGTTAATGTTATTGTTGCCATTGTTGTTGTTGGATAGGACAAAGAGAAATGGAGAGAGGAGGGGAAGATGGGGAAGAGAGAAAGACACCTGCAGACCTGCTTCACCACCTGTGAAGCAACCCCCCTGCAGGTGGGGAGCCAGGGGCTGGAACCAGGATCCTTATGCTGGTCTGTGCACTTTGATATTTTTTAATTATATTTATTTATTGGATAAAGACAGCCAGAAATTGAGAGGGAAGGGGGAGATAGAGAAGGAGAGAGACAGACAGATACCTGCAGCTCTGCTTCACTACTCGTAAAGCTTTCCCTCTGCAGGCGGGAAGCGGAGGCTTGAACCCAGATCCTTGCACATTGTTAACATGTGCGCTCAACCAGGTGTGCCTCCACCCACCCCCTTTGTTGTAAATTAACTTAAAAAGAGGTATGGGGGTCGGGGCTGCTTGTGGCGCATATAGAAGAATTCACAGCGGGAGCTGGGAACTGGTTTAATCAATACACGGTTTATTAGGGTGAAACAGGTAAAAGGCAAAATAAGCAGCTATCATCAAGGGTTAAACCTACACTAGGTCTATAAAGTCTGAATATGGTTATCAAAGTTTAGTCCCATAAGATAAACAATTATCAGCTCCGGTAAAGGTTGCTCATGGCTGTAGAGGGGTCTAAAAGTTTACTGGCTAGCAGAGTCACACGTGCTCGGTTCCCAGGAGAAGTAGACATGGCGGATGGATGCTTGGGGCACCTCCGCTGAGAGACATCTGACCAGGAGAAGAAGCTGCAGCCAAAGAGCCCCAGAGTTCCGGCTGGCCGTCCTTTTAAGTCTATTCAGCCTACCCACAATGCTTTGCACCAGCAGTCTGGATTCACCTACAGTCCTCCATGCGCCTGTGCAGATCACTGCACACTCTGTCAGCCTTCTGTCGCCAAAACTGATGTCACCACTGTGTCAGGGCATAGAGCGTCACCACACCCCTTGTTTACTTGTTTGTTTGTTTTACAAGAGCTCTTATCAGCTCAGGTTTATGGTGGTGTGAAGGATTGAACCAGGGACTTTGGAGCCTCAGGTATGATAGTCATTTTGTATAACCACTAAGCTATCTTCCAGGCCTTTAAAATATATATTTACTTATTAGGTCTAGGGGGGAGGGTTGTACCTCTTTGAGGGCATATATTACCATGCACAGGGACCTAGGTTCAAGCCCCTACTCCCCACCTGTAGGGAGTGGCAAAGCAGTGTTATAGCTATCTCTTTCTCCCTCTCTATCTCCCCCTTCTCAATTTCTCTCTGTTTCTAGAAAAATAAGAAAAAAAACTAAGAAATGACAACTAGAAGCAGTGGATTTGTCACCAAACTCCAGCAATAATCCTGGTGGCAATAAAGAGCAAAGAGGGAGCTAGGTGGTGGTGCACTGGATTCAGTGCACGTGGTTTGAAGCGCGGGGACCTACTCAGTGACCCCTGTTCTAGCCCCTGACTGACTCCCCACCTGACTCCCCACAAGCGGTGAAGCAGGACTGCAGGTGTGTCTCTTTCTCTCACCCTCTCTGTCTTCTCCTCCTCTCTCCATTTCTCTCTGTCCTATCCAACAGCAGCAACAAGAGCTACCAGAAAATGGAAAAAATGGCTGTCAGGAGCAGTGGACTCCTAGTGTAGGCCGAGCCCAGCAATAACCCTGGAAACAAAACAAAAACAAACAAAATATTTAAAAGGGGGGGTGGGGAACAGCACAATGGTTATGCAAACAACTTTCATGCCTAAGGCTTCCAACTACCAGGTTTAAACCTAGCACCACTGTAAGCCAGAGCCAAGCAGTGCTCTAGTAAAAAATAAATAAAAATTATTTTCCTCAATAAAGAAAAAAGTGTTGCCTGAAAAATAAAATAAAAAATTATTTTAAAAGTTGGCTAAAGGGTTTATTTATGAGAGAGAGAGAAGGAAAGAATACCAGAGCATCACTCTGGCACATGACAGTGCCAAGGATTGAACCTGGCACCTCATGTTGAGAGTCCAATACTTTACCCACTAAGCCACTTCCCATGCTACTGATGTTATTGTTGGATAAGACAGAGAAATAGAGAGAGGGGAAGACAGAGAGGGGGAGAGAAAGACTTCTTCACCATTTGTGAAGCGACCCCCCCTGCAGGGGGGAGCCAGGGGTTCAAACTGGGGTCTTTATGCTTCGTGCACATAACCCTCTGTGCTACCTACCACCCAGCCCCCCACCTGGGACCTCTTGCATCACCTTTCCAGCCCCAATAGCAGGTAATAACCAGTGTTAGTTGGTGTTAGTGACTGGCAACTGGACTGGAAATGCCCAGAAAGCTTGAAGGGGAAATTGGAAGCCACCCAGACATGACACACAGAGGGGAGCAAAGGTGGGGGCCAGAAGCTGCCTGCACTGGCCAGGGAAGGAAATAGATTAGGTAGGGAGTGGGGGTGGTCAGTGGACCAGATGTCATGTTTGCTGCAAGAAAGTCAATGACTCAGCCCTTTCTCTCTCCAGATGAGACCCTGTGGCTTCAGTGGACCCCCGAGGAGGAAGAAGGCAGACAATGAAAACTACAGCCCACTGGGGGATGGGGTGAGGGCCAACCTTTCCCTGCCCTCACCACCCTAGGGGTAGGCAATAAAGAGAAGAGCAGGAGTCTGAGTGCTGTGACTTGGGGCCTGCACGGGTACTGGGCTAAGAGGGTAGTTGACACACAGGAAGTTGGAGAGAGAGGCTTGGAGTAGCTGCCTAGGAACTGGGCACAACAAAACCTCTCAGGTCCATGGAGCTCTGGCTTCAGCAGCACAGCGACTGGATGATTCAGTCACCCATCTTTATTTATTAAATACAACCACAACAGGGAGTCGGGCGGTAGTGCAGGGGTTAAGCACACATGGCTCCCCACCTGCAGGAGAGTCGCTTCACAGGCTGTGAAGCAGGTCTGCAGGTGTCCATCTTTCTCTCCCAGTCTTCCCCTCTTCTCTCAGTTTCTCTGTCCTATCCAACAATGACGACGTCAGTAACCACAATAACTTCAACAATAAAGCAACAAGGGCAACAAAAGGGAATAAATAAATATAAAAAACAACAACAAAGGAGATTTATTTATTTATTTACTTGAGAGAGAGAGAACCAAAGTGTGGCTCTGGCACACACAATGGTGGGCGTCAGACTCAGAACCTCATGCTCAAGAACCCGAAATTTTGCCCATGACACCAATTCCCCACCCAATCGTCTTCAATTTTTTTTTTTTTTTTTTTTTTTGCCTCCAGGAGTATCTCTGGGGCTCAGTGCCTGTACTATGAGTCCACTGCTCCTGGAGGTCATTTTCCCCATTTTGTTGCCCTTATTGTTATTGTTGCCATTGTTGTTGTTGTTGGATAGGACAGAGAGAAATGGAGAGAGGAGGGGAAGACAGAGGGGGGAGAGAAAGACACCTGCAGACCTGCTTCACCGCCTGTGAAGCGACTCCCACTGCAGGTAGGGAGCCCCAGGCTCGAACCGGGATCCTTACGCTGATCCTTGCGCTTTGCAGCAAGTGCGCTTAACCGGCTGCGTTACTGCCCGACTCCCTTTTTTTTTTTTTAATTATTTGGATGTATATTTATTCCCTTTTGTTGCTCTTGTTGTTTTATAGTTGTAGTTATTATTGTTGTTATTGATGTCGTCATTGTTGGATAGGACAGAGAGAAATGGAGAGAGGAGGGGAAGACAAAGGGGGAGAAAGACACCTGCAGACCTGCTTCACCGCTTGTGAAGCGACTCCCCTGCAGGTGGAGAGTCGAGGGCTCAAACTGGGATTGGTCCTTGCACTTTGCGACACCCGCCCCGGACTCCTCGTCTTCAATTCTTATGACAACGCTGGAAGTAAGGGTTGTTGTCCTATCTGCTAGATGAGGAAAGCAAGGACTAGGGAACTTGGCCAGGGTCACACAACATCTAAGTGACAGATACTGAACCTATGTTTTTGCCAGGTTCCTAAACTCAACACTGAAGGAAAAAGTAGAGAGACTAGGGCCCCCTGGAGGAAGGTGACATACACTCCCAGAGGGCGGGGCTGTGGTTTCTCTGATCTCAGGTCCCTCTCCTCCCCCCAGGCCCCGCCTCTTGCCCCTCCCTGCTCTGCCTGGAAGTGTGTAGTGAGACCTCTTCCTAGGAGCCCCCCCTTCCCCTTGGAGAGAGAATTGAATCTCCTCAGTCTCTAACCAAGAAAGGATCTCCTTTCACCCCATCACTGCCCCTGCATCCCCACTGCCTGGTTCCGGGGCTCAGGGGCCACACACCAGTCAAACCAAGATGACGGTCAAGTTGGATTTTGAGGAGTGTCTCAAGGACTCACCCCGATTCCGGTAAGCGTGTGCAGGTCTGAGGACAGATGATGGGTGGCAGGTTTCTCCTGCTCTTCTCTCCTCTCATCTCCAACATACACACACACACACACACACACACACACACCTTTCCCCAGGCCCACATCCTTGCAGGGAGTAAGCCTTAAAAGGACAAGATGGCTCTGAAGCCAGATGTTCTGACGCTGTTTGTCTTTGCTCTCCGCCTTTGCTCTCCCAGTCTCTTTCTCACCCCCAGAATTGGCATTCCCTCCTGTCTCTCGCTGGGACCCCTTCCCCTCCCCCAGCACCTGCTCTGAGCGGTTAGCAACTTCCTGCCCTCACCACATCCACCCTCCTTCTACCCTTCCTGCTGGGGCCTGAAGAGCCACCACACTGCAGAGCAACCAAGCTAGATAAGATGGTGGTGGGGGTCATTTTAATCCAGCAACGTTTTCTGTCTGTACTCTATACCCCCCAGCTCCAACTCTCCCCGACCCTCAAAGTGGACAGACCAAGTAGACCCAGGTTCAGTTCCCATACCCCCATGTCTCCTACTCCAGGGCCTCTATCGAGCTGGTGGAAGCTGAAGTGTCAGAATTGGAGACCCGGCTGGAAAAGGTGACCCTGACATGGAGAAGTGACCTGGGATGGGGTGAAGATGACAGATAGGCTCAGGGCCGGGGAGAAAGTTGGAGGCAGAATAAGTTCCAGGGCATGTAGAATACTTACCAAGTGGGAGTAAATACTGGAGGTGAAAGGTGGGGGTGGGAGGGGGAGTGTTGACAGAGGCTCCAAAGAGGCAGATAGGTGACTTGGTATCCTCAAGGTCACCGAAGTCTTGGCAAGCAAGACTCACTGTGGACTTTCCTGGGTCAGCTCCTGAGTTCTACATGATGGTGGGCCCTGGACACTATGGGGAGCAAGACTGTACCCAGGAAGCCCACAGATAGACTGAAGAACAAGCCAGTGATACATTTAAACACAAGACAGGAAGACCATCCCTGGCCACTCTTTAGAAGATGGTATGTGGGCGTGCACACACAGTGACACACACACATCCCGTTTTTTCCAGTTTTGTCTCGCTTTTTTCAATGCCCCACTACCCCACTTTTCATTCGACTTTATTTTCCTTTATAATATTTATCTCAATTTGACATTTTTTTACTAGCTTGTTAATTTCTTTTTTAAAAAATACTTATTTATTCCCTTTTGTTGCCCTCGTTATTTTATTGTTGTCGTTGTTGTTGGATAGGACAGACAGAAATGGAGAGAGGAGGGGAAGACAGAGGGGGAAAGACAGACACCTGCAGACCTGCTTAACCGCCTGTGAAGCAACTCCCCTACAGGTGGGAGCCAGGGGCTCGAACTGGGATCCTTGTGCTTTGCGCCACCTGTGCTTAATCTGCTGCGCTACAGCCTGACTCCCGCTTGTTAGATTTCTATGTAGTAACTTGATTACAAATTCAGTGACTTAAAACAGCATGCATCTGTCAACTGGAGAGAGAGTTCACCAAGTAGTGTGGTGCTGTGCCACTCATGATGCAGGTTCAAATCCTGACACCAGAGGCACTGATGTGGTGCCACTTCCTCTTTTTTTTTTTTTTTTTTTCCACCAGAGCACTGCTTAGCCCTGGTTTATGGTGGTGTGGGGGATTGAACCCGGGACTATGGAACCTCAGGCATGAGAGTCTATTTGCATAACCATTATGTTATCTACTCCCACACCCCCTCCTCTTTTTATGTGTCTGTAAAAATGGAAAAAATGGTCTAGAGTGGTGAAATTGTTCATAGATGAGGCTCTGGGTCCACACACACAAAATATATATATTATGTTTCTAATTTTACATTACATATATGTCATACTGCATATATGTATATATATATTTTTTTTATGTTTAAAAAATTTTGGGGGGGCCAGGTGGTAGTGCAGAGGGTTAAGTACACATGGAGTGCACATGGCACAAAGCACAAGGACCAGTGTAAGGATCCTGGTTCGAGCCCCTGGCTCCCCATCTACAGGGGGTTGCTTCATAGGGGGTGAAGCATGTCTGCTGGTGTCTTATCTTTCCCTCTCTGCCTTGCTCTCCTCTCTCGATTTCTCTCTGTCCTGTCCAACAACAATAACAACAAGGGCAATGAAAATGGGAAAAATGAAGGCCAGTGGTGGCGCACCTGGTTGAGCGCGCATGTTACACTGCACAAGGACCCAGGTTGGAGCCCCCAGTCCTCATCTGCAGGGGGAAAGCTGAATGAGTGGTGAAGCAGTGCTGCAGATGTCTCCTTCTCTCTCTCCTTCTCTATCTCCTCCTACCCTCTAGATTTCTGCCTGTCTCTATCCAATAAATAAAGATAATTAAAACATTTTTAATGGGAAAAATGGCCTCCAGGAGCAGTGGATTTGTAGTGCAGGCACAAAACCCCAGCAGTAACCCTGAAGGCTATAATTGGAATTATCTTGATTTATTTGATAGAGACAGCCAGAAGTCAAGAGGGAAAGGGGTGACAGAGAAGGAGAGAGACACAGACACCTGCCTCACTGCTTTACCACTTGCAAAGCTTTTCTCCTGCAGGTGGGAACCAGGGGTTCAAACCCAGGTCCTTACACATTATAATATGTGTCCTCAACCAGGTGTGCCACCACCTGGCTCCTAAAAATGTACTTATTGGAAGGACACAGAAAGAAATCAAGGGGGAGGGAGAGAGAAAGAGAAAAAGAGACACCTGTAGCACTGTTTAACTGCTCCTGAAGCTTCTTCCCTGCAGGAAGGGACCAGGGGACTGGGTCTTAGTGCATTCTAACATGTGTGCTCAACCAGGTCACCACCACCCGACTCCTATGCATATATCTTTTGAAAAATATTTATATAAGGCTGGGGAGATAGCATAATGGTTTTACAAAAAGGCTTTCATCCCTGAGCATAGGTTCAATCCCCTGTATCACCATAAGCCAAAACTAAAAAATACTCTGGTTAAATAAATAAATATTTATTTGGGAGTCGGGTGGTAGCACAGAGGGTTAAGCACGTGGTGCTAAGCACAAGAACCAGCATAAGGATCCCAGTTAGAGCCCCCGGCTCCCCACCTGCAGGGGAATCGCTTCACAGGCGGTGAAGCAGGTCTGCAGGTGTCTGTCTTTCTCTTCCCCTCTCTGTCTTCCCTCCTCTCTCCATTTGTCTCTGTCCTATCCAACAACAAGGACATCAATAATAACTACAACAATAAAACAACAAGGGCAACAAAAGGGAATAAATAAATAGTTTTAAAAAAGTGAAACTGGGGTGGGGAGGTAGGTAGCATAATGGTTATGCAAAGAGATTTTCATGCCTGAGGCTTCAAAGTCCCAGGTTCAATCCCCAGCACCACCATAGGCTAGAGTTGAGCAGTGCTCTGGTAAAAAAAAAAAAAGAAAGAAAAGAAACGACAGTATATATCTTTTAAGACTAGTTAATTTTCTTAATTCAAAATAATGCCCTTAAAGTAAATTCAAGATGTGTACCAATGGTGTTAGTAGCTCACTATCTGAGAGGGAGAGAAAGAGAGAGAGAGAGAGAGAGAGAGAGAGAGAGAGAGATCTTAAAAGCACTGGAAGCGCAGCAGGTTAAGTGCACGTGGCGCAGAGCGCAAGGACTAGCAGAAGGATCCCGTTTGAGCCCCTGGCTCCCCACCTGCAGGGGAGTCGCTTCACAAGTGGTGAAGCAGGTCTGCAGGTGTCTATCTTTCTCTCCCCCTCTGTCTTCCCTTCCTCTCTCAATTTCTCTCTGTCCTCTCCAACAACGACAATATCAACAACAATAACTACAACAATAAAAACAAGAGCAACAAAAAAGAAATAAATTAATATTAAAGAAAAAAAAAGCACTGCTTCACCACTCGAAGCTTCCCTTTTCAGGTAGGGACAGGGGCTTGAACCCAGGTCTTTACACATGGCGATGTGCACTCAGCCTGCTACATCACTGCCCAACTCCCTTTCTTTCTTCCTTCCTTCTTTCCTTCCTTCCTTCTTTCTTTCCTTTCTTCCTCTCTCTCTCTTTCTTCCTTTCTCTTTTCCTTTTGCATTGCTGAATACTATTATATTGTATAAATAAGCTTGTTTTATAAAAGTTCCATACTTAGGGGCAGAGTAGTGACTCACCCAATAGAGTCCACATGTTACCATGGGTGGACCTGGGTTCAAGCTCCCAGTTCCCATCTGCTGGGGAAAATGTCACAAACGGTAGAACAGTAGAGCTCCCTGCAAGTCAAGATATTTCCCTGAAGCCTTCACTAACTTGAGAAAGTGTTCAGCAGTGGTCCGGGAAGTGGCGCAGTGATAAAGCTTTGGACTCTCAAGTATGAGGTCCTGAGTTTAATCCCTGGCAGCACATGTGCCAGAGTGATGTCTGGATCTCTCCTCCTATCTTTCTCATAAATAAATAAAAGCTTTAAAGAAAGAAAGAAAGAAAGAGAATATTCAGCAGCGTCCCTTGAACACCCAATGCACCCACAGTTTCTTTCTTACCTTTTTTTTTTAATTTTCTTTTCTTTTTTCTTTTTTTTATACTCTGATTTTTTTATTGGAGAATTAATGTTTTACATTCAACAGTAAGTACAATAGTGTGTACATGCATAATATTCCCCAGTTCCCCATATAACAATACAACCCCCACTAGGTCCTCTGAATCCTTCTTGGACCTGTATCCAAAACCTGGAAGCAACCCAGGTGTCCAACAACAGATGAGTGGCTGAGCAAGTTGTGGTCTATATACACAATGGAATACTACTCAGCTGTAAAAAAAACGGTGACTTCACCGTTTTCAGCCGATCTTGGATGGCCCTTGAAAAATTCATGTTGAGTGAAATAAGTCAGAAACAGAAGGATGAATATGGGATGATCTCACTCTCAGGCAGAAGTTGAAAAACAAGATCAGAAAAGAAAACACAAGTAGAACCTGAACTGGAATTGGCGTATTGCACCAAAGTAAAAGACTCTGGGGTGGGTGGGTAGGTGGGGAGAATACAGGTCTTTTTTTTTTTAAATTATGACCTAGGTTATTGCTTGGGGTCAGTGCTTACACAAGGAATCCGCTGCTTCTGGTGGCCATTCCCCTCACCCCCACTTTATTTGATAGAACAGAGAAATTGAGAGGAGAGTGGGAGATAGGGAGGGAGAGAGACAGAGGTATCTGCAGTGCTTTTGTCACCACTCATGAAGCTTCCCTCCTGCAATGCAAAGCAGGCAGGGGCTTGAACCTGGGTCCTAGCGCATGGGATCTTGTGCACTTAACCAAGTGAGCCATTGCCTGGCCTCCACATCCACACTTTGTTTTTTCTTTTCTTTTTCTTTCTTTCTACCGCCCGACTCCAAATAAAAATATTTTTTAAATGGGGTTGAAGAAATAACAGTAATGCTTATACAGACAGGCTTTATTATACTTTAAGTACCAGAGTCTGCAGGCTCAATCCCCAGCGCCACTGTAAGACACATCTGAGCAGTGCTCTGGGTCAAATAAATGCCCAGCAAGTGGTAGTGGATGAAGCACTGGACTTTCAAGCATGAAGTCAAAGCTCTATTTCTGCCATTGTATGTGCCGGAATAATGCTTTGGTTCTTTCCCCCCTCTGTCTTTCTAATAAAAAAAATATTTAAAAAATACAAGAAAAAAAGAAAGAAGGAAGGAAGGAAAGAAAGAAAGGAAAAGGAAGAGAGAAAGGAGAGTCGGGCGGTAGCGCAGCGGGTTAAGGGCACGTGGCGTAAAGCGCGAGGACCGGCCTAAGGATCCTGGTTCCACCCACCAGCTCCCCACCTGCAGGGGAGTCACTTCACAGGCGGCGGTGAAGCAGGTCTGCAGGTGTCTATCTTTCTCTCCCCATCTGTCTTCCCCTCCTCTCTCCATTTATCTCTGTCCTATCCAACAACGACATCAATAACCACAACAATAACTACAACAACAATAAAAAAACAAGGGCGGTTAAGCGCAGGTGGCGCAAAGCACAAGGACCGGCATAAGGATCCCGGTTCAAACCCCGGCTCCCCACCTGCAGGGGAGTCGCTTCACAGGGGGTGAAGCAGGTCTGTAGGTGTCTGTCTTTCTCTCCCCCCTCTGTCTTCCCCTCCTCTCTCCATTTCTCTCTGTCCTATCCAACAACGACAACAACAATAATAACTACAACAATAAAACAACAAGGGCAACAAAAGTGAATAAATAAATAAAATAAATATTTTTAAAAAAACAAGGGCAACAAGAGGAAAAATAAATAAATAAATAAACAAATAAATAAATAAAAGAAAGGATATGGAGAACTGCATGGCTAAAGAGCAGTGAAGGCAAGGTTGGGAAGTAGGGGTGCAAAGGGGTGCAGCCTTGGGAAAGAAGAGAAAACGGGGCAGGAATGGAAGTCTGGTAGCTCACCGCTCACCTCCTTGCCGCATTGCTGCTTCCTAGCTCCTCAAACTGGGCACTGGCCTCCTGGACAGCGGGCGACACTATGTGGCAGCTGGCCGTGCCTTCATCACCGGCATTTGCGATCTGGCCCGCCTGGGTCCGCCAGAGCCCATGATGGCGGTATGTGGAGGGCCCAAACCCTGGGGTGGGGGAGGGATGGGGGTGGGGGTGCCGAGGGGCTGGTTCTGAGATGCAGAGAGATCCTGTGGGAGAGGAAGGGGGGCCTGGCAGTGTCTAGGCCTGGGTCAGAGTACCGGGTGTGACTGCCATCTATGGTGTAGTGGGTCTGGGTCTAGAATTAGAAGCTTCCCATCACCCCATGTCTGGTACCCTCCTCCTCCTCCTTTTTCTTCTCTCTCTTTCTCTCTCTTTCCTTCTCCCTCTATTCTTCTGTCTCTTTTTGCCTACTAGGAGTGTCTGGACAAATTCTCTGAGAGCCTGAACCACAAGCTGGACAGTCACTCGGTAAGTGGAATAGGGGTGCAGAGCTGGCTGGGGTGGGGGTGGGGTCAGATTGGACATGGCCTTGACACCTACCTGCCGGTCTCTGCTTCCTCTCAGGAACTTCTAGATGCCACCCAGCACACCTTGCAGCAGCAAATCCAAACCCTGGTTAAGGAGTGAGTTGGGAGGGGAAGGAGCCTTCTTTCCCAGACACCAGTCCCCCCCTCCCAGCATGTAAAGTGAAGGTTTCTGGTAGCCTGACAGTTCCCCTCCATCCCAAGCAGAGTTCTAGCTGTGACTGTTAACTAAAAGGCTCTGAGTGGACCTTCACCTGGGACTTCTGTGCCGGAGGGCCGAGTGGGTACATCTGTGACTCTGGGTCATTCCTTCACCCTCAGAGGTCTCCGAGGGTTTCGAGAGGCTCGTCGGGATTTCTGGCGGGGGGCTGAAAGCCTGGAGGCTGCCCTGACCCACAACGCAGAGGTCCCCAGGCGCCGGATCCAGGAGGCAGAAGAGGCAGGAGCGGCTCTGAAGACAGCTCGGGCTGGGTACCGGGGACGGGCACTGGATTATGCCCTGCAGGTGCCTGCCCAGCCTGGTGGTCTGGGGGTGCCCGGGTCTCAGTCACTTTGATGCTGGAGGGGCCCTGGTGTGCAGTGGGAAGAGCACTATGTTTTATTTATTTATTTAAAAAAGGAGACATTGACAAAACCATAGGATAAGAGGGGTACAACTCCACACAATTCCCACCACCATATCTCCATATCCCATCCCCTCCCCTGATAGCTTCCTATTTTTTTATATTTATTTATTCCCTTTTGTTGCCCTTGTTGTTTGATTGTTGTAGTTATTAATGTTGTCATTGTTGGATAGGACAGAGAGAAATGGAGAGAGGAGGGGAAGACAGGGGGAGAGAAAGACAGACATCTGCAGGCCTGTTTCACCGCCTGTGAAGTGACTCCCCTACAGGTGGGGAGCTGGGGGCTCGAACCAGGATCTTTACCCGGTCCTTGCGCTTTGTGCCATGTGCGATTAACCCGCTGCGCTACAGCCGGACTCCCAGCTTTCCTATTCCTTTTTTTTATATTTATTTTATTTATTTATTCCCTTTTGTTGCCCTTGTTGTTTTATTGTTGTGGTTATTATTGTTGTTGTCGTTGTTGGATAGGACAGAGAGAAATGGAGAGAGGAGGGGAAGACAGAGAGGAGGAGAGAAAGATAGACACCTGCAGACCTGCTTCACCGCTTGTGAAGCGACTCCCCTGCAGGTGGGGAGCCGGGGTTCGAACCGGGATCCTTATGCCGGTCCTTGTGCTTTGCGCCACCTGCACTTAACCCGCTGCGCTACAGCCCGACTCCCCAGCTTTCCTTTTCTTTATCCCTCTGGGAGCATGGACCCAAGGTCACTGTGGGGATGCAGAAGGTAGAAGGTCTGGCTTCTGTAATTGCTTCCCCGCTGAACATGGGTGTTGACAGGTCGATCCATACTCCCAGCCTGCCTCTCTCTTTCCTTAGTAGGGTGGGGCTCCAGGGAAGCAAAGCTCCAGGACACATTGGTGGGGTTGTCTGTCCAGGGAAGTCTGGGCGGCATCAGAGCACTATGTTTTAAAGACTGACCTGGAGTCTGTTTTGGGCCCTCAGATCAACGTGATTGAGGATAAGAGGAAGTTTGACATCATGGAGTTTGTGAGTTACTGTGGTTTTGAGGGCGAGATGGGAGGATGTGGCTGATGGTGAGCAGAAGGAAGAGGGGAAGAGAGAGGAGTCTTCCTCAGCTCTGTGCCCTGTCCACCTTGTGCCCTAGGTGCTGCGCTTGGTAGAGGCTCAGGCGACCCATTTCCAACAGGGCCATGAGGAGCTAAATCGGCTGGCTCAGTATCGCAAGGAGCTAGGTGCCCAGGTAGGGCCCCAGGGAGTGGGCAGGTGATGGAGGGAAAGAAGGGGCCTCTGAGGTGACTCAGACTTAAACACACAGTCAAGATAGCTCACCTGGGGGGCCTATAAGTGGCACACCTGGTTGAGCACACACATTACAGTGTGCAAGGACACAGGTTCAAGCCCCTGGTCCCCAGCTAGAGGGGGAAAGCTTCACGAGTGATGAAGCAGGGCTGCAAGTGTCTCTTGGTCTCCCTCTCTGTCTCCCCCTCCCCTCTCAATTTCTGTCTCTATCTAGTAGTAAATATATATAATATTACAACAAAAAAAGATAGCTTATTTGGACAGTGTGCCTGCTTTGACAGATGCACAACCCAGGTTCAAACTTGGTCCCCACTGCTTTCTATTAAAAAAAAAAAAAAAGGAAGTAAGAAAGAGAAAAGATGGTTCAGAGGGGGCAGTGGTGCACCTGGCTAAGTGTACATAATATGAAGTGCAAGGACCTGCACAAGGATCCAGGTTCAAGTTCCTGGCTTCCAACTGTGTGGGGGGGGGGTTACTTCACAAGCGGTGAAGCAGGTCTGCAGATGTCTACTTTCCCCTCTCCTTCTCTAGCTCCTCCTCTCTCAATTTCTCTCTGTCCTATTCAGTAAAATGGGGAAAAAATGGCCGCCAAGAACAGTAGATTCATAGTGCCCCAACATTAACCCTGAAGGCAAAAAACAAAAAGATGGTTCAGAGAAGTGAAGCCATGGTGCTGAGGAAGAAAGAAAGAAAGTAAAGAAAGAGGGAGTCGGGTGGTAGCGCAGTGGGTTAAGTGCAGGTGGCACAAACTTCAAGGACCGGAGTAAGGATTCCAGTTCGAGCCCCCGGCTCCCTACCTGCAGGGGAGTCGCTTCACAGGCGGTGAAGCAGGTCTGCAGGTGTCTGTCTCCCCGCCCCCCCGTCTTCCCCTCCTTTCTCCATTTCTCTCTGTCCTATCCAACAACAACGTCCTATCCAACAATAACAAGAACAGTAATAACTACAATAACAATAAAACAACAGGGGAGTCGGGCTGTAGTGCAGTGGGTTAAGCGCAGGTGGCGCAAAGCACAAGGACCGCATAAAGATCCCGGTTCGAACCCCGGCTCCCCACCTGCAGGGGAGTCGCTTCACAGGCGGTGAAGCAGGTCTGCAGGTGTCTATCTTTCTCTCCTCCTCTCTGTCTTCCCCTCCTCTCTCCATTTCTCTCTGTCCTATCCAACAACGACAACAACAATAGTAACTACAACAATAAAAACAACAAGGGCAACAAAAGGGAATAAATAAATAAAATAAATATTAAAAAAAATTTAAAAAATTAAAAAAAAACAATGGCAACAAAAGGGAATAAATAAATAAATATTTTTTTAAAAAGAAAGAAAGAAAGAGAGGGGTTGGCTGGTGATGCACCTGGTTGAATGCACATGTTACCATGTGCAAGGGCCCAGGTTCAAGTTCCCAGTCCCCACCTGCAGGGGGAAGCTTCTCAGGCAGTGAAGCAGAGCTGCACCTGTCTCTCTTTCCCCTTCCATCTTGATTTCTCTCTGTATTCTCTATCCAATAAATAAGTAAACAGAAAAAGGAAGAAAGTGGAGAGCGGGCAGTGGCACACCAGACTAAGCACAAGGACCCACACAAGGTTCCCAGTTCCAGCCCCCAGCTTCCCACCTGCTGGGGGGTGTGGGGGGGTGTTGCTTCACAAGTGATGAAGCAGGTCTGCAGCTGTTTATCTTTCTCCCTCTCTATTTTCCCTTCCCTTCCCCTCCTGTCTTCAATTTCTCTCTGTCCTAACCAAAACAAACAAAAAAAAACTGAAGAAAAAAAATGGTCACAGGAACAGTAGAATCATAGTGCAGGTACCAAAACCTGAAGACAAAAAATAAAAATTGGGCGGTGGGGGTAGGGTGAGGGGGTGAGGTAAATAGCATAATGGTTTTGCAAAGAGACTTTCATGCCTGAGGCTCCAAGGTTCTAGGTTTAGTCCCCCCCTCACCACAATAGTGAGAGCTGAGCAGTTCTCTTGTAAAAATAAATAAACAAATATACAATAAAAAAGGAAGAAGAGGGAGTCCGGCAGTAGCGCGGTGGGTTAAGTGCAGGTGGTGCAAAACGCAAGGACAGTCGGAAGGATCCCGGTTTGAGCCTCCAGCTCCCCACCTGCAGGGGAGTCGCTTCACAGGCGGTGAAGCTGGTCTGCAGGTGTCTGTCTTTCTCTCTCCTTCTCTGTCTTCCCCTCCTCCCTCCATTTCTCTCTGTCCTATCCAACAATGACGACATCAGTAACAACAACAATAATAACTACAATAATAAAACAAGGGCAGCAAAAGGGAATAAATAAATAAATATAAAAAACTTTTTTAAAAAGGAAAAAGAATGAGAGAGAAAGAAAAAAGGAAGGGAGAGAGAAAGAAAGAAGTGAAATGAAATGAAATGACTCTCCTGGATCAGCTGGGAGAGACTGGGTCTACCTATCTGATACAGCCCCTTCCTTCTCTGCCCAGTTGCACCAGCTGGTCTTGAATTCGGCTCGAGAGAAGAGGGACATGGAGCAGAGGCACGTGCTGCTGAAACAGAAGGTGAGGCTGGGGCTACAGGAGGAGCAGCTGGGCCTGGGGCCTAGGGCCTCAGTCTCTGCCCATCTCCATTGCCCCATGACTCTTGTGCCCCCAGGAGCTGGGTGGGGAGGAGCCGGAGCCCAGCTTACGAGAGGGGCCCGGTGGCCTGGTCATGGAAGGGCATCTCTTCAAAAGGGCCAGCAATGCATTTAAGACCTGGAGCAGGTGAGGAAAGAACTCCCTAATCAGGTAAACCTATCCAATTAAACTTAAGAAAAGTTATTTACTGGGCAGGGGTTGATAACATAATGGATATGCAAAGAGACTCCCATGCCTGAGGCTCCGAAGTCCCAGGTTCAATCCCCCACACCACCATAAGGCAGAAGTGAGCAGAGCTCTGGTTTAAAAAATAAATAAATAAATTATATATATATATTTGAGAATAAGAGAGGGAGGGGGCAGGCAGGTGGCAGCGCACCTGGTTGAGCATACATACTACATTGTGCAACGATCTCGGTTTAAACCCAGTTGCAACGAGGAAGCTTCACAAGCAAACAGTCTGCAGGGGACTCTCTCTCTCTCCTTTTCTGTCTCCCCTTCCCCCTTCCCTCTCAATTTCTCTGTATCCAAAATAAATAAAGAAACATTTATTTTAAGGGGAGGCAGTTGGTAGCGTACTTGGCTGAGCACATATATTACAGTGCACAAGGATCTGGGTTCAAGTTTCAGGAGCAGTGAAACAGTGCTGCATGTGTCTCTCTGTCTCTGTGTCTATCTCACACCTTTCCTCTCGATTTCTCTCTGTCTCTAGCCAATAAATAAAATATTAAAGAGAGAGAGAGAGAAAAAACCAGAGTATCAATCTAGCATATGCTGGGGATCAAACTCGAGTCTCACTTTATCCACTATGCCAGCTCACAGGCTGCCAATCAAATAATTTTGAGTGTTTTATTAATCTAAGACATTTATTTATTTTAAATTTATTTATTTCCTTTTTGTTGCCCTTGTTTTTATTGTTGTAGTTATTATTGTTGATGTCGTTGTTGTTGGATAGAACAGAGAGAAATGGAGAGAGGAGGGGAAGACAGAGGGGGAGAGAAAGATAGACACCTGCAGACCTGCTTCACCGCCTGTGAAGCGACTCCCCTGCAGGTGGGGAGCCGGGGGCTCGAACCGGGACTCTCACACCGATCCTTGCGCTTTGCGCCACATGCGCTTAACCTGCTGCACTACCGCCCGACTCCCAAACATATTTATTTTAATAAGAGAGATGCAAAGGGAAAGATACAGAGAGAGACTAAAGCTTTGGCTTATGGTGGTACTGGGGATTGAACCTGGGACCTCAGATTCAATGAAAGTCTTTTGCAGGGAGTCGGGCGGTGGCGCAGCGGGTTAAGCGCACCTAGCGCAAAACAGAAGGACCGGCCTAAAGGATCCCGGTTCGAGCCCCGGCTCCCCACCTGCAGGGGAGTCGCTTCACAAGCGATGAAGCAGGTCTGCAGGTGTCTATCTTTCTTTCCCCCCTCTGTCTTCCCCTCCTCTCTCCATTTCTCTCTGTCCTATCCAACAACGACAACATCAATAACCACAACAATGTTAAACAACAACGGCAACAAAAGGGAAAATAAATAAATAAATAAATAAATAAAATGTTAAAAAATATTTTTAAAAAGAAAGTCTTTTGCAGAACCACTATACTGTCTCCCTGGCTTCCTTCCTTCCATCTCTTTTCTTTCTATCTCTCTCCCTTTCTTTCTTTCTCTTTTTTTAGATTTATTCATGTGGCCTGGGAGGTGGCACAGTAGATAAAGCGCTGGACTGACCCTCAAGCATGAAGTCCTGAGCTTGATCTCCAGAACCACATGAATCAAAGTGATGAGCTGGTTCTCTCTTCCCCCCTCCCTTCCCCTTTTCTCATTAGTAGATAAATAAAATATTTTGGGGGGAAAGTGTAGCAAATAAAAATTATGAAAAATAGAGGGAGGGAGAGAGAATCAGAACATCATTCCAATACATGCCTAGGCCACCTCCATGCTTAAGAGTTCAATACTGGGAGTCGGGCAGTGGCGCAGCGGGTTAAGCGCACGTGGCACAAAACGCAAGGACCAGCGTAAGGATCCCAGTTTGAGCCCCCGGCTCCCCACCTGCAGGGGACTCGCTTCACAGGTGGTGAAGTAGGTCTGCAGGTGTCTGTCTTTCTCTCCCCACTCTCTGTCTTACTCACTCTCTCTCCATTTCTTGTCTCACCCTCTCTCCATTTCTTGTCTCACTCTCCATTTCTCTCTGTCCTATCCAACAATGACGACAACAATAAAACAACAAGGGCAACAAAAGGGAATAAATAAATACTTTTTTTAAAAAAGAGTCCGATACTTTACCCACTGCATCACCTCCCAGGTGGCTTGCATAGTGTGCCGGACACAGCAAGGAAGAACAAACCCGCCCTCTTAACAGAGTTTACGTTCCATTAGCAAAGACCATCAATACAGCAACTAAGTCTATTATGCATTATGGAAGACAGCTATAGTGCCACAAGGGAAAAATATAAAGAAGGTGTGCAAAGAGCTGGGAAGGGTGTGCACTTTTTTACTAGGGTGGTCAAGGTTGGCCTCATGTGAAGGTGAGCTGCTGAGTGAAGACTTGAAGGATGTAAAGGTGTCTGCAGTCAAGGCCCTGAGAAACCTAGAGTGTTAGAAGAACAGAGAAGAGGCCATAGGTGTAGACAGAAAGAGGGAAGAGGAAGGAAATAGAAAGAAATGAAGTTGGAGCCAGTGGGAGAGTGAGTCCTGATAAGGCCTTGTTGACCCTTGCAGGCGCTTTGGTTTTACTCGGAGGGAAACGAGAAACCGCTGCAGGGTGCAGAGCAGGGTGGCAGTCTGCTCTGTCTTGGTTGCTTCATGCTCCAGGGCCACTGAAATTCACACATAACCTGTGTGCAAATTAGGGAATGGAACACTACAGGTACTAGGAGCTAGCTCACCGGACAAAGCACACTCTTCACCATGTGAGGGGACTGTGTCTGAGCCCCTGCTCAGCACATGTGAGCACCATGCCAAGGGGAAGCTTCTCAGACAGTGGAATGGTGCTACGGTGTTTCTGCTCCTGTCTCTTACCCTCTATGTGGAAAAGAGAAAAACAGTCTGTTTGGAGTGGTAGGATCATGTAGGCCTGAACCTCCAGTCAAAAGCCCTGGTGGTAAAATAAAAAAGGAGACGGTAAATAAATAACAAAGAAGGAAACAGAGCTCCTGCGGCGTTGGAGGTGGTGAGGTGGATAAAACGTTGGATTCTCAAGCATGTGGTCCCAAGTTCCATCCCTGGCATTGCATGTACCAGAGTGATGCTCTGGTTCTCTCCTAATTTCTTTCATAAATACATAAATATTAAAGAAGAAGAGGGATGGGGCCAAGTGGTGGTGCACCTGGTTAAGCGCACACATTACAATGCGCGAGGACTTGGATTCAAGCCTCCAGCCCCCACCTGCAGGGAGGAAAGCTTCACAGGTGTCTCTCTCTCTCTCTTTCTCTCTCTCCTCCTTCCCTTTCAATTTCTGGCTATCTCTATCCAATAAATAGAGATAATTAAAATTAAAAAAAAAAGAAAAAGAAAGGAAGAAATCATAGAACTCCCCTCCTCCAAATTGTATTAAGACTGGTTTTATTAGAAAAAGCATTCTACTGCCATCTACTGGAAAATTATCTTTCCACCCGCTCTGATGTCCAGGATGTAAATAACACCTATGTGTCTTCGCAATTGCTCACTGTCCTCTGGAGCTTCTCACAGGGCATGCAGTCCAGGTGGCCTTCCTCTCAGCAAGATCCTCACGGGGCAAGGTTCATCCTCTCTGCTCTCCCAGTCCCAGGCCTCATCCTGTGACTGCCCGTGTTCATAATCACAATCCCTCTCTCCTCCAGACGCTGGTTCACTATTCAGAGCAACCAACTGGTCTATCAGAAGAAGTACAAGGTGAGTAGGTCCAGGGCCCAGGTGCCTGAGTCTGGGGAAACTGTGCTTGTGGTTACCTGGGCATCTGGCCCCTTCCCCTCTTCCTGCCAGGACCCTGTGACAGTAGTGGTCGATGACCTTCGTCTTTGCACGGTGAAGCTCTGCCCTGACTCTGACAGGCGCTTTTGCTTTGAGGTGGTGTCCCCCAGCAAGTGAGTGCAGTCCCAGGGTGAATGCTCTAAATGTGGCTCCATATTTATTAGTTGGAGATTTCAGGCCAATGGCAAAGCCTCCCTGGAGGAGGGCCATGGGTAGGGAGTATTAGCCCTTTGGTGACTGGACTGTAGACCCACCTTGGGGGTGGGGAAGCATAGAGGGTGATAGGAGAAATATTTGGAATAATGTTACTGATTGGTACAAAGGGGTTTGAATAGGGCTGATGCCAGTTGAATCCCAGCTGGATGCCAGCCTGCCCATCCTGCTACAGGGCTTCCCAGACTTCAGCCTCCTCTGTGCTCTCCACCCCCGCCCCCACCCAGGTCCTGCCTCCTCCAGGCTGACTCCGAGCGCCTCCTGCAGCTGTGGATCAGTGCCGTGCAAAGCAGCATCGCCACGGCCTTCAGCCAGGCTCACCTGGATGACAGTCCCCGGGGTCCAGGCCAGGTGCCCTAACAGTGGGTGTAAGGAGAGGTGGGGTACCCGTTCCCCTTGGCCCCACAGCCATTCTTTCTTCCTCTGTCTCCCTCAGGGCTCAGGACACCTGGCCGTGGGCTCCGCTGCCACCCTGGGCTACAGTGGGATGGCGAGAGGCAGGGAGCCTGGGGGAGGTGGGCACGTGGCTGCACAGGTGCAGAGTGTGGATGGCAATGCCCAGTGCTGCGACTGCCGGGAGCCAGCCCCCGAGTGGGCCAGCATCAACCTTGGCGTCACCCTCTGCATTCAGTGCTCTGGCATCCACAGGTCACTCGCTGAGGCCCCAAGCAAGCCCTGCTCCTCCTAGCTGCCGTGGTGGAAAGTGGTACCCCCAAACCAGAAATTCTTCCGTGCCCCACTTCACCCTGCCTTCTTCTCTTAGATCCTGACAGTGACTGAGCACAGGCCTGGGTCTAATTTGTGGGGCACAAGGTAGACCAAGGCGGCACTTAGTGCCCTGACCTAGCACTGGAGGAGTCCATTGGCTTGACCAGAGAGGTGTGGGGTCAGGGTTGTTGCGGGTGGGGAAGTCACTGACAGCAGAGAGAGAGGTCTGTTGTGAGGCCTTAGGCAGGCAGTCTCTGTGGCCCTCCCCCAGAGTCAGGCTGGTGGAAGGAGGGGAGAGGAATACTTCGGAAGGAGTTGCCAGTCTGGAGTGCCGAGAGAAGGGAGGCGGCTGGGCCTTGCAATGGAGTGAGGGGAAAAGGGAGAAAAGAGAATGTGGCCAGGCGGGTTCCTGCCTGACCCAGTTCAAGGCTACCAGGCCCCGGCTGTGGCCTCCCAGCCCTGCAGCATTGTGTACCGCGCCCCCGCAGCACACCCCCGCATCACACTGACTGTGTCCGGGCTTATCTGGAGCGGTAGTGCATCCACTGCCCACGGAGGCCTGACTCCCACTCTGGCCTTGCAGGAGCCTCGGAGTTCATTTCTCCAAAGTCCGGTCTCTGACCCTCGACTCATGGGAACCGGAACTAGTGAAGGTGATTGGGGGTGTCATGAAGATTGTGCGGGGGTGGGGTAAAGACAGACTCTCACCTTCCCCCCATTTATCTGTCTCTGCTTCTGCCTCGGCCACCCGAAGCTTATGTGTGAGCTGGGAAATGTAGTCATCAACCAGATCTACGAGGCCCGAGTGGAGGGCATGGCAGTGAAGAAGCCAGGGCCCAGCTGCTCTCGGTAAGGCTGGGGTGGAAGTGCTAGGGTTCTTCTCTTGGAGGAAGACAGCAGGTCTGGGCTAGGCGGAGGAAAGACTGGCCCTGCCTCATCCCTTCATTCCAGGCAGGAAAAGGAGGCCTGGATTCATGCCAAATACGTGGAGAAGAAGTTCCTGACCAAGCTCCCTGAGATTCGAGGTCGACGAGGTGGCCGGGGGCCCCCAAGAGGACACCCTCCTGTGCCCCCAAAGCCTTCTGTTAGGCTCTGGCCAGGAAGCTTGAAATCCAAGCCAGGTATAGAGCTGGTTGGCCATTCACTACACATGTGTGTTTGGCACTGTGCTAAGCTCTGTGGGGAGACACAGAATGAAGCCCCACTCTTCCCCTTGACAACGACAGGGACCAGACCACATCAGCACTGTACAAGGCAGGGATTTCAGAAAGGTGGTGAAGCTGACAGTAGGTGGGGAGGGACTGAGAAGGTGTCAGAAGCATGAAAACAAGATTCAAGAGTAAGGGAAAAAAGGGAGGGGGGTTTCAAAAGCCTAGGAAGGAGGGTATGAGTTAGGGTAAAGAGAGGGAGTTGCTCAGAGAGCTGAGGGTCACTCTTGGCATCACAGCCAGTCAGGGCAGTTGAACAAGGCAAGTATCTATTTATACTGATGCTGTCCTCACCCCACACCTTTTGGGAGACACACATGGCCCCCACCTCCTGCTACAACCTCCACCTGAGTCTAGAAGGCCTCCCCACAATGAAGAAAGTGCCTCTCCCCTTCCTAGGCTCACTGTTGGTCCCCCTAACAGAGTCCCCCTCTGATGACTTGGGCAGCCTGCACCCTGGGGCCCTGCTGTTTAGAGCTGCTGGGCAGCCTCCATGCCTTCCCACCATGGCCGACGCACTAGCACACGGAGCTGATGTCAACTGGGTCAATGGGGAGCAGGAGAACGCCACGCCGCTGATCCAGGCCACAGCTGCTGTGAGTGACCGCTGACCTCCCCACCCCAGACTCCTCTCACCTCTGTGCTGACTTGGGTCCCTGCTCTTCCCTGCCCTCAACCTGCAGGATGCTCCCTCCATAGGCAGTGGTAACTGAGGGACACTGGTTGCTGAGCTGGTATTGTTTGGAGGTTTGGATTTAGGGCCTCACAGCTTACAGTTGTGAGCCTCTGAGCCACATCTTTAAGTAGGGCTAACACAACTCTTAAAGGCTGGATTGTGGACTTAGGCTGTGAACACATTAAATGGGCTGTGCTGAGCTGGACTCCTAATGTGTCTCTCCATTTCTGATCCTCATACCCCATTCTTTGCACTGGCCCCAATCTAAATGATGTTAAGTAGCTTTCCCCCCCTTTTCTTTTAGTATTACTTACTTATTTGTTTGTTTATTTATTATCAGAGCACTGCTTTAGCTCTGGCTTATAGTAGTGTTAGTGACCGAACCTGAGACCTTAGAGCCTCAGACATGAAAGTTTTTTATTTATTTTTATTTTATTTTTTTAATTTACCAGAGCACTGCTCAGCTCTGGTTTAAAGTGGTGTAGGGGGATTGAACTTAGGACTTTGAAGCCTCAGATATGAGAGTTTCTTTGCATAACCACTATGCTATGTACTCCCACCGTGTGTGTGTGTGTGTGTGTGTGTGTGTGTGTGTGTATGAGAGAGGGAAGGAGCCAGTGCAGCACTCTGGGATATGCACTACTGGGGATTGAATTTGATACCTCAGGGTTGAGGGTCTAATGATTAACCCACTACACTAACTTCCAGACCACTAATATTTAATTTTTTGGTTATCACTGCTTTGGAATGACTTTTTCAGATAGAGAAGTTGAGGCACAAGGGGTAGATAGTAAAATGGTTATGCAAAGAGACTCTTGTGCCTGAGGCTCTAAAGTCTCAGGTTCAATCCCCTGCATCACCATAAAAAAAAAAAAAAAAGGAAAGGAAAGGAAGAAAAGGAAAAAGAACTGAAACAAAGAGGCAGAGAGAGAGAAAGAAAGACAAACATCAGTGGCAAGGCTAGATAGAACCTGGGTAGTGCACATGGCCAGGCATTTTTTTTTTTTAAGATTTATCTATCTGTTAATGAGAGAACCAAAGTATCACTCTGACACATAGGACGCTAGGGGTTGAACTTGGAACCTCATGCTTAAGATCCCAAAGCTTTATCCACCGACACAGCATCCCAGATTCCTAAAACAATCTTTAGGGCTGGAGAGATAACTCAACAGGTAGAATGTATACCTTGCCAACCATATGACCCAATTTTGAGCCCTGGCACCACATGTGCAAGTCCTGGGGGTATGGTGTCTTTCCCTCCTGCTTCTTGTCTTTCTATCTGAATGAAACAGGGCTGGGTGGTAGTGCACCTGGTTAAGTGCACACATCACCTAAAGTGCAAGGAGCTGAGTTCAAGCCCGAATCCCCACCTGCAGGGGGAAAGCTTTATGAGTGGTGAAGCAAGACTACAACTCTCTCTCTTCCCTCTCAATTTCTACCTGTCCTATTGAGTAAAAGAAAGGAAGGAAAAAAAGGAGGAAGAAAGAGTTGGCCCAGGAGCCAATTACATGTGTAATTTCACTGCAAAGAAATTAAAATAAAATTATCTTTAAATATTTTTTAAAGGACAACTCATCATCTTAGCATACTCCTTACATGTACAAAGACCTAGTTCAGCCACTGGCACCATACAGGAGAAACATGGGTAGCACAAGAGGCAGTTCCACAGATGATGGAGAGATGCTGCAGTGTCTTTCTTTCTCTCTCCCTATCTGAAATTTAAAAACAGTGATGGTGGTGGTGGAAGGGAGTCAGCCCCAGAAGAGTAAATTCTTTTTGTGTGAGTTCCCAGCAGCCTCTCCCCCCCCCCCATTTTTTTAAATCTGTCTCTAGAGCTATACCGCTTTTCCCATTCTTGACTTCTCTATGCAGAATTCTCTTCTGGCCTGTGAGTTTCTCCTCCAGAACGGAGCTAATGTGAACCAAGCAGACAACCACGGCCGGGGTCCGCTGCACCATGCCACCATCCTTGGCCACACTGGGTAGGGGTAGCAGAGATCATGGCTTTAAGGAGGAGGGAGGCAAGCTGTGGGTGGAGGTGAATTGTCTGCTGAAGTTTACTGTCCTTCCAGGCTGGCCTGCCTGTTTCTGAAGCGGGGAGCAGATCTGGGGGCTTTGGACTCTGAAGGCAGGGACCCTCTCACCATTGCCATGGAAACAGCCAATGCTGACATTGTCACCCTGTGAGGATGCTTAAAGCGGGGAAGATTAGTGTTTGTATTCTCCATTTGGGGTGGTGCTAGAGACCAGACCCAGGCTTGCCAGGGAGTACCTGGTTCCTCAGTTGGGTGAGGCCAGCTCCTGCTCAGGGCGGAGAAAGGAAGCACTGGATGTTAGCTGGGACATGCAGTAGAAATGGGAACCTGCAGGGACCTGTGCATGATGAGTTAATACTGAAAGACATCACTTATGCTTCAGTTTCATTATCAGGCATCTTTCAAGCACTAGACTGTGATGGAGAAAGTGACGACTAACGCAGCAAAACTCTAAACATGAGGAGGCTTGGTGGTAGTGGTGGTGGTGGGGGACGGGACGGGACATTGAGAATAATGTCATTCATGCCTTAATTTCACTGCCTATAGGCTACGGCTGGCAAAGATGAGAGAGGCTGAAGTGGCCTTGGGCCAGGCAGGTAAAGTACTCTCACCCTCTCAAACTCTAATATTGTAACTCTGCCTTCCAGGCCTCTGACCACCTGCCCCTCTTTCGGCACCTTAATTGGTTAATTCCTTAATTTGTACACCAACCACCCACTGGACACAACGGAAGCTCCAGACCCTCAGAACAGAGGGAGAAAGGGATTGGGCAGATGTCCCCCGCCCAAGCACAAGCGTCAGCCCTTGGCTGTCCCCACAGTCCTCCCCACCCTTCTTCCATTCCCGCAGGAGATGAGACATATCTTGACATCTTCCGAGACTTCTCCCTCATGGCTTCTGACGCCCCAGAAAAGTTGAGCCGCAGGAGTCAGGATCTCCACACCCTTTGATCCTCAGACCTTCTGCGGTCCGCACCCCCAGTCCTTTTCCTCTGCACCGCGGCCCTTTTCGCCATTAAAGCGTCTGTGCTTTGCCCTTCCCTTCAAGTCCATTTATTAGGCGCCACCATCCACCTGCAAGGTTGGGGCACCGGGGCTCCGGGTAGCCGGGAGCCACTGGGAGTTTGCCAGCTCGGTGGTCAGCAGCAAGGGGCGACCGGGGGAGTGAGCTTGGCCTGGGCCCTGGCCCCGGGCAGCCGGGCGGGGCTCTGAGCTCTGGCGACGTGGCCGGACCGGTTTAGCCTGGCCGGTCAGTCTGGCCGAGGGCTCCGGCGTGGGAGGTGGGGGGGCAGCTTTCCCTTAGGGGGTGCCGGCTCCACCCCAGGATGGAGAGGCTGGCTTCAGCCACCCCGGCCCGGAGGCATTCCTGGAATGCGGCGGCTCAGCACCCGCCTCCTCGGAAATTCCCTGCGGGAGAGAGCGAGTCCCGCAGCCCAGCCCCCGACGGCGGCCACCGCCGGCCTGCAGGCGGAGCCTGGCCGAGCTGCAGACGTGCGGCCGCGCACCTGAGGCCTGGCGGCCGCCTCCGGAGCCGCGCCTGAGTCACCTTCCGGGCCCACCCCGCCCGCGCCCACCGGCCCGGCCCGGCCCGGCCCGTCCGCCCCGTCTCGCGGCTCGGGGCTCGGGACTCCGGCCCTCGGGGAGCGGGGGGCGGGGCGCCGGGGGTGGGGCCGGCCCTTAAAGGGCCCGCGCGGCTGCCCGAAGGCCACTTCCTGGGGGCGGAGAGGACTCGGGAGGCTGCGGCGACTCGGGGGGAGGCCGCGCCGCCAGCATCGGGAGCCTGCGGGCCGAGCCCATCGCGGCGCTCAGACACTGCCCGCTCGGGCCGAGCCTGCACCGTTGCTGCGCAGCCCTCTCGGAAGCTCCGGCCGCCGTCCAGGCAGCGCCGCCTCCCGCTCCGGGGACCCGCGCCCAGGCCCCCCGCGCCCCCACCCAGCCCGCCGTGGACTGGCCGCGCAGGACTCGGCAGCCGGGGCCTTCTGAGGCTCGGCCCGGGCTCGCCACCGTCACCTGCTGGTTGGATTCCGGAAACCCACTGCCGGCCGCCCAGAACAGAACACGCCCGGACTGCAGTCTCCCTACGCTTTTCATCAGTTTTCTCAACCTCCGGAGGTTTCCGTGACCGGAAACTGCTACCCCCTCCTCCCCGCCACCGCCACCACCTGGTAGCTGGGGGTGAGCCGCAAACCTTGCTGCCTTGTTCTCCAGCCCGTGCCTCCAACTCAAGAGCCAGAAAGAACCGCAACCACCTAAAATCCTGCAAGCCTTCCCCCCACCCCCCAGGAAGTGCTGCCTCTTCTCCTTTGGTGTGTCCTGTACGCCCCAAAATTTCCCCTCCTCCTGTGCCCTCTTCGTCCCCCTCCTTTGGGGGCCCAGTGACCCTGAATGTGGGGGGCACGCTATACTCCACCACTTTGGAGACCCTGACTCGATTCCCAGATTCCATGCTGGGAGCCATGTTTAGGGCTGGCACTCCTATGTCTCCCAATCTCAACCCACAGGGAGGCGGCCACTACTTCATTGACAGGGATGGCAAGGCCTTCCGGCACATTCTCAACTTTCTGAGGCTGGGCCGCCTGGACCTGCCCCGGGGGTATGGGGAAACTGCCCTTCTCAAGGCTGAGGCTGACTTCTACCAGATCCGGCCCCTCCTGGATGCCCTGCAGGAACTGGAGGCTTCTCGGGGGAACGCTGCCCCCACAGCTGCCCTGCTCCACGCAGATGTCGATGCCAGCCCCCGCCTGGTACACTTCTCTGCTCGCCAGGGCCCACACCACTATGAGCTGAGCTCCGTCCAGGTGGACACCTTCCGAGCCAACCTGTTCTGCACTGACTCTGAGTGTCTGGGTGCCCTGCGGGCCCGATTTGGTGTAGCCAGTGAGGACAGGGCAGAGGGAGGGCCACACTTTCGACTGGAGTGGGCCCCCCGCCCCAGGGAACTCCCCGAGGTGGAGTACAGGAGACTGGGGCTCCAACCACTGTGGACTGGGGGGCCGGGAGAGCGCAGGGAGGTCCTGAGCACACCAGGCTTCCTGGAGGAGGTGCTGCGCGTAGCCCTGGAGCACAGCTTCCGTCTAGACTCTGTCTTCCCTGATCCCGAAGACCTTCTCAACTCGCGATCCCTGCGCTTTGTGCGACACTGAGAACTAAGAACAGTAGCTTCGGTTTGATTGGGGGGTGGGCATGGTAGTAGAGGGTATGGAGGCTCCCCTAACGCCTCTTCTCCACTCTGATCTGTGCGCTGTGAGAGCTGGGGACCCCACTGCACCTGACACACGGGCAAGAGTGTGGAACCTGAGTCCGCCCTGTGCTCACAGTGGTTTTGAGGACCTGGGCCGGCCCTGGCCCCCAGTGGGGCAGGGGAAGTTTTCCTGGCTTGAGTCTGGGGAACCTCCTTTCCTTGGTTATAGCTCAGTATTCAAGGTCCAGAGGAGTGGGGGCACAACAGTTAGGCCTGGATGGACCCTGGAAGGTCACTTCAGTCTGGGAGGGAGAGGGGCTTTGGGTTGCTTTTATGTGGTCTTCTGGATGGCTTCTGAGAGGGAAGGTGGCCAGGCCTGGCCTGACCAGTGAGATGTCAGGGCACTATGGAACATGGGGAAGAGGACTCTGCTGCTCTCCAGGTCACCTCCTTCAGAAGACAGCAAGAAGGGAGCTAGGGAGGATTCCCTTTAGAAGCCTGAGTGTCCGACGTGGCTCAGTATTGATGGTGGTGCTAGTCATGGTGGGAGGGGGGATTGGCATCTTGCCAGGGGCTGGCTTCTCTTCTTTCTCGTGTGCGCACTTCAGCCGGTGTCTGAGATATGTGTTCCTGGCACCCTGACTCCCATCTGTGTCACCGGTGTCTGGGCGCCGGCCTTCCCATGCTCTCTGCATGCCCAGACCTGTTTGGGGTTGCCCAGCAACTGGTTTGGTACCAGGTGTGTCTGTGGTGTGGATGTCAGTGAATGAAAAATTAATAGCTTAATCACAGGGGGTGTGCCTGTGCGCACGCATGTGCAATCACATCGTCACATTGGCAGGAGGGACCTGTTGGAATGTGAGTCACCAGGCTCTTCCTGGTGAGAGGTAAGGCAAGTCACTGGGCTTAGCAGGCCTCTGAGGCCTGTAAGGAACTCTGGGTTGCTAAGGCAACATGGGTTGTTGCTAGGAGATAGCTGGGGTAGGCCCAAGGCTGCCCTGGCCAGAGAAGAGGTAGTTTAAGAGAGTGGGGGAGGATAAAGGATAGGATTTCTGGATCTTTCAGGGGATGGGAAACTCCTGCACAACTGCTTTACTTGGGAGAGGCACTCACTCATCGAGCAGGATTTACAGAATGAAAAATAAAATGCTTTTGGAACCACAAACTTGTACAGGCTCTGGGGCCAAGGTTTTCTTTTTCCTTTTTCCTTTGGGGGCGGGGGTGGTGGTGGTGGTGGTGGCTGTTCCTCTTGCAGCGGAAGCTCCATTTCCTCTTCCATTGCCACTTTCTCGAGAAGATGTCTTTTGGTTGCCAGGGTCTTTTTGTTGTTACCAGAGCACTATTCAGCTCTATCTTGTGGTGTAGGGAACTGAACCTGGGACTTTGGAGCCTAAGGCATGAGAGTTCATTTGCACAACGATTATGCTGTCTCCCCTCTGCCCTTGGTTGCTAGTTCTTTACCCAAGCCAGGAAGGTAAATAGTGGCATTGTTCTGGAATTCTCTTAAACCTCCTACTATTATGGAACACTCTAGAATCTCCAGGGAGATCACTGGAATCAGGAACCCCAATAATTAGAGGTTTTCCCAACCTTGGTGGAGTCAGCTCCCCTAATTCCCTTCTGTGGGCCTCATGTGGTTGCTGGTACCAGGTGTGGCCTTCCTGGCAGCTGCCCAGGCCTGTATCTTCTGCCACCTCCCACATCGAGACCTGCCAGGCCGCCTAGCTCAGCTCTGCAGCCAGCTGGAGGTCCAGTGGGCAGACTGTGAGGCCTCCTGGAATTTCTCGACTTTTGCCTTAGGTAAGACCAACCTTCCAGAGACTGGCCCCTGCAATGGTCACCCCGCCCCCCAAGCTGGGTAGCATGTGGCTCCCAGTTGTGTCCGTCATCTGTTACTTCAGACCACAACCCTCTCTGGACACCAGCCTCTCTCTCCTCTCCAAGAGGGAGAAGAGAGGTACAGGGAAAGTCAGGAAAGCCCCCCAGTAGTCCCACCTCCTCTGATGAGGGACTTGCTGATCCTGGCCCATCTCCACAGATGAGTTGTCCATGAGCAAAGTCACGGAGAAGACTCACAGAGTCCTGAGGGTCATAGGTGAGCTCACTGGGAAGGCAGGGGTCTGAAAGTTAAGTAGTGTAGGACTTTTTGCTTAGGAGGGAGATGCGGTGAGTGGGACTGAATGAGGGGACTATGGAAGCAGGGACAAGCAGGTGGGTGTATTAGGGAGATGCTGAGGGTGGCCCTGGGTGATAAAGCTGCTCTGTTGTTATTATTATTAGATAGAGACAGAGAAAAATTGAAAGGGGAGGAGGAGATGGAGAGAGACAGACCTACAGACCTGCTTCACCACTTTGTGAAGCTTTCCCCCTGTAGATGGGGACTAGAGGCTTGAACTTGGGTCCCTGAGCACAGTAATGTGTGCGCTTAACCAGGTGAGCCACCATCTTAGCCTGTGTGTGTGTGTGTGTGTGTTCTCCCCCTCCAGTCACTGGGGCTTGGTGCCAGCACTACAAATACACTGCTTCTGGTGGCTTTTTTTTTTTTTTCATTTGATAGGACAGACAAACTGAGAGGGGAGGGGAAGACAGAGGGAAACGCAGACACTTGCAGACCTGCTTCACCACTTGTGAAACGACCCCCAACCCCCCCCCCCCCGCAGGTGTGGGGGGCTTAGAACCAGAATCCTTGCACTGGTCCTTGTAGGCCAACTGCCCGGCCTCCCTTAGAGCTGCTCTGTCTCCACAGAGATCAAGGGCTTGATCTCCTCACTCCCTTCATACTGGCAATGGCTTCAAAACACCAAGATCCCCGAGTACACCAGGGAAGGTACTGACCTTGGGTGGGAGGGTTCGGGGTGCCTGGGGTCTGACCCCAGCAAAGAGCCGTGTGGCTGAGCGGCACATCTCCCCGTCACAGCCTCTTTATCTCTCATTTCAGCTCTCTGTGCTCCTGCCTGCCGTGAGTAGAAAAGGAAAGAAAGGAAAGGGGTAGCGAGGACAGAGGACCGAGCTCCCGGTGCCATCGGAGAGCCTGGCTCTGGAGGAAGTGAGGTGCCCTGCAGGGTGGAGCCTGGGCGTGCTTTCCCCACCCAGCTCCATTCCCGCTGTCTCCTGCAGGGGGCAGCACTACCCTGTACAACTGCTCTACCTGCGCGGGTTTTGAGGTGTACTGTTGGCCCCGAAAGCGCTGCTTCCCAGGTCCTTACCCACCTCCGCCCCCATCCCTGCCGCATCCCGGATCAATGAGCTCCTAGCTTACCCCAGAGGCTGAGGCTGTGGTCCCCAGAAATCAGTCACAGCCTCCTGGGTTTGCTGCAGGAAGCCACGACCTATGGGAAGCCAGGATTCTGCTCCTCTCTGTCTTCACGGCTGTCCTGCTCCTGGGCTTTGTGAGCCTCGTGGTAGAGTAAGTTGGGGATCAGGGCAGGAGACAGTCACAGTGCCTCTGAGCTGACTAGTACTCCTCCCTGCCAGTCCCCTTCCCAGCCCCCCATCCTGTGTCTCCCTCCTCAGGTCCAGCTACCTCCAAGCAAAAGGTAACTTGTGAAGATGCCGGTGACACCCCCCTCCCACCTACTTCCGACTCCAATGAGAGCGAACCCACAGCTTCCAGTTCACTTCACAGAGTCTAATGCCCCCTTAGTTACAGCCCTAAAATCGTCAAACTCTGACCCTGCAACCCAGACAACTCCACAAGTCGCAGTGTTGGGTGGCCTCCAGAGGCCCAGGCACCCACAGCTAGAACATTTCCTCCCCTCCTGCGGGCAGTTACTGATGCCAGGAAAATATCTACAAAGAAAAAAAATCCTCTCAGCTCCACACACACACACACACACACACACACACACACACACACACACACTGCCACTCCTACACCCCCTGCTGCCTCTTCCCAGAAAGCGGGGGGGCTGCCTGCCCCAGAAGCCTGGATGACTGATTAGAAATCTGGGAATGATTGTTCTGGATAACTCCCTCCCTCTGGATGAGACCACATCAATCAGTGCCTTGGCTGCAGTGCATCCCCTCTGTTAACAGTCTTGGCCTTGCATAGGCTTCCCTTCTGCCAGGCCTAACTAAACCTCTGTCCAGTGGCCTCCGCCCCTGCCTGCATTCTGTCTGCAACTGGGGAGGGTTCAGGGAGACTGGGAGGATCACTGGAGCACAGTGGTCCTCAATGGGGGGGTGTTTTGCACCCCAGGAGACATCTGAAAATTCTGAAGATTTTGTGTGTGTGTGTGTGTGTGTATGTGTGTGCTTTGATGGGGAGAATATGCTACTGGCATCTAGTTGGTTGAGAGCAGGGATACTGCTCAACACAGGAGTGTCCACCACAAAGAAGTCTCTTGGTCAGGGAGCCACTAGTGCGGGTTAAGGAGTCCTGCTGCTTGGTTGGTTGCCTGGCTCTCAGGAGTGTGTGGTGTGAGGATGAAAGATGGGACATGAAAAATAAGACTTCAGAGAGACTCTTATGCCTGAGGCTCCGAAGTCCCAGGTTCAATCCCCTGCACTACCATAAGTCATAAGCAGAGCTGGTGTTAAAAATAAAAAAAAAAAAAAAAGACTTCTCACTAATCATAAGGGCCTAGGCCCAGAAGGAATCCTAGCTCTCAACTTGCCCAGTGGTTTTCAGCTGGGCACTTGGAGAATCCAGGACAAGTTTCTTAACCAGATGCCTATCTATACCACCTAGGTAACTTTATTTATAGCTTTTTTAAAAAAATTATCTTTATTGTGGTCTGGGAGGTGGCACAATGGTAAAGCTTTGGACTCTCAAGCATGAGGTCCTGAGTTCGATCCCCGGCAGCACATGTGCCAGAGTGATGTCTGGTTCTCTCTCTTTCCTCCTTTCTCATAAATAAATAAAATCTTTAAAAAAGTATCTTTATTTACTGGATAGAGACAGCCAGAAATTGAAAGGGAAGAGGGAGATACACCTGCAGAGAGACACCTGCAGCCCTGCTTTACCACTCGCAAAGCTTTCCTCCTGCAGGTGGGGACCAAGGACTTGAACCTAGGTCCTTGTGCATTATAGCATTCATGACCAAGTAGGTGCTCCACCACCTGGCTCCATGACTTTATTTATTTAAGATTTATGTAAGAGAGAGAGAGAAGGAGAGAGAGAACCACAGCATCATTCTAGTATTCCATCCAGGAATCTAATTCTATACTTTATGCTTAACAGTACTTATGTGTTACCTCCTGGGCTGCACCTGGGTGATTTTAAAAACAGGTGAGAGGCCAGGCAATGGCACACGTCACCATGTGCAAGGAACTGGGCTCAAGTTCTCGATCCCCATCTGCAGGGTGGAAGTTTCAGGAGTGGTGGTGAAGCATGTCTGCAGTTCTCTCTCTCTCTCTCTCTCTCTCACTCTCCCTCTCTGTCTCCCCCCTTCCCTCTCAATCACTCTTCTACCTAAAAATAAAATTAGAAAACTACTGTGGTCCAGGAGGTTGCGCAGTGGATAAAGTGCTGGACTCTCAAGCGTGAGGTCCTGAGTTCAAGCCCCGGCAGCACATGTACCAGACTGATGTCTGGTTCTTTCTCTCCTCCTATCTTTCTCATCAATAAATAAATAAAATCTTTTAAAAAAATTAGAAAACTACCAAGGTGGGTCAGCGAAATAACTCATTAGGCCAGCGAAGTAGCATACTTTTGGACAGTGCATTGCTTCCCATGTGCAAGACCCAGTTTCAAACCTGGCCCCTACCACATTGAAGGAAGCTGCAGTGCTATGATTATTCTCTGACTTTTCTGTTTCTATTTAAAAAACATGATTAAACAACAACAAAAAAAAACTATCAAACACACACACACACATACACACAATCAAGGCAGTGACCCAGAAGGTGGCACAGTGGGTAAAGCTTTGGAATCTCAAGCATGAGGTCCTGAGTTCAGTTTCTGGAATTGCATATATCAGAGTGATGTTCTCATCTGTCTGTCTCATTTATAAATAAATCTGTGGTCTGGGAGGTGGCACAGTGGATAAAGCCCTGAGTTCTCAAGCATGAGGTCCCTAGTTCAATCCCCAGCAGCACATGTGCCAGAGTGATGTCTGGTTCTTTCTCTCTCTTCTCCTATCTTTCTCATAAATAAATAAATAAAATCTTTTTTTTTAAATATTTATTTTATTTATTTATTCCCTTTTGTTGCCCTTGTTGTTTTATTGTTGTAGTTATTATTATTGTTGTTGTTGTTGGATAGGACAGAGAGAAATGGAGAGAGGAGGGGAAGACAGAGAGGAGGAGAGAAAGATAGACACCTGCAGACCTGCTTCACCGCCTGTGAAGCGACTCCCCTGCAGGTGGGGAGCCGGGGTTCGAACCGGGATCCTTATGCCTGTCCTTGTGCTTTGCGGAATAAAATCTTTTTAAAAAATAAATCTGTTTAAAAACCTTTAAAAAATTTTTTTTATTATCTTTATTTATTGGATAGAGGCAGAAATTGAGAGGAAAGGGGAGACAGAGAGGGCAACAGACAGAAAGACACCTGCAACCCTGCTTCACCACTTGCAAAGCTTTCCCCCTGCAGTTGGATACCGCGAGCTGAACCTGGGTCCTTGAGCATTGCAACATGTGCACTCAACCAGGTGCGCCACCACCAGATCTTTTTTTTAAGCAGCTAGGGAGATGGCTTAACTGGTAGAGCGTCAGACTCTTATGCCTAAGGTTCCCAGCTCCACCTTCAGCACTGAACAGTGCAGTGGATTTTCTTTCCATCTCATGTAAAGCACAGACACTCTCATATGTGATACATCAATTAAAAATCTCACAAAGGTGGTCCGGGAAGTGGCGCAGTGGTAAAGCTTTGGACTCTTAAGCATGAGGTCCAGAGTTCGATCACCGGCAGCATATGTGCCAGAGTGATGTCTGGTTCTTTCTCTCTCCTCCTATCTTTCTCATAAATAAAATCTTAAAAAAAAAAAATCTCACAAAAGTGAGTCGGTCAGTAGCACAGCAGTGCAAAGTGCAAGGACCAGCGTAAGGATCCCTTTTTGAGCCCCTGGTTCCCCACCTGTAGGGACGTAACTTCACAGGTGGTGAAGCACGTCTGCAAGTGTCTATCTTTTTCTCTCCCTCTCTCTCCCTCCTCTTAATTTCTCTCTGTTCTACCCAATAAAATAGGGAAAAAGTGGCCGCTAGGAGCAGTGGGCTTGTAGTGCTAGTGATAACTCCGGAGGCAAAAAAGAAGAAAAAAAAAATCAAATCTTACCAGAAATGTTTCCAGTGCTGGGCTATGAAGACAGCTCAGTTTGATAGTGTGCCTGTGTGTGACCCAAGTTTGAGTCTGGCCCCCACTATGCTGGAAGAAGCTTCGTGCTGTGGTGTCCTTTCTTTCTTTTCTTTTTTTAAAATATTTTTTTCTTATATTTATTCATTCCCTTTTGTTGCCCTTGTTGTTTATTATTGTAATTATTGTAGTTGTTGTTGTTGGATAGAACAGAGAGATTTGGAGAAAGGAGAAGAAGACAGAGAGGGGGAGAGAAAGACAGACACCTGTAGACCTGCTTCACTACTTGTGAAGCGACTCCCTGCAGGTGGGGGAGCCAGGGGCTCAAACCGGGATCCTTACGCTGGTCCTTGCGCTTTGCACCATCTGCGCAGTGAAAAAAAATAAATGACAATAGTCTTACCAATGTTTGGGCCCCTGATGCAGTGTGAAGTCTCATGTTCTACCTCTGACATTCCATGTACCAGAATGATGCTCTGGTCCTCTCCCCTCCCCTCCCCTCTCCTCCCCCCTCAGAAATAAATACATTGCAGCTGGCTGGTAACACACCATTACCATGCTCAGGGATCCAGGTTCAAGTCTCCAGTGCCCACCTGCAGGGGAGGCATGAGTAGTGAAGCAGTGATGCATATGTCTGTCTGTCTCTCTTCCTTTCTCCCCCTCACTCCTCCCCTCCCCTCAATTTCTGACTCTATTTAAAAAAAAAAAGTAAAATGGTCACTAGGAGCAGTGGACTCGTTGTGTAGGTCCTGAGCCCCTGTAATTATGCTTGTGGAGGAAAAAAAGAAAGACTTCCCTGGAGAGAAGCCTCAGTGCAGTGGTCTCTCTATTACTCTTGCTCTCTCTATATATCTGAAAAATTTAGCCCAGAGTGATGAAGCCCTAGCAATGATCAAATAAATAAATAAATTCCAAATCATTTTATCAGGGGTGGAAGGGATAATGGTTTACAGTACAGTGGTTGACATCTAGTTCTCATCTCCCTAAGATAAATTCTTTGAAACACTCTCAGCCCCAACTAAGATCCTTTTGCACCATCATACACTGGGACTCCAGTACACACTCCACCCTCTTCCAACACTCAGCATCATCTCAGCAGTTAAGAGTACAGGATTTGTGGTCTGGGAGGTGGTACAGTGATAAAGCTTTGGACTCTCAAGCATGAGGTCCTGAGTTCGATCCCCAGCAGCACATGTGCCAGAGTGATGTCTGGTTCTTTCTCTCTCCTCTTACCTTTCTCATTAATAAATAAATGAAATCTTTTTTTAAAAAGTGAAGGATTTGCACATAGACATCCCCAGGTTTGATCTCTGGCAGCACTGCATATGCTACAGTGGTGCTCTGGGCTGTCTCCTAATTTTTGCTTGTTTTGTTTTCTATTGGCCAGAGAGATGACGCAGTGACTATAGTGGTGGAGCTGAGAGTATGAGGTCCTGGGTCTGCAAAACCTTTCCCCAGGGACTTGAACCTGGATCCCGGCATGTGGAAACTTGTGCTTTATCAGAAGTGCCACCACTTGGCCCCTCTATTTTATCATTTATTTATTTCTTTTAAATGGTAGAGAGAGACCAAGAGAAAGATATACACAGAGAGTTACCAGAGCACTGCTCAGCTCTGTCTTTTTTTTATTAAGATTTTTAAACTTTATTTAATTTGATGGGACCGAGAGAAATTGAGAGGGAAGGGAGACAGAGAGGAAGAAAGACACAAAGAGACACCTGCAGCCCTGCTTCACTGCTTGTGAGACTTTTCCCCTTGCAGGTGGGGGCCAAGGGGGCTTGAACCCAGTGAATGGTAACATGCGTACTTAATCAGGCCCACTACCTCCTGGCCCTTAAATTTGGTATTTTTTTTATTTAGTTAAGAAAGGAAACATTAACAAAACCGTAGGATAGGAGGGGTACAACTCCACACAATTCCCACCACCTGATCTCCATATCCCATCCCCTCCCCTGATAGCTTTCCTATTCTTTATCCCTCTGGGAGTGTGGACCTAGGGTCATTGTGGGGTGCAGAAGGTGGAAGGTCTGGCTTCTGTATAGCTCTGTCTTATGGTGGTGCTAAGGATTGAAATTGGGACTTTACAAAGTCAAGCATGAGAGTCTTTTGCAGAATCATTATGCTGTCTTTCCAGCTTGCCCCTCTATTTTATTTACTTTTATATTATTATTATTACCAGAGCACTGTTCAGCTCTGGCTTATGGTGATGTTGGGGTTTGAACTTAGAACTTTGGAGCCTCAAGAATGAAAATGTTTTTGCATAACTGATACTATCTCCCCCACCTCCGCGGTCCCACCTCTTACAGGGCTTTCGGCTTTTTGTTGTTTACTGGACAGAGACAGAGAAACTGAGAAAGGGGAGGGGGAGAAGTAGAGACGCACCTGCAGCCCTGCTCCACCATTTGTGAAGCTTCTCCCCTGCAGGTGGGGACCAGGGGCTTGAACCTGGATCCTTGTGTACAGTAGTGTGTGCACTTAACCCCGTGTGCCACCTCCCGCCATTTTAAAGCTGTATGAGATAGGGACTGGGCAGTGGTGCACCCAGTAGAGCACGTGCTGAAGACATCTGAGAGGGGCCCTGGAGATAGCTCACCGGGGACAGCATGTCCTTTTTTTTTTTTTTTTAACTTTTTTATCTTTATTTATTTATTGGAAGAGATAGCCAGAAATTGAGAGGTAGGAGGGGGAGATGGAAAGAGGGAGAGACAGAGAGACACCTGCAGCCCTACTCCACCACTCGTGAAACTTTCCCCTTGCAAATGGGGACCAGGGGCTTGAACCGGGTCCTTGTGCACTGTAACATGTGCACTCAACCAGGTGTGCCACTGCCTGGCCCCAGAGCATGTCCTTTACTATGCATGAACTCCTGGCCTTGAAACCCAGCGTCCCATGGGAACCACATGGATGGCTGGGGGAACTCTGTGGATGGTGAGGTGGTCCTATAGTCTCTCTTTTTTCTTTCAGTAAATAAACATTAAAAAAAAAATAATTGTGCCAGAGAAGTTGTACAGCAGTACTGAACATGCACAAGAGACTTGAGCTTATTCCTCATTGTTGCATTACAAATAATAATATGGTGGTCTGGGAGGTGGAGCAGTGGATAAAGCACTGGATTCTCAACCATGAGGTTCTGAGTTCAATCCCCAGCAGCACATGTACCAGATGATGTCTGGTTCTTTCTCTCCTTTATTCTTTCTCATGAATAAATAAATAAATTCTTTAAACAAATAAAAATAATGTGTGCATTGTACCAAAGTAAAGGACTTGGAGGAGGGGAGTGTTCAGATCCTGGGACATGATGGCAGAGGAGGATCTAGGTGGGAGGAGTGTCAAGCGGAAAAATGAGAAATGTTACATACGTACCAACTACTGTATTTAACTGTCAACTATAAACCGTCAATCCCCCCCAATAAAAAAAAGAAAAATGATAATAACAGGGGTTATTATAGCAGTGCTATAATATATTATATATGTTATTATAGCAGTGGTTATAATAGCAGTGCTCTGGTTAACAATAAATAAATAGTGGTCTGGGAGGTGGCGCAGTGGATAAAGCATTGGACTCTCAAGTGTGAGGTCCTGAGTTCAGTCCCCAGCAGCACATGTACCAGAGTGATGTCTGGTTCTTTCTCTCTCTCCTCCTATCTTTCTCATTAATAAATAAATTAAATATTTAAAAATAAATAAATAGGGAGTCGGACGGTAGCGCAGCAAGTTAAGCGCAGGTGGCACAAAGTGCAGGGACTGGTTCAGAGATCCCAGTTCGAGCCCCCAGCTCCCCACCTGCAGGGGAGTCACTTCACAAGCGGTGAAGCAGGTCTGCAGGTGTCCATCTTTCTCTCCCCTTCTCTGTCTCTCCTCCTCTCTCAATTTCTCTCTGTTCTATGCAACAATGACATCGATAACAAGAACGATAATAACTACAACAATAGAACAACAAGGGCAACAAAAGGGAATGAATAAATAAATATTTGAAAAAGTAAAAAATAAACAATAATTTTGTTATTACCAAAATACCACTCAGCTCTGGCTTATGGCGCAGAAGATTGGACCTAGGACTTTGAAGCCTCAGGCACGAAAGTCTCTTTGCATAACTATTATGTTATCTCCCCTGCCCCAATAATTAAAAAATTTATAGTGACCCAGGAAGTAACACAATGGATAAATTGTTGGACTCAAGCACAAGGTCCTAAGTTGGATCCTTGGTATCACATGTGCCAGAGTTCTCTCCCCCCCAACCCCCCAGATGTACAAATTAATCTTTTTCCCTCCAGTGTTATTACTGGGGCTTGATGCCTGCACTAATCCACTGCTCCTGGCAGCCATTTTTTCCGTTTTATTGGATAGGACAGAGAGAAATTGAGAGAGGAGGGGAAGGTAGACAGGGGGAAAGATAGACACATGCAGTCCCGCTTCGCTGCTTGTGAAGCAACCCCCCTGCAGGTGGGAAGCCGGGGGCTTGAACCAGATCCTTCATACTATGTGTGCTTAACACATAAGGGACCAGGTGGTGTACGCCACCACCTGGTCCCTTAAAGGCTTTTAAGAGAGAAAGAGAGATCAGAACACCTCTCTGCTCTGGCAAACAGTACCAGCGATCAGATCAAGGCCTTGGGTCTCAAGCATTCACGTCCTATGCCCTACCTGCTTAGGTGCCTCCCTGCCTGGCAACTTCCTCTTGCATTTCATTGATCTATACATTTAAACATTTTTTAAATGTTTATTTAGTGGATAGAAATTTCCAGAAATCAAGAGGGAAGGGGTTGATAGAGAGGGAGAGAGACAGAGACATACCTGTAGCCCTACTTCACCACTTGCAAAGCTTTCCCCCTGCAGGTGGGGACCAGGGGCTTAAACCTGGGTGCTTGTGCACTGTAACATGTGAGCAACCAGGTGCGCCACCACCCGGCCCCTTCTATACATTTTTTTTCTAGTTACATTTTAACATCTGTGAAGATACTATCTTAAATTGAAAACATGCTATAGCATAACAGGTTTGTTTTTTTAATAATAAAGAAAGACACACACAAAGAGAGACCACAGCACTAAAGCTTCCTTTAGGGAGTCGGGCTGTAGCGCAGCGGGTTAAGCGCAGGTGGCGCCAAGCATAAGGACCGGCATAAGGATCCCGGTTCGAACCCCGGCTCCCCACCTGCAGGGGAGTCGGTGAAGCAAGTCTGCAGGTGTCTATCTTTCTCTCCTCCTCTCTGTCTTCCCCTCCTCTCTCCATTTCTCTCTGTCCTATCCAACAATGACAACAACAATAATAACTACAACAATAAAACAACAAGGGCAACAAAAGGGAATAAATAAAATAAAATAAATATTAAAAAAAAAAACCTAAAAAAAAAAATAAAAAAATAAAGCTTCCTTTAATTCATGAGGACTGGATTCAAATCTGGGTCACATTCATGGCAAAGCAGTACATTATCCAAGAGAGTTATTTTGCCCATCCTCATTTGTATTTCAGTTGATGATATCTTATTAATTAATTAATGTATTTATTTTAGTGAAGAGGCCTCATGCCTGTGTGATTTCACTGCTCCTGGGTTGATTTTTCTCATTAATATGTGATATATATGGGGAGAGAGAACCACAGCACGGACCCACTATCAGTGGCTCTACCCCAGTGTCATAGCCCCAGGCTTCCCACACGGTAAGGTACTACACACCCTATAGGTTGTGCTGTCTCTCAGCCCCAGCTGATACCTTATAGTCAAATGAAATGCAGCAGTACTTAATTTACAGGATCACTGTGAGGGAAAAGAGGTCCCCATACAATGTTTCAGACTATGCCCAACATGTAATGGGAGGGGGGGCTGGATGGCTTTTGGAAAACTGAGGCATGTGAAAGGCTGATTTTGGAAAAGCTGCTCTTGTAAAAACTGAAATTAAGAAAATATATAGACTAGAATGTCCTGGCTGTGGGCAGACAGCAGCACTTCTGTGGTTGCTTCCCCGCCCCTCTTGCCTATTTCTTCCTCTCGTGCTCTTTCCAGTTAGCAGACCTTGATGTGTGTGGGTGCCAATCAGAGTGTGACTGGCATATATGTAACCACGTCATTTTGAAGAACCGAAAAATATATAAAATGAGAAATCTGCCTTTGGTCAGAGTCCAGAAAATGGGGAGAACCCTCTGGGCCTTCTGGCATCAATAAACGTGCTTCCTGCTGACAGCCTTGGGTTTTCTGCCTCTCTTTTCCTGTAACAGTGCACCTGCAAGAATGCTCATTACCACACTCAAGGACCAGGGTTCAAATTTCTGGTCCACACCTGCAGAAGAGAAGCTTCAGGAGCAGAGAAGCAGTGCTGGAAAGAAAGTGTGCCTCTCTCTCTCCTTCTCTGTCACCACTTCCCTCTCAACTTCTATCAAAAAGAAAAGGCCACAGAGGGCGGTGGATTTGTCATGCAGGCACCTAGCCCCAGTGATAACCCTGGTGGCAACAGATAAACAACCAAACACACAAACATATAATAGGCCCTCATTCTGTATCAGCCAGCACCCAATGGCACACAGACAGCTTTTCCTTCCCTAGCTTTTGCTTGGCTAGAGAGCATAGGCCCAGCCCTTTGCCCTGATGTTCTCTCCTTCCCTGAAGGCTCTCCTTCAGCAACTCCTCACAGTATTGTTTAGTCCTCGGGCCAGAGCTGTCCAAACACAGATGGAACTGGATTCTCCATAAGCACTTCAGACTCGAGTTGACCAGAACCAACTTCCCTAAGGTCCCCTCCCCTTCCTGCCATCTCTCTCAGGCTGAGCAGCAGCGCCGGTGTCAGACATTCTCTTACTGTCTTGGCACATGACACAAACTCATTTCTCAGTAAGTGACCTACGTTTGTAATATCTCCTGGAGCCTGGCGCTTACATGTTCCTGATGCCTTAACCATCAGCTCTGCCCACCCACAGGCAAACTGAATCACTTCCAATTGCCCAAACACTGTTTCCCCTGTTCTTTTGCCTTTGCCTGGGCTTGTTCCTGCATCTGGGATGCCCTCTCTTTTGACTCACACATTGCCTCTTCTGAGAAGAATGCTCTGAGCCTTGGATGGAGATAGCTCCTCTTTTTTTTAAAATTTATTATTTTATTTATTTATTGGATAGAGACAGCCAGAAATCTAGAGGGAAGGGAGAGATAGAGAGGGAGAGAGACTAAGAGACACCTGCAGCCCTGCTTCACCACTTGCAAAGCTATTCCCCTGCAGATGGGGACCAGGAGATCGAACCCGGGTCCTTGCATACTGTAACACTGTAACATGTGTCCTCAAACAGGCGCACCACCGCCCAACCCCTTCTTTTTGTTTTTAAAATTTTATTTATTGAGAGGGAGAGAGGAGCCAAGTCATCACCCTGGCATGTACAAAGACAGAGCTTGAACTCAGGAACCTGTGCTTGAGAGTTCAACACTTTATCCACTGTGCCACCATCCAGGGATGCAAAACTGTTTCTTTTCTTTTTTTTTAATTTTGCCCTTTGGCATGGGCTCTTTTTTTATTTTTATTTATTTATTTGTTTTCCCTTTTGTTGCCCTTATTGTTTGTTGTTGTTCTTGATGTTGTTGTTGTAAGTAAATAAATAAAAAAAAAATGAAAGAAATAACCCTGGTGGGGGCTGGGCGGTAGCACAGCGGGTTAAGCATATGTGGTGCAAAGCACAAGGACTGGCACAAGGATCCTGGTTCGAGCCCCCGCTCCCCAACTGCAGGGAAATCACTTCACAGGCGGTGAAGCAGGTCTGCAGTTGTCAATCTTTCTCTCCCCCCTCTGTCTTCCCCTCCTCTCTCCATTCCTCTCTGTCCTAGCCAACAACAATGACATCAATAACAACAATAATAATAATACCCACAACAATGATAAAACAAGGGCAACAAAAGGGGAAAAAGTGGCCTCCAGGAGCAGTGGATTCATGGTACAGGCACTGAGACCCAGCAATAACCCTGAAGGCAAAAACAAAAATATAAATAAATAAATAAATGAAATAACCCTGGTGGAAAAAGAAGAAGGGGCCAGGCGGTGGCACACCTGGTTCAGCACTCACATTACAGTGTGCAAGCACCCAGGTTCAAGCCCCACCTGCATAGGGGAAGCTTCAAGAGTGGTGAAGCAGGGCTGCGGGTTTCTCTCTATCTCCTCCCCCTCTTTCAATTTCTTTGTTTCTATCCAATAATAAGTAAAAATATTTAAAAAGAAAAAGAAAGAATAAAAGTGAAGAGAAAAACTAAGGGGGTGGGAAGATAGCAGCTCAGCAATGAGGTTCTAGAGTCATGGGTGAAGCTACAGTGCAGTATTGTATGTGTCCGTGTATCTGCTCCACCAAGAGTGAAGGAATATTGTGATTGTAAAAAGTCTTCCAGCGGGAGTCCGGCGGTAGCGCAGCAGGTTACGCGCACGTGGAGCAAAGCACAAGGACCAGCATTAGGATCCCGGTTCAAGACCCCCCCCACCTGCAGGAGAGTCGCTTCACAGGCGGTGAAGCAGGTCTGCAAGTGTCTATCTTTCTCTCCCCCTCTCTTTCTTTCTCTCCTTTCTCCATTTCTTTCTGTCCTATCCAACAACTATGACATCAATAACAATAACAACTACAACAATAAAAAAGGCAACAAAAGGGGAAAAAAGTCTTCCATCTTGGAAAGCCAGCCAACAGACACGTACAATGTGATAAACCGACTGATGGCTCCAACAACTGAAGACACAAGTGTAAATTGTGCAAGGGTAGACCTCAGGGTGTTTGGGAGGTGGACAAGATGACTGTGCAGAAAGGTGTCAGTGTCACCTGACAATCTGGGAAGAGCTTACCATGTGGTTGTAAGAAATGAAAATTGGGGTGGGGGTACATAGCATAATGGCTATGCAAAAAGACGCTCACACCTAGGTTTCCAAAGTCCCAGGTACAATCCCCCTGCACCATCATAAACCACAATCCCTCTGCACCACCATTTTTTGAGCAGTGCTCTGGAAAAAAAAAAAAAAAAAGAAAGAAGAAATAGAAGCTGAGAATATCTGCAAATTGAAGAAGATAAAATTTCAGATCCAGGAGTCGGGCAGTAGCGCAGCAGGTTAAGCACAGGTGGCACAAAGCACAAGGACCTGTGTAAGAATCCGGGTTCGAGCCCCCCGGCTCCCCACCTGCAGGGGTGTCGCTTCACAAGAGGTGAAGCAGCTCTGCAGGTGTCTATCTTTCTCTCCCCCTCTCTGTCTTTCCTTCCTCTCTCCATTTCTCTCTGTCCTATCCAACAATGACATCAACAACAACAATAATTACTACTACAACAAGAGCAACAAAAGGGAATAAATAAATATATTTTTTTAAATTTCAGATCCAGGAAGCCCTAAGAGTTACAAAGAGGGAAGTTGGGCGGTAGCGCAGTGGGTTAAGCGCAGGCGGTCCAAAGCACAAGGACTGTCTTAAGAATCCCAGTTCCAGCCCCTGGCTCCCCACCTGGCGGGGAGTTCCTTCACAGGCAGTGAAGCAGGTCTGCAGGTGTCTATCTTTCTCTCCCCCTCTCTGTCTTCCCCTCCTCTCTCCATTTTCTCTGTTCTACCCAACAACAACGACATCAATAACAACAATAATAACTACAACAATAAAACAACAAGGGCAACAAAAAGGGAATAACTAATCATTTTTTTAAAAAGTTACAAAGCAGCGGGTTAAGTGCACGTGGCGCAAAGCACAAGGACCGGCGCAAGGATCCCGGTTCGAGCCCCCGGCTCCCCACCTGCAGGGGAGTCACTTCACAGGCGGTGAAGCAGGTCTGCAGGTGTCTATCTTTCTCTCCTCCTCTCTGTCTTCCCCTCCTCTCTCCATTTCTCTCTGTCTTATCCAACAACGACATCAATAACTATAACAAGAATGAAAAAAAAAGGGCAACAAAAGAGAAAATAAATAAATATTTAAAAAACAAAAAAAGAGTTACAAAGAAAATAAGTCCTGGGGGCTGGGCGGTAGCACAGCAGGTTAAGTGCACATGGCATGAAGCACAAGGACCAGTTTAAGGATCCTGGTTCAAGCCCCCGGCTCCCTACCTGCAAAGAGGTCACTTCACAAATGGTGAATAATATCAATAACAGCAACAGTAATAACCACAACAATGATAAAACAACAAGGGCAACAAAAGGGGGGAAAATAGCCTCCAGGAGCAGTGGATTTGTGGTGAAGGCACCTAGCTCCAGCAATAACCCTGGAGGCAAAAAAAAAAAAAAGTAAAGAAGTCCTAATCTAAGTTCAACTTATTTCCTTTGTAACTCTTAGTTTCCTGTATAACATAATGATTATGCAAAGAGACTCTCATATCCGAGGTTCAAAGTCTCAGATTCACTCCTCTGCACCACCATAAACCAGAGCTGAACAGTGCTCTGGTATATATAAATAAATACATTTTTTAAAAAAGGGTTGGAGTAGATAGCATAATGGTTATGAAAGGAGACTCTCATGCCCGAGGCTCCGAAGTCCCAGGTTCAAGCCCCTGCACCATCATAAACCAGAGCTGAGTTGTGCTTTGGTAGAAAAAGAAAAGGAAAATAAATAAATAAATAGAAAAAAAATTATCACCACCACTCTTGGAAAAGTAGCTCTTAATGTCAGAGTCACTTTTGTTGACAGGGGAGGTGGCTCAGAGGACAGAGTGTATGAGTCCTCAGGCCAAATCCCCGGAATTACCTGTGACTGAGAGTTACTCATCAAGGACGCGCACAAGGATCCACTTGCAGGGGGAGGGATGCTTCCCAATCGGTGAAGCAGGTCTGCAGGTGTCTGTCTATCTTTCTCTCCCTCTTTGTCTTCTCCTCCCCTCCCAATTTCTCTCTGTCCTATCCAAAAAAATGAGGGGAAAATGCTGCCAGGAGCAGTGGATTCATAGTGCAGGCACAGAGCACCAGCAATAACTCTGGAGGGAAAAAAAGTTGCTCTCACTAGAACCTCTCTCTGTCTCATAAAATAAATATTTCCGTCACTTCTTATTTTATTTATTTATTTATTTTAATCATCACCAGGGTCATTGTTTGGTGCCTACATGAGGAATCTACTGCTCCCAGTGGCCATTTTACTTTTTTTTTTTTTTTTAATTTGATAGGACAGAGAAAAAATGGTTCCACTCAACTAAAATCACTATCTTATCCATCTGTTCAACAAAGATTCCTGCTAGCTCAGTCGGTAGAGCATGAGACTCTTAATCTCAGGGTCGTGGGTTCGTGCCCCACGTTGGGCGCCATTTGTTGTTAAAATTCGGAGGGCTCTTGCCGGGCGGGTCTAGCTTCACGGGCGGGTAACAGAGACGCGGAGACAACGGCTGGGCAGGGCAGCTGTATTTCTTTATTCAGGAACAACGATTCACAAACTAAGACAAACTAATCACCAAACAGAACTCTGCTGTCTCTTTGCGGCAGTGCAAGCACTCTCTCTTACTCTCGAACTCAGGAACTCTCTCTTACTCTGGAACTCTGGAACTCTCGTACTGGGGAACCCTCTGAAACTCTGGCACACTGGAACTCTCTCTTACTCTGTAACCCTGAAACTCTCGAACTCAGGAACTCTCTCCCTTACTCTGGAACTCAGGAACTCTCGGACTCAGGAGCCCTCTCTCGGGGTTCCTTGGGGTGGGGCCAAGCAGGCCCGCGAAATTAACAGGACTGATGCAATTCTCTTGGCGGGGGAGGGCTAGAACAAACCAATGTAAAGCATACGACAGATTCCTTCCTTTCTTTCTTCCTCTCTCTCTTTCTTTCTTATTTATTTATTTATTTATTTATTTTACCAGAGCACTACTCAGCTCTGGTTTGTGGTGGTGTGGGGGATTGAACCTGGGACTTCAGAGACTTAGACATGAGAGTCTTTCTGCATAACCATTATGCTACCTACCCCTAAGATTCCTTATTAAATGAGCCAGACTGCACATAGGGGATACAGTAATACCCAGGCAAGATGAAGTTCTACTTGGAACTTGGAGTCTAGCAGAGGAGACAAGACACATGATCTCCCCAGCTGCAGGGGAGTCGCTTCACAGGCGGTGAAGCAGGTCTGCAGGTGTCTGTCTTTCTCTCCCCCTCTCTGTCTTCCCCTCCTCTCTCCATTTCTCTCTGTCCTATCAAACAACGAAGACATCAATAACAACAATAATAAGTTCAACAATAAAACAAGGGCACCAAAAAGAGAAAATGAATAAATAAATAAATATTAAAAAAAAGACACATGATCAACAAATTCTACAAGAGCAACAGTGCAGTGAGGGGAAATCACATGGATCGTGGGGTACAGGGGCGAAGACCCCACCCATCCAGGCTCGGCTTCCTATACTTAGAAAAGCCAGCTTGGAATATGGAGAGGAAGACTTCCAAGCAGCAGGACCAGCCATTCAAAGGCTCCAAAGAGAGAAAGTGAGAGGTTGACATGGGGAGGTTGAAGAGGTTGAGCCCAGTGATATCAGGGATCAAAGCAGAAATGGATTAGCTAAGGCAGCACCAGTGTGGTTCGATAGGCTTGTTGTGAGGGCTGCTCTGAACAGGACTGGGCCCCACACCCACCCTCCACCCTAAGCCCAAGGCAGGGGAGGAAGGGCACCTGGGTGCCCTCTGCTTCTATTCCTGGTTCTCTGCCTTGTGGGGAAACTCTTGGCCCCAGAGGTGTCAATGTGCTCATCCTTCTGGGATACAGGGCCTGCGGGGCAGGGCAGGGGTTGAGCACAGACAGATGGAGGCAGCAGTACCTGGTCCAGACCTCCAGGATTAGGTACATGCAGGGTGCCTCACCTCATCCTGGAGATGGTGCTGCCTGACTGCGGTTGGAAATGGCTGGCTCATCGTCCACCTTCCTCTCTGGGATGAGTAAAGGTCCGTTCTGAAATAAGAAATGAGGGTGGGAGGGTGCAGAAGATGATTCACCTAGTAGGGTGCATGCCTGGGCCCCAGGTCAAACCCTGTTACCACACAGAAGTGTCATGGTACTGAATAAAGTTTCAGTGTGTGGTGTTTCTCCCTCTATGCGTCTCTATCCAAAGTAAAAGAGTGAAAAAGTTATGCCACAGTGGGTGAGCTTGTGCATGTTCTAGGCCCCAGTGCTGCAACAATAAGAAGAAAGGGGGCCAGAGTGCTGGTGCACCCAGGTGCTTACCTTAGTACACATAGTACTAAGCACAAGGATCCGGATTTGAGTCCCCAGCTCCCCATCTGCAGGAAGGATGCTTCACAAGTGGTGAAGCAGGTCTGCAAGTGTCTCTCTTTTCTCTCTCTCTCTCTCTCCTTCTCCCCTCTCAATTTCTCTCTGTCTTATCCAATAAAATGGAAAAAAAAGTGATCACCAGGAGCTGTGGATTTGTACGACTGACACCAAGCCCCAACAATAACCCCGAAAAAAAAAAAAAGGAATAGGGAGAATAAAGAAATCTCTCTCAACCCCCTTCGATAGCTCAGCTGGTAGAGCGGAGGACTGTAGGGAAGAAATCTCTCTATATACTTTTTCTTTTATGAACATATTTTTATTTCTTCATTTATTAGATAGAGACAGAGAGATACTGAGATGGAAGAGGGAGATAGAGAGGGAGAGAGAAAAAGAAAGAGACACCTCTAGCAGTCCTTTACCATTCATGAAGCTTCCTTGCTACAGGGGAGAACCGGGGGCTTAAACCTGGGTCCTTGAGCACAGTAACATGTGCGCTCAATGAGGTGAGCCACTGGTCCCTCTGGATACTTTTCTACATCAAAGACCAAGGTGCGGCTGAACCTTTACCTCTGACTTCCTACAACCAGCCATGTAAGAAAACCAAAGCCAAAAAAGAAAAGAAAAAGGAGGCCAGGGGTAAATAGCATAATGGTTATACAAAGAGACTCTCATGTCTGAGGCTCCCAAGTCCCAGGTTCAATCCCCTGCACCACCATAAACCAGAACTGAGCAGTGTTCTGGTAAAAAAAAGGAAAAGGAAAAGAAAGGAGGGAAGAAAAAAAAAGAAGGTGGGGGAGGTAGCAAAATGGAGATAGCCAACAAACAAAAATTTTTAATTTTTTTTATTTATGAGAAAGATAGGAGGAGAGAGAAAGAACCAGACATCACTCTGGCACATGTGCTGCCAGCGATCAAACTCCGGACCATATGCTTGAGAGTCCAAAGCTTTACCACTGCGCCACCTTCCAGACCACACCTTAAAAATTTTTTTTTTTAATTTCTATATTGAGGGATCAATGGTTTACAGTTGACAGTAAAATATAGTAGTTTGTACATGTGTAACATTTCCCATTTTCCCACATGACAATTCAACCACCACTAGGTTCTCCTCTGCCATCAAGTTTCAGGACATGAACCCTCCCCCCCCGTCTTTTTTTTAAAAATATTTTTATTTATTTTATTTTTGAGAAAGATGCAGAGAGAGAGAGAGACAGAAACACCAGAGCACTCTGGGTTATGGTAGTGCGTGCGGGGGATTGAACCTGAGAGGAGCCTCAGGCATGAGAGTCTGTTTGCATAACCATTATGCTATCTCCCCCATACCCCCAAAGTCTTTTGCTTTGGTGCAATACACCAACTCCAGTCCAAGTTCTGCTTAGTGTTTTCCCTTCTGATCTTGTTTTTCAACTTCTGACTATGAGTGATATCACCCCATGTTCATCCTTTTGTTTCTGACTTATCTCACTTAACACATTCCTTCAAGCTCCATCCCAGATGGTGTGAAGAAGGTGTATTCACCGTTTTTTAATAGCTGAGTAGTATTCCATTGTGCATATACACCACAACTTGCTCAGCCACTCATCTGTTGTTGGACACCTGGGTTACTTCCAGGTTTGGGCTATTACAAATTGTGCTGCAGGGAGCTGGGCGGTAGTGCAGTGGGTTAAGCGCACATGGCGCAGAGCACAAGGACCAGTGCAAGGATCCCGGTTCTAGCCCCCGGCTCCCCACCTGCAGGGGTGTCGCTTCACAGGCGGTGAAGCTGGTCTGCAGGTGTCTATCTTTCTCTCCCTTTCTCTGTCTTCCCCTCCTCTCTCCACTTCTCTCTGTCCTATCCAACAACGATGATATCAATAACTATAACAATAAAACAACAAGGACAATAAAAGGGAATAAATAAGTAAATAAATAGTTAAAAAATTAAAAGTAAAAATTGTGCTGCTATGAACATAAATATATACAAATCTTTTTGGATGGGTATGTTTTGTTCCTTAGGATATATCCCTAGGAGAGGAATTGCAGGGTCCACTTCTAGCCCTTAATTTTTTTTTTTTAATTGGATAGGACAGAGAGAAATTGAGAGGGAGGAGATAGAAAGCAAGAGAGAGAGGGACTAGGTATTGGTGCAACTGGTTGAGCACACATATTACAATGCTCAATGGCCCCAGTTTGAGCCCCTGGTCCCCACCTGCAGGGGGAAAGCTTCACAAGTGGTGAAGCAGGGCTGCAGGTGTCTCTCTGTCTCTCTTCCTCTCTATCTCTCCCTTCCCTTCCTCTCAATTTCTGGCTGTCTCTATCCAATAAATAAATAAAGATAATAAAAACATTTTTAAAAGAGAGAGAGAGAAAGATAGACCCCAGGGGTCAAATGGTGGCACAGTGGGTTAAGCACACATAGTGCAAAGCACACATAAGGATCCCAGTTTGAGCCCCCACCTCCCCATGTGCAGGGCAGTCGATTCACAAGAGGTGAAGCAGGTCTGCAAGTCTGCTTGAAAGAGAAAGGCTATCTACCTTTCTCTCCCCCTCTCTAGCCTCCCCTCCTTTCTCAATTTTTCTCTTTCCTATCCAATAAAACAGAAAAATATGGCCACCAGAAGCAATGGATTCAGGCACGAAGCCCCAGCAATAACCCTGGAGGCAAAAAAAAAAGAGAGAGAGAGAGAGCAAGAGAAAGACACTTGCAAACCTGGATCCTTGTGCAGGTCCTTGCGCTTCATACTATGTGCACTTAACCTTGTGCACTACTTCCAGCTCCCTGAGCCGGCTTCTTTACAACCATTACACTGAAGCAAATCAGGAACAGCAAGTGTGGAGTAAGCAATCACATGCCCTTCTCGGTGTGTAAGAGAACTGGTAAGAAAACAATATAGGCAGAACTGTGAACTATAAAGATTATACTATCAATGCTGGAATGACCCATATGTTTACCAAGAGGGAATGAGCTTGAGCAAACCAAGGTGCTCATACAGCATTCCCTGGAACTGAGGGAGAGAGGCTAGAAGTCCTAAGACTGATAGCTTGCTCCCCAAGACCCTTGATGAAAAGGGAGAGAGGTTCTGGGTTCCAACCACAGAATGATCTGGCTTCTCTTTCTCTCATGTCTTGCTAATTAGATAAATCCTTCCCCCCATCACTCGTAAAAAGAGAAAAGAAAGAGAGCCTACTATTCCTCAAAGCCTTCTTCAGAATCTTGCAATGTCTGTAGCCTTGGGTAGAGTGACAGCACATAGGGCCCTGGAGTGTCAGAGGTTCCATGGGGGAGGGGGCTGGACAGTGATGGGGAGGGGTGCCCCGAGGCAAGCAGTGCAAAAAGACCAGGTATTCAGGGGGCCAGGAGACAGTTCATTCACAGAGCACACACTGCCATACACGATGACCTGCGTTCAAGCTCCCCCACCATCACTACCACATAGGAGAACCTGCACAGGGGAAGCTTCATGACTGGAGGGGCAGTGCTGTGACGTCTCTTCTGTTCTGTTTCCTGTCTCCCTACCTCTGTCTCTTCTGTTCCTCATCTATTAAGGGGAGGAGTGGAGTCATGTAGGCACAGAGTCCCAGCAATAAACCTGAAGGCAAAAACAAACCAAAAATTCAGGTACTCAGCTGGCATGGGGTTGAGGAGCCACTCTGAAGTCCTGCCCTTACCCCACAGACACCCACACGCAAGACTTCCCGCACGTTCCACCCTGGGAGACTCCCCTCAAAACAACTCCCTTGCAGGAGCAGCACATTGAACAGACTAGTTCTGGGAAAAGGACAGCGAGTTCAATTTTAGATTCCGTCAAGCTGAGGGCTACGTTTTGCACCACAGATGAACTCAGGCTGCGGCTACACCCGCTCCCGCCACCTGTGCCCGGGCCTTCCCGGTCGGGGCCACAACGCAGGCTTCCCGTCCCGGGGCCCCGCTGTGCGCCCCGCCTCCAGTGCCAGTCAGGCCTGGGGAGGGGGTGGGGCCCTGGAGAGAGGGGAGGGGCCTGGGGAGAGCCGCGTGGTGGGTAGGACCCGGAGGGCTGGAAAGTTTTCCTGGGAGACTTGGAAAGTCCGTGCGAAGCAGGTGAGCTGGGGGCGGGGTAGGGGAGCGGTGCGGGGTGCGGCGGGGGGAGGGGCGCCCACGCAACCCTCGCCCCGCCCCTCCCCGCCCCGCCCCGCCCTTCCCGGGCTTTAGTCCTGGCCGACCCCCGCCACCCGCAGCCCGGCTTCTGCCTGCGCCAGGTGAGGGTCCTCGGCGCGGGCGCGGGCGCGGGCGAGGGCGCGGGCGCGGGCGCGGGGTAGGGGGCGCTGCGGGCCCAGGGGCTGTCGCCGGGCGCGGGAGTCTGCCCGCGCCTGGCCCCTGCCTTCCTCTGACCCTTCCCTTCCGTGTTCCCGACCCTGCCTTTCCCTTCCCACCTCGCAGGCTGTCCCAGGTATTCCAGGGTACGAGGACTCCCCGCGCCCCAGCTTGAGCCCGGGTTCTAGCCTCCGCCAGGGCTTCCGTCGGCCCCAGCCCAGAGCGCCCCCAGCTTTCCCCGGACTGGGCCGGGAGGGGGCGAAGGGGGAGTGTGACCGTGCGGGCGCAGGTGACTCCAGTTAATGCAGATGGGTGGCGCTGCCTTGCAGTCCGGGTGGAGCGAGTGACTCAGGTGTGTGGGCAGGGCGGGGACGCCTGGCTGCCTAGGTGGCTCTGGAGGCAGCACCGGAGCTCAGCGTGGCCTGCGTTGAACTGCTGATCACCTGGGCTGGAAGCGTTACTGTCTGGGTGTAGAAGAGGCGGAGACCCCGCGGAGTCCCAGCAGAGAGGGCGCCTGCTGCAAGCCTCAGGTGTGTGGGCACTGTGTCTGGGTGTCTTGTGTGTGTCACAGCGTGGCAGGCAGTGGGATGCTCCCCCCCCCCGTGTGTTTATGCACGAGGGCATGTGGCAGTAAATTTGGGCGATTCATTGTAACATTGGGAATGTCTTGGATTTGAGACAACATGTCTCTGGCATCCTTTGTGCCCTGTCTGTAGCTCTCAGTATGTGTTTATGTGTATGTGTGTGGGGTGTATTTGTAGCCCTGCAGCAGGGCATGGGGTGCAGTGTATCTTCCTGTGTCTGCCCCTGCCAGGCAAGGGTGAGGTGTGGTCAGCGCACCTAGGCATCTCTGGTTGTGCGTGGTAGACCAGAACATCTGTTTGAGGAGAGGAGGTGTCTCAGTAAACAGCTGATCTTTGTTTTTTAATTCTTTCATTTATTTATTTATTATTGGGTAGAGACAGATAAATTGAGAGGGGAAGGAGAGATAGAGAGGGAGACAGAGAGACACCTACAGCCCAGCTTCGCTACTCATAAAGCTTTCCCCCTGCAAGTTGGGACCAGGGGCTTGAACCTGGATCCTTGTGCACTGTAATGTGAGTGCTTAACCACCTGGCCCCAACAGCTGATCTTTGAACAACATGGGTTAGAACTTCCTGGGTCTCCTTATATGAGGATTTATTTATTTGTTATTGTTTTGGTCCTCTCTGGGACTTCACTGCTCTGGGCACTTTTTCAGATAGAAAGTGAGGCAGAGCAGCAGAGAGAGGGAGACACTGCAGCACTGAAGCTTCTACCAGTGCAGCTCAAACCTGGGTTGCATACTATCCAAATGGGCTATTTTTCCAGCCAATTCTATCCAGATTTATTTTTATTATTTTACTTACTTATTGGATAGAGATGGAGAAAGAAATAGAGACACTTGTAGCACTTTCCTCACCACTTATGAAGCTTTCCCCCCCTGCAGGTGGGAACTGGGGCTTTGAATTTGAGTCCTTGTACACTGTAATGTGTGCCACTGGCCCCTGTTTTTAAAATATTCTATTTATTTATTAATGAGAGACAGGAAGAGAAAGAGGAAAAGAACCAGCCATCACTCTGGGTACATGTGCTGCTGAAGATCAAACTGAAAGTCTCATGTTGAGAGTCCAACCGTCTATCCACTGCACCAGCTTTTTAAATTTTTTTTTGTTTCTTGTTTCTTCTAATTTCCCTTCCCCCCCTTTTTATTGGGGAATTAATGTTTTACATTCAACAGTAAGTACAATAGTTTGTACATGCATAACATTCCCCAGTTTCCCATATAACAATACAACTCCCACTAGGTCCTCTGAATCCTTCTTGGACCCCCAGAGTCTTTTACTTTGGTGAGATACACCAATTCCATTTCAGGTTCTACTTGTGGTTTGTTTTGTTTTGTTTTGTTTTGTTTATCTAATGAGAGAGCATCTGAACACCGCACTGCCTTACTACCCATGGAGTCCCACTCATCTTCATGTTCTTTCTTTCTTTTTAAATTTACTTACTTGTGACAGAGAAAAAGAACTAATGGGTCACTCTGGCACATGCAATGCCAGGAATTAAACTCAGGACTTCAAGCTTTTAACCCAGAGCTATAGCCACTGGGCCACTCTTGGATCCTCCCTTGTGATGTTGCGGATCGACCGAGAGCCTCAGGCATGCAGCACAGGTGTTCTACTGCTGAACTCCGCACCACTCCCTACCCCAGATTTTCTGTTCCCTTTCTATCTTTAGGTTCCACACTCATGGATTCAACTAGCCGTGGTCGTGGGTTGACTGTACTTGTAGATGTGAACCCATGGGTGTGTAGGGTCAACCGTAAAAACTTGAACATCAGTGAATTTTGGTATGGGGGTGTGTTCAGTACAACTTTAAGATTTCTGGGGCCAGCCTGGGTGTGGTGCAGTGAATGGGATATCGGACACTCAGTCTTTTTCTCTCTCTCTTTCCCAGTCTCATTAATAAACTTATTTTTTTAGGACTCTATTTATTAATGAGAAAGGAGGAGAGGGAAAAAGAACCAGATATCATTCTGGTACATGTACTGCCAGGGACTCAACTCAGGACCTCATGCTTGAGAATCCAATGCTTTGTCCACTGGACCAACCTCATTAATAAATTGTAGGAGAGCTGTTTGGGGTACCGGGAGGTAGCTCAGTTGGTAGAATGCACACTTCACCATGTGCAAAGACCTGGGTTCCAGTCCCTGACACACGAGAACACCATACACAGCACCGGGGAAACTCCATGGCTGGAGGAGTGGTGCTATGATATCCTTTTTTTTTTTTTTTTTTACATTTATTTATTTTCCCTTTTGTTGCCCTTGTTGTCATCGTTATTGGATAGGACAGAGAGAAATGGAGAGAGGAAGGGAAGACAGAGAGGGGGAGAGAAAGACAGATACCTACAGACCTGCTTCACCACCTGTGAAGCGATTCCCCTGCAAGTGGTGAGCCGGGGGCTCAAACCGGGATCCTTAAGCCGGTCCCTGCGTTGTTGCTTTGCTTTTTGTTGTTGTTCTATCTTGTTCTTTCTCCTTTTCTGTGTCTATCTGAAATTAAAATGGTGGTGGGGGGGAAGAGTCCTTTGGGAGCAGTGGAATGGCCCATGAGTGAGGCATTGGTACAAAATAAAATAATAAAAGAAATTCTGAGTCAGAAGTCATATTCAGGGGCCGGGTGGTTGTGCACCTGGTTGAGCACACGTTACAATGTGCAATGACCCAGGTTCGAGCCCCCAGTACCCACCTGCAGGGGGAAAAGCTTCACAAGTGGTAAAGCAGGCAGCAGGTGTCTGTCTCTCACCCTATCTCCTCTTCCCTCTTGATTTCTGTCTCTATCCAAATAAATAAATATAATAGAAAATTTTTAAAAAGTCATACTCAGATTTTCATTTCCACAGGGATATGTTCACTTCCTAGACCCCCACTCTTGCCCCTGAGTTGTTCAAGGATCAGAGTGTGTGTGTGTGTGTGTGTGTGTGTGTGTAATGGTGTGCCTCAGGTCTAAAGGGACAGTGTATCTATTGGCTGGGGGAAAACTCACCCAAAAAGTGGAGATAAAGTCACACTTTGCCATGCTGGAAGACCTGGGTTTGACTCCCCCAGCACCACATAGGAGCACCACGCAAACGGGAAACTTCTGGACTGGTGAAACACCTCACCTGGATTGTATTCTGCTGACCATGTGCCCGATCCAGGCTCTAGCCCAGCATCCATTGCTCTAAAGGAAGCTTTGGTGCTGAGTCTCCTCCCCCCACACACCCCCTGCCTCTGTCTCTAAATAAATACATGTAGGGGAGACTTCACTAGCAATGGAGCAGTGCTATGGTGTATCTCCATCTGTCATCTGTTAACTAGAAAAAAGAGAAAATGAGCTGCCAGGAATGGCCCAAAGGGCGGCTCATTGGACAGGGTTGGATTCTTTTTTTTCAATTTTTTTTATCTTTATTTACTTATTATTGGACAGAGAGAAATAGAGAGACAGATACCTGCAGGTGGGGGCCAGGGGCTTGAACCTGGGTCCTTGTGCACTGTAGTGTGAGCACTTAACCAGTTGCGCCCCCACCTGACCCCACCAGTGTTGGATTCTTTTTTTTTTACTATTTATTTATTTATTCCCTTTTTTAAAATTGTTGTAGTTATTGTTGTCATCATTGTTGGATAGGACAGAGAGAAATGGAGAGAGGAGGGGAAGACAGAGGAGGGGAGAGAAAGACAGACACCTGCAGACCTGCTTCACCACCTGTGAAGCGACTCCCCTGCAGGTGGGGAGCCGGGGCTCGAACTGGGATCCTTATGCCGGTCCTTGTGCTTTGTGCCACCAGCACTTAACCTGCTGCACTAACACCTGACTCCCCAGTGTTGGATTCTTAAGCATGGGGTCACGAATTTGGTCCCCAGCATCACATCTACCAGAGTGATGCTTTGGTTCTCTTTCCTCTCTCTCTTTCAAATGAATATATAAATACTTGAAACCAAACAGGGATGTGTCCCTGCCCCTGTACTGTCTCTGACAGCCATGTGCCTGCTGTGGGCTCTATGTCGGGCACAATGTTGTCATCCTTGGGTGTTCCTTCCTTTTTCCTGCAGACATGCTCCCGCAGGAGGGCTCACTGTGGTTGCTTCGGTTGCTGCGGGACATCCAGCTGGCCCAGTTCTACCGACCCATCCAGGAGGAGCTGAATGTCACTCGGCCAGAGCACTTTGAATTTGTGAGGCCTGAGGACCTGGACAGCATTGGCATGGGCCGGCCTGGTGAGTGGTCCCTGCCCTCGCCCTCCCCGGCCTATTAGAAGCTACCAGGAGGACACCTCCTAGCCCCACCCCACCCGGCCCCTGCTCCCCCAAGTCCTCTGATTCTGGCCTCCCCCAGCACAGCGCAGACTGGCTGAAGCTCTGAAGAGGCACCGCCTAGGGCTTAAGTCTAAGAACTGGGTCTACAAGGTCTGTTTGGGGACAGGGTGGGAGGGGGTGACTTAAACCCAGGAGTGGGGGTAGGTTGAGTAGCAAGGAGGGGGACGCAGGGCTTTTCATTAGCTGGCTTCCCACTCCTGTTTCAGATCCTTGGAGGTCTGACTCCTGAGCAGAAGGATACTACCCCACTCACAGACAGCCCCATATCCCCACCTGAGCCCGAGGGGGGCCTCAAGTGTCTGATCCCAAATGGTGCTGTGAGCAGAGGGGAGCTGCTGGGCTTTGGCTGCTTTGGGGTGGTACACCGAGGACTGTGGACACTGCCCAGCGGCCAGAGTGTAAGTGTCCAGGGAGCCCACCTCACTCATGCTGGGCATCTACGCTCACTGCCAGGGCCTTCTGTCCTGAGTGCCTCCTCTGCTCTGACTGGCTGCCTCGGAGGCTTGATTGTGCTGCCCTCTACTCCTAGGTCCCAGTGGCTGTCAAGTCCCTGCGGGTGGGTCCTGAGGGCCCCATGGGCACAGAGCTGGGGGACTTCCTGAGGGAGGTGTCCGTCATGATGAACTTGGAGCATCCGCACGTCTTGCGCCTGCATGGCCTCGTGCTGGGCCAGCCTCTGCAGATGGTGAGCACATCCGGGCACTGGTTGCAAGGCTGGGGTGTCACCAGGAGGGCAGTCCTGTGGGGCTGGGCCCTGGTCCTAAGAGGCTGTGCTCCCACAGGTGATGGAGCTGGCACCACTAGGCTCCCTGCACGCACGCCTGACAGCCCCAGCCCCTACACCCCCACTGCCTGTGGCTCTGCTCTGCCTCTTCCTGCGGCAATTGGCAGGGGCCATGGGGTACCTTGGGGCCTGTGGGCTGGTGCACCGGGATCTTGCGACTCGAAATCTGCTGCTGGCTTCACCACGCAAGATTAAGGTGGCAGACTTTGGGCTGGTGCGGCCGCTGAGTGGCACCCGGGGCCGTTACGTCATGGGTGGGCCTCGCCCCATCCCCTTTGCCTGGTGAGTTGTCAGGGCCAGCTGACAGTGGGTCTCAGAGGAGAAGGGGGGTCTAAGTAGCTAAGGGGTATTGCATTGAGGATGGCCCTCCCAGGGGGCTGGAGCAAGAGAGATGATGGGTCTGGAAGGACTTGGAAAGGACCATCACGTCTGCGCTGAGAGGGCATGCTCAGTGGCAGATGAGAATCCTAAGGGACAGGTGGGCAACCTCCTTCACTCTGTCCCCACAGGTGTGCTCCAGAGAGTCTGCGCCAGGGAGCCTTCTCTTCGGCCTCAGATGTGTGGATGTTTGGGGTGACACTATGGGAGATGTTTTCCGGGGGTGAGGAGCCCTGGGCTGGAGTCCCACCATACCTCATCCTGCAGCGGCTCGAGAAGGACCGAGCCAGGCTTCCAAGGCCTCACCTCTGCCCCAGGGCCCTGTATTCCCTCGCCTGGCGTTGCTGGGCTCCCCACCCTGCTGACCGGCCTAGCTTTTCCCACCTGGAGGAGTTGCTTCAAGAGGTGGGCACCCACCCCTGTCTCCGTAGATACACTCAGTCTCTCTCCCCTCCATTATCTTCCAGGGTTCCATGCAGACTCTTATATACTGATTCTTGGGCTGTGGCTGGAGCCTGGCTTTAACCAGAACAGATTCAGCCCTTCCCTGCAAGCTGCTGGAGTTCTGGGGAGGCAGCTTGAAGCTGTATTGACACAGACCACAGGGCTAGGGATGAGCTCAGTTGGAGAGGAGGTGGCAGAGGCTTGGACAGGCAAAGGCAGAGCTCAGCACCGGAGGGAATACAAGTAGCTATGGTGGCAGAGTTGCACAGGAGCTGCCCCACAGAGTGACCTGTAATTCAGAAGTAGCCACCAGAACCATTGCAGAGAGCAGTTGATCTGAATAAGTTACTGTACTGTGTTCTACGTATCCTTAGGCATGTTCATTTAATCTTTACAGCAACCCAATGAGGTAATTATTGTATTGATTGCCCAGTTAAGGCATTGATGGTTTAAGTGATTTGTCTAAAGTCACTTTAGAGGAGTTGGGATTTTTTTTTTCCCCATTAGGGTTATTGCTGGGGCTCAAATCTGGCACTACAAATCCACTGCTCCTGGGGGTCATTTTTTCCTTCTTTCTATATTATTTGAGAGTTGGGATTTTAACTAGTCAATTTAACTTTGGGGCTATTCCTTAAACCACTACCTCTATTAAAGGAATTTAGTCCACTTGTAAAGTACCAAGGAGTCAGAGATGGGTTTTGAACTGTGGCCTTACAAACTGACTCTCCAAGTTGTATAATCCTGGCTTAGGGCAGAATGGGTTAGAGGGATGCTTCTGAAGCTGAGAAAAATAGGTAGATGACAAGCAGAAGTGAGATGAAGCAGAGGTGAGATGAAGAAGTCTACGTAAGGGTGGAGGCAGTGGGCTGGGAAGAGATGGAAGTTTGCCAGAGATGTTCTGCGGGAGGAGGCCGGCAGGTCTGATCGGGCCTGAGTATCAGTGAAATCAGTACACATGCTACTCTCCCCTTGGTCCTCCTAGGAAGAACAGGGCCCCCTAGATTGTTGCCTGATCCCTGGGCTGTGCCCAGTTTGTTATGGAATCCAGGTCTGTCTCTCCCACTGGATTACAACATGGGGATAGGGACAGTTCCATTATGGATCCTGGACAGAGGAACTACCTGCTATGGGTTTCATTGGTGGGTACACAAAGAATGGAGAGTCTTTTCTTCCCTGCTACCAGGACAGTGCCTTCCTGCCTCAGGCCATTCGCCCAGCCTCTTCCCCTCCTGTCTCTGCAGGCCTGGCCTCCCGAGGGACGCTGTGTGAGGGATGTCACAGAGCCAGGCAGCCTGAGGATGGAGCCTGGTGACCCCATCACCCTCATTGAGGGCAGGTGAAAGCTTCATGCCTCCCACCCATCTGTCCCAGTCTTCCTGACCCTAGCCCCTCTCCACCTCCACAGTCTCCAATGTTTCTCTTCATCTGCTCTCTCACTGGCAACTGCAAGTTCCACCAGAGCCCCGGTCTCCCCTCCTGGAGCTACTCCTGGCCCACAGAGCCTTTTGTGTTGGCGAGAACAAGGCAGCTTCAGCCTGAATGTGGACTGCCGCCGATCCTTGCTCCCACCCCCTTCACCAGCACCTCTTTCCACAGCCCTGACTCCTCAATCTGGAAGGGCCAGAATGGTCGCACGCTCAAGGTGGGCAGCTTCCCAGCCTCAGCAGTGACTCTGGCAGACTCAGGGGGCTTGCCAGCTACCCGGCTAGTCCAGCGAGGTTCCCCTGCTCAAGGAGAGCGATGCCGAGGGAGCACGGATGGGTGAGGACCTGGAAGAGTGGGGGTCGGGGCTGGGCTGGTTAACCAACCAAGTACGGCAACTTCTTTGGATGGGAAACTTGGGGAGAAAACTTGGGTGAAACTGGAGCCCTCCCCTAACCTCAAAGAGATTCCTTAAGAGGGACACTGCTGTGTGGGGCTGGGGCTAGGGGTGGTGTGGAGAATGAGCTGGATCATTCTCCACCAGGGACAGAGTGAAAGCAAAGCTTTGGGATGTACCTCCAGCACGAGGCCAGAGAAAGAACATGGCTCTGCCGAGGATGAAAGGTGAGTGCGGTGGTAGGACCAGGGCTTCCTGGGTTTCTCCTGTGAAGAGCAGCCTCTCAGCCTGCCCTTCTGTTCAGAACCCATGCCTTGGCAGAGGTAATATCCCTTTTCCCTGACACACACACACACTCTGCCTCTTGACGTCTGCCAGCACCTTACGATCTACCTTTCCGGTGAACAGCACCTCCATCAGCCCTGTGCTTTCAGTGCTGTGGGTTCTCTGCTGCCCAGGCCTCAGTGTCTATCCTCTACCCCCATCTCAAGGACCCAGCACGAGAACAGCACAGCCAAACAGGAAGAAGGCAGGGCTCAGCCTTTGGGTTTCCTCTCAAGTTGTTTCTTCTCAACCGTGCAGGCATTTCTAAGAGTCTGGAGTCGGTTCTGTCCCTGGGGCCCCACCCCACAGGGGGTGGTTCAAGCCCCCCTGAAATTCGACATGTCAGAGCTGTGCCCCAGGGGCCCCCAGGCCTGCCACCCGGCTCTCCCCTTGCTTCTGGCTCTTCTCGTCAGCCTGGCCAGCACCCCTGGGAGCGACCTCCCCGGGCCAAAAGAGAACCTCCACAGAATCACCCTGCGGGAGCACCTACAACCACCAGAGCCACCAGCTCCTCTGGAGGCTTCTTGCCCAACCCCGAGTTGCAGAGGAGAATTAAAGAGGTGAGGCCTCTGAAGTGGCTTGGTCACCTGAGGGGCTGCTGTCTGGGACCCCAAGTAAGGCTCTGTCTCTTGCAGGTGGAGCTGAATGTGCATGGAGTCACCCACCAGGAGTGCCAAGCGGCACTACGAGCCACTGGGGGAGATGTGGCCGCTGCCATCAGAAACCTCAAGGTAGAGCCAGAGCCTTCTCTTGGGGTACTCCCTCGCCCTTCCCAGCTCTCTGGCAGTCAGCTCTCCTGCCTCTGCCTCCACAGGTGGACCAGCTCTTCCACCTGAGTAGCCGATCTAAAGCTGACTGCTGGCACATCCTTGAGCTTTACCACTGGGACCTCTCAGCAGCCAGCCGCTACATCTTGGCCCGGCCCTGAGCTCACTCCCCTTGGGCATGGACACCGGCATGGAAAGCCTGACCATGTGGAGTCAAGCAGAACTAGGAAAGGGTGACAGGACAGACCTCCCCACCTGGGGAGAAACTGCTGTAAATAGTCCCAGAGGCCCAGGGCCAGGCACTTAGGAGTGTCCCCTCCTCCCCTTGCCCGTGGCTTGGTCACAGAAGGAGCTAATCCCAAGCAAGAGCAGTACTTGGAGGAGCAAAGCCTCTACACAACATGATCACTTCTACTCACTACAGAGAAGGGGCAAGGGGTCAAACTGGACCATAGGTACAGCCATCCTGCACTGCCTTCGGCTGCCCCACTGGCCTCTATGGGAACATCCATCTTGGATGGCGGAAATGGTCATATTGACTTAGAGCTTTTGGCCCAAGTGGACTTGACGAGCCAGGACCATCATGGGTGATGAACGTTGCTTTCTTGGACTTAACGAACACATGATCCTGGTAGCTCAGACTGTAGGGTGGGCCAGCCCCCACCTAACCCAGCTATATCAGATTCCCCTTTATTTCACCCCTCACCACTCTTCTGCCCACTCCTATTACATACATCTCCTGATGTCCAAAAAAAAGTTACAAAGTTTATATGAATATAACATACAAAGATGCAACCTTCTTCCTGGGGGAGGGGAAGGAAAGGATGGCTAAGTAAGGCACAGGAAGCTGTAGCAAGCACCAGCTGTGGACAGGACCCAAAGGGAAGAGGAGGTTGGTTCTAGGGCCTGGGTCTTATCACTGTTGATGGGGTGCTGGGGGTACTAGAAGAGAGCTGTGATCTGAGGCTAAACTAGTTGGCCATGCTGATGCAAGGGAAGGCTGTGTCTTTGGTATGGCTCCCCAGCCCACCCCAGTCAGTCCTATTGTAAAATTGAAGAACCCTGGATTCCAAAGGTCTCCTCTGGAACAGAGGTCTTGCAAGGGGTGGAAGGGAAGTGGATTGGGAAGGTCTGAAAGCTAATATTCCTGTGGACTATAGGGAGAGGGTTCTTGTGTGTCCCCAGAGATGAAGGGGACCAGGGGAGAAGGCTAGGGATGAGGCACCCAGGTCCCCAGCCTCTCAGGCATCCCTCTCTATTCCCTGCAGTGTACACAGAGAGAAGGGGCTGCCTCTGAGGCAGGGCCAGGGCAGGGCAGGCGGCCATCTTGAATTCTAGTCGAAGTGATGGTCTCCTTACACTGAGGGGTCTCTAACTGGTGATGGCAGAGGGTCCAGCACTTCCTCGCTTCTCGAAGAACATGTAGTCCTGCAGGGAGGCCATTGGCAAAAGCTGATCTGGCTGGGCCATTTTTCGAAACACACCCTGCCACCCCTACCTCCCCCAGGTCAGTCAGTCCTTAACCTTCCTCTCACAGAAGGCCAAGAGGGAGGGCTGGGGCAGGGGCAGTAGACTCACAATGAGAAACGTGGCTCCCAGCAACACTGCCTTCACCTTCACATCCAGATCCATTGGGAACTGCAGGCCAAAGTCATCGGCATCTGTGAGGGCTTCTCGGAGGAGCCCTCCCCACTGCTTGCTGATGCGGCCCACACTGCGGGATTCATCCGGGGTCTTCACCTGTCAGGAGGGGAGGGAAAAGAAAGGAAACAGCTGGGGAAGAGGGCTACTGATCTCACCTGCCTCGGGCCTCTCTCCCAGTCACCATGTAAAAACTACGAGCTTTTTCGCTTACTGAATTCTTCCTACAGCCTCAGGTTTCCATGTAACGTCTGGGGAAACCAGGGCAAGGTCACTCTGCAAGTGTAGAGTATAAATCAGGACTCAGGCTCACAACTGTTGTTCCTGAAAGGCCACACATGGCAACTGAACGTGAAGAGTGGGAAAACTGGGAACAGGCCATAGTTGAAATCTACCGAGTGGACACTGGGGCTCTAGTTTGGTTTTGGTCACCAAAATCTCCACTGCCGCAGTTGGAGCAATGTGTGCCCCGCACAAAGGAGCTTGGCTGAGGGCAAAGGAAGTTGTTAAAATCCTGACTGCGCTCTGCCAGCCAAGCAGGCTCCTAGAAGACGGTTATGTGTGTCTAAGGGAGTGCCTTTCCTCTAACCTGCAAACTCGGGAAGTTCCTAGCCAACACTGCAGACAAGTATCACCTAAAGAGAAGCAAAGCCCTTGGAAGTTGGGAGGTAGTGCAGCAGATTAAGCACCCTTGGCATGAAGCACAATTAATCGGGCGTAAGGATCTCAGTTCGAGCCCCCGGCTCTCCACCTGCAGGGGAGTTGCTTCACAGGTGGTGAAGCAGGTCTGCAGGTGTCTGTCTTTCTCTCCCCCTCTCTCCATTTCTCTGTCCTATCCAACAACGATGACATCAATAACAACAACGGTAAAAAAAAAAAAAAGGGCAATGAAAGGGAAAAAATATATACATATATAAAGAAGCAAAGCCCTACTACTGGGAGGAGGGCCAGCAAAAGGGGCCTCTGAGGACCATTTTTCTACTGGCCTCTAGGACCAGTGACAACAGGCCTTGATGAGGTGGGTGGTGACTCACAGTAACTCTTTGATCTCTTCTCTATGCTCACTCTCCAGCGGCTAGAACTGGAATGCTTTCCTTCTGTCCCTACCATTGTCAGCTCTTGGGAACTTCCTGTGGCCTGATCACAGGCTGAGCAGGGCGTTCCCAGACAGCCCTGTAGTCCCAAATGTGAATATACATAATTATGAAAACGAGAGCCTATACTCTCCCATCCAATGGTCACCCAGTTATCTCCTTCCCAAGTAGTTCCCACCATAGTTACAAAGGTGATTCAGATTTTAGAAGTAATCTGGGTTGCATACATCAGTAATCTGATATGTAAGGACAACTCCTGAGAAGCCTTGCAAAGTCTAGTGGATTATACTTATTGTTTCCCCTTTATCTGTACAAGTATTTACCCCTTAAAAGAGCTCAAGGATCTGTGAAGTGACTTTCTCTTCTAGAAACAAAGGTGCTTCCAGGTTTCACCCTGAATCTTTCACCACTTAGGTTCTTCAAGCTCCAGACTGGCACCAGGAATGTGTGGTGAGAAGGATGTCACCTGTCGGATGTCTAAATTGTCAAGGCAAGCCGCAGGGTGTTAGTGAAGTTAATGAGGTAGTGTCCAGTACAGGGCCTGGGCTCACAGATTCATGTACAGCAGTCACAGGGCCCAGCCCAAGGCAGACACATTTTTTTATCTAGCTGTTTCCCCACCAGTCTTTAAGATGAAACCCTTGTTGCTGTCTCCTCCCACCCCTGTTTGGTAGCTGAAATTTCATGGCTCCAGGATAATTTTTTTTTTTTTGCTACAAGGGTTACTGCTGGAACTTAGTAGTGCCTGATGACTTTCTTGCTCTCAGTGACTATTTTTCTGATAGAGATAGAGAAGCAGAGAGACAGAGAGATCCCTGTAGCAGTGCTTTACCACTCGTGAAGCTTCCCCACCCCCACCCCCCAAACGGGGACCAGGGCCTTGAACCATGGTAATGTGTATGCTGTGTGCCACTGCCCACACAAAGAAAGACACACAAGGCAGAGGTAGATAGCATAATAGTTATGCAAAGAGACTCTCATGCCTGAGGCTCCAAAGTCCCAGGTTCAATCCCCCACACCATTAGCCAGAGCTGATCAGTGCTCTGGTAAAAAGAGAGAGAGAGATAGAGAGAGAGAGAGACAACACAGTACTGAATCTTCCCCCATGCTGCATACTCCCAAGTGGGGTACTAGTAGCTCAAACCTGGGTTACATACATGGCAGTGGGTGCCTTTCAGGTGAGCTATCTCACTGGTCTTTCTTCTTCTTTTTTCCCTCCATATTCTTCTTTTTTCAATCAGAGAAACAGAAAGGGATTGACTCCACAGTACCAGAGTTTCCTCCTGTGACAGTTTGACAGGATTAAACTGGCCCTTGTGCATGGCAAGACATCCGCCCTATCTGATCAGCTATCCTTCCGGCCCTGCCCTGCTTTTGGAAGACCATGGGGGACCCTCTTATTCCTGTGGACAGAGTAAAACTGGAAATGTGGGTGGAGTCACAGTGGATGAGGGTCGCTGAGTACAAGGTCCTGACCATGGTGCAGGCCATCTTGCCTCAGGGGACCCCTTGGATTACAAAGGTCCCCGGAGCCCTATCCCTGATACCTCAAAGTTGGTGTCTGTGCCACAGCCACAGGTACAGCAGGGCCCCACCACTCGAAGGACGGTGTGGCGATCAGCATCCTGGATGGAGAACTTGGGGAGGAAGGGATGCCAGGTCTGCAGCACATGGCCAATGGTGGTGCCAGGGGGAGCCTGGATTTCCATCTGGAATGGGAGGCAGGCAGGGTCAGCACCCAGCTAGGGCATCCTGGCTGAAGTTTTCACCTATCCAAATCACTTTCAGGGGACTTCCCATCCCAACTGACCCTCCTACTGAAGCCAGGCCTTATCCTGGGCCCCTCCCCTCTCCCACTAGCCATCTACCCAGAGCCTCTCCCTCACCCCATCCCTGCCTGCCCACCTCCTGGAGGCCACAGGGACAGCAGCCGCAGCCGCAGTGAAGGGGGCGAAGCAGGCGCAGCACCTCTCGGTCCCCAGGGTCCACCAGGCGGACACGCAGAGGCCGCTGGGCACCACAGCACAGTCGTGCGCAACAGTTGCTCTCCTCGGCTGCCTGACCCAGTAGCTGGCCAGTCCCTGAGCGTAGTTCATAGCGGTTACACATCTCCCAGCCCAGGAGTGCTGCCAAGGGGAGACACGCTGAGTAAGCCTGCCCAGGAACCCATTCTCTCGGCCCCTTTTATAACACCCAACCTACTCCTTCCACTCACTTTCCACTCGCTCAGTCTTCTGGTGAATCAAGATTTGATCAGTCTGGAAAGAGAGTAGGGCCCTCACTGAGTCGGCTGGCAGGTCTGGAGGCCCAAGTCCCCCTCCCCCTCACTTTTGCCTCCCTCCTTCCCACTTACCTGCACCAGGAATTCCAGGCCAGAAGGCACCCCAGGCAGAGGCAAGAAGGGGACAGCAGGCCCCGGAGCTGCCGGGCCACCGGGTGAGGGGAAGAGAGGGAAGCCAGGTGCAGGGGCGGGCACGTGGGCGGGCACTGGCGCCTGAGGGGGCCCAGGATGAGGCACCGGCTCCGGATACCCAGTGGTCACAGGGTAGGCGGGTGGGGGTGAAGGGGCGTAGCCTTTAGGGGGTATGTAGCCTGTGGAGGGGCAGGGGTAGGTTAGAAAAGTAAAGGTTCGGGAGTTGGGCGGTAGCGCAGCTGGTTAAGCTCGGGTGGCGCAAAGTGCAAGGACCAGCACGAGGATCCCGGTTCGAGCCCTCGGCTCCCCACGTGCAGGGGCATCGCTTCACAGGCGGTGAAGCAGGTCTGCAGGTGTCTATCTTTCTCTCCCTCTCTCTGTCTTCCCCTCCTCTCTCCATTTCTCTCTGTCCTATCCAACAACAACGACATTAACAACAATAATATCTACAGCAATAAAAACAAGGGCAACAAAAAGGAATAAACAAATATTAAAAAAAAAAAAAAAAGAAAAAGAAAGTTTCCTGCACCTCATCCGCTTGCCCCCTTTGCCCATGAACGGTGAGGCTGCAGGCAGAGGGATGGAAAAAAAAAATCATGCGGGGGTCGACAGCATGGTTATGCAAAGAGACTCTCATGCCTGAGGCTCCGAAGTTCCATGTTCAGCCCCCCTCCCCCAATCACTAGTCAGAGCTGATCAGTGCTCCGGTTAAAAAATAAAGAGGGAAAAAAATAATCAAGATGGGTGGGGGAGCAGGGCGGCGGTTCCCCGGGAGGAAGGGAGGCGCCCCACGCAGCCAGTCGGAGCACATTCCCCGAGGATGTGTTCCACGCCGGCTCCCAAACCTGGGGGTGGGGAGGGGTGCATAACGGAGACCCTCGGCCTTACGCCCACTTACCTGCCATGAGAAAGGGGCTTGGGTACGCGGGATGTCGGTGTCTAGGAAGCTTATTTCTAGAAGTGGAGACAAGCTCGCAGACAGCCAGACAGACACAAAGACAGACACAAAGACGAACAGGCAAACGCGGAGGAGCAGCTGCGCCCGGCACCAACCCAGGGTCTCTAGGGCGGCGCCTCTGACTCGGGGAGAAACCGAAAGTGTCAGTGGGCTGGGCCGGGTACCTGGGACCCTGGATTCCCTCCGGGGCCCCAGAACCGCCCCCTCCCTTTGTTTTCCCATTCTCCAAGGAGGCGGCTGTTGGCTGACGGCAGGACAGATTTACCCCGCGGTCCGACAGGCCGCCCAACCTCGAAGCGGGGGCTGTCTCCTGACCCCTCTGTGCTCCCCACGCTCACCTGAAACCCCTAGAACAGCTGGGGTACCCCGCACATGGCGGCTCAGCTGAGCTCGTGGAGGTGGGCTCAGGGATTGGCCCCGCCCCCGAGCGACCGAGGCCCCGCCCCCAGGTCGCGGCGCGCCTGCGCAGAGGAAACGCTGGCGCCCAGCTCGGCCCGGCCTGGCCGGGGGACCCCGGACCTCTCTGCGCTGCCGGCCTCCCCGCCTCTGCCTCTGGGATGCTGGAGCCCGGGAGGAAGCTCGCCTGGGCCGGGCTGACAGGCAGCCCTGCGGCCTTCGCTGAGGCCGCGGGCGCCGAGCGCTCAGGCCCGGTGTCGGGGAGGGAGCGTGGCCGGCGCTGCTGGACCCCAGGCTCCTCCCAAGGGCGGTTCGGGCCTCGCTGACGCCGCGAAACGCACTCTCTCTCTCTCTTTCTCTCTCCCTCATCCTCTGTCTCGTTCTCTCTCACACTCACCCCTCACTGCCTTCTAGGACTGGCTCCTGGCTCCCCTTCCTACCTCTCCCTGACGCAGCAGTGGCCCTTGCAGACACCTCGCAGCTCCGGCGCTTCTCGCAGGCGCCCCCAGCGGCGTCGGTGACCAGGCAGCGAGGGTTCCGCTCAGTCTCAGTCTGGTCCTGCAAGACGTGACAGCCGCCCCCCCACACACACACACAGACTTGCACTGAGGGCCGCCCCGGAGCTGGAACGTGGCCCCCAGGGCGGCAAGGAGCCCAGTGAAAAGAGGTGAAGGCGGTGGAGGGGGGAGGGAGATAGCATAATGGATGTGCAGAGCGACTCTCACGCCAGAGACCCCAAAATCCTAGGTTCAGTTCTCTGCATCACCACAAGCCAGAGCTGAGCACTACTCTGATAATAAAACAAGTAAATTAATAAAGCAAAGAGATGAAAGTAAAGGAAGGTCGGTTGTCCTTGCCTGGTAAACTGGAGCCACCAGCTCCAGTTAAAACCACTGAAACGGCAAAGTGGACAGGCCAGATAGCTCACCTGGGCAGTGCCCATTTTATCAAGCCCAGTGACCCAGGTTCAAGCCTAGCTCCCACCACGTGGGGGAAGTATCAGTGCTTTAGTGTCTTTCTCCCTCTGTCTCTGTTTCCCTTTCGACTGGAGCGGTGAATATCCTATAATATAAATTAAAAAGTAATAATAATAGGGAGTCGGGCGATAGCGCAGCGGGTTAAGCGCAGGTGGCACAAAGCACAAGGACCGGTGTAAGGATCCCGGTTCGAACCCCGGCTCCCACGCTTCACAGGCGGTGAAGCAGGTCTCTCCCCCTCTCTGTCTTCCCCTCCTCTCTCCATTTCTCTCTGTCCTATCCAACAACGGCGACATCAATAACAACAACAATAATAACTACAATAATAAAACAGCAAGGGCAACAAAAAGGAATGAATAAATATTTTTTTAGAAAGTAACAATAACAAATCTTTTGGAAGAGTTTGTCTAAAGAGAAGAATGTATGACTCTGATTCATGAATCATGTAATGAACCCAATTTAGATCGCTGGACACTGTCTCCTCCACTCAGACAACAAATGGGTTCTTGTTTGAGAAGTTGTCTGAGGGGAGTTGGGCGGTAGCGCAGCGGGTTAAGTGCACCGCCTGTGGTGCGAAGTGCAAAGACTGGCTTAAGGATCCAGGTTTGAGCCCCCGGCTCCCCACCTGCAGGAGAGTCCCTTCACAGGTGATGAAGCAGGTCTGCAGGTGTGTATCTTTCTCTCCCCCTCTCTGACTTCCCCTCTTCTCTCCATTTCTCTCTGTCCTAACAATGACATCAATAACAACAACAACAACAATAAAAAAAGCCCCCCCACCCTATGATTTTGTTAATGTCTCCTTTCTTAAATAAATTAATTAAAAAAAAACAAGGGCAACAAAAGGGCAAATAAATAAATAAAAAATTATAAAACATCTAAAAAAAAAAGGGAGTCGGGAATAGCACAGCAGGTTAAGCACACGTGGCACGAAGCACAAGGATCCGCATAAGGATCCCGGTTTGAGCCCCTGGCTCCCCACCTGCAGGGGAGTCACTTCACAAGCAGTGAAGCAAGTCTGCAGGTGTCTGTCTTTCTCTCCCCCTCTGTCTTCCCCTTCTCTCTCCATTTCTCTCTGTCCTATCCAACAACAATGATAAACAAGGGCAACAAAAGGGAAAATAATTTTTTTAAGTCGTCTGGGTGGGGCGAGGTGGCAGCTAGCTCCCCTGATTAAGCGCACATAGTGGAAAGCACAGGACCCGCTCAGCGATCCCAGTCCTTCCAGCCTCTTTCTCCCACCTACAGAGGGAAGCTTCATAAGCAGTGAAGCAGGTCAGTAGGTCTTTCTCTCCCCCTCTCCCCTCTCTATCATCCCCATCTCTCTCAATTTCTCTCTGTCCTATCCAAAAAATCGAAAAAATGGCTACAGGAGCAGTAGATTCATAGTGCAGGGACCAAGTCCAGTGATAATCCTAGAGGAGAAGAAAGAAAAAGTCAGGAGTCGGGCGATAGCACAGCAGGTTAAGTGCACGTGGCACTAAGCGCAAGGACCAGCTTAAGGATCCTGGTTCGAGCCCCCGGCTCCCCACCTGCAGGGGAGTCGCTTCACAGGCGGTGAAGAAGGTCTATAGGTGTCTATCTTTCTCTCCCCCTCTGTCTCCCCCCCCCATTTCTTTCTGTCCTATCCAGCAACGACAACAACAACAATAATAATTACAACAATAAAACAACAAGGGCAACAAAAGGGAATAAATAAACAAATATTAAAAATATATATATATATATATATATCAGAAGTCTAGTGGTGGTAAATCCTATGAAGAAAAATAGAGCAAGGGAAGGACTGTGGACTGGGAGGTCGCTCAGTGGTTAGGGCACTATACTTGCAAGCATGAGGTTGAGTTTAATCACCAGCATGCAGAACATGCAGGCATGTTCCACAGCGATCCACTGTTTGTTTGGTTTTTTTCCCCTGTATTTTTCTCTCTTTCTTGTTAATAAAAAATAAATAAATAAAAGGAAGAGGGGCCAGGCCGTGCTACTCCTGGTTAAGCGCACACACTACAGTGCACAAGGATCCAGCTTCATGAGCGGTAAAGCAGTGCTGCTGATGTCTGTCTCTCTCTCCCTCTCTACCTCTCCCCTCCATCTCAACTTCTTTCTATCTATAAGGAAGACAGAAAGTGGCTGGCAGTAAGTATAGTTGTTTTATTTTTTAATATTTATTTATTTATGTATTCCCTTTTGTTGCCCTTGCTGTTTTTTATTGCTGTAGTTATTGTGGTTGTTATTGATGTTGTTGGATAGGGCAGAGAGAAATGGAGAGAGGAGGGGAAAACAGCCCAGGATACCATCTGTGCACGGCTTGTGTTTCACCACTGAGCCACCTTCATGGCCACTCTCTTGTTAACAGAATGGTTTTGTCCTTTTTCTTTTCTTTTAAAAAATATTTATTTGGGAGTCGGGCGGTAGCGCAGCAGGTTAAGTGCAGGTGGCACAAAGTGCAAGGACCAGTGTAATGATCCTGGTTCGATCCCCTGGCTCCCCACCTGCAGGGGAGTCCATTCACAGGCGGTGAAGCAGATATGCAGGTATCTTTCTCTTCCCCTCTCTTGTCTTCCCCTCCTCTCTCCATTTCTCTCTGTCCTATCTAACAATAATGACATCAATAATAACAACAATAATAACTACAGCAATAAAAAACAAGGGCAACAAAAGGGAATAAATAATTTTTTTTTTCCCTCCAGGGTTATTGCTGGGCTTGGTGGCTGCACCATGAATCCACCACTCCTGGAGGCCATTTTCTCCCCTTTTGTTGCCCTTGTTGTAAATAAATAAATATTAAAAAAATTATTTAGGGGGCTGGGGAGATAGCACACTGGTTATGCAAAAAGACTTTCATGCCTGAGGCACCCATGGTACCAAATTCAACCATCAGCACCACCATAAACCAGAGCTGAGTAGTGCTGTGATATAATTTTAAAAAGGGGGTACGGGACCAGGTGGTGGCGCAGCTGGTTGAGCGCACACGTTACAGGGCTCAAGGACTCGGGTTTGAGCCCCCGGTCCCCACCTGCAGGGGGAAAGCTTTGCTAGTTGTGAAGCAGGGCTGTAGGTGTCTCTCTGTCTCTTTCCCTATCACCCTCTTCCCTCTTGATTTCTGGCTGTCTCTATTCAATAAATATAGATAATAAAAAAGTTTTTAAAAAGGGGGGGCAGGTTTTGTCACACTAAGTGCACACATTACAGTGCACAAAGACCCAGGTTCAAACCCCTGGTCCCCACCTGCAGGGGGTAAAGCTTCACAAGTGGTAAAAGTATCTTATCTTTCTCCCCCCCCCTCTCTCTCTCTTTTTTTTAAATTTTATTGAGTCAGTAATGATCAACAAGTCTGTTGGATACGAGGGCTACAATTCCACACCATTCCCACCACAAGGGTTCCGTATCCCATCCCCTCCATTGGAAGATTTCCTATTCTTTACTCCTCTGGGATTATGGACCAAAGACCTTTATAGGGGACAGAAGGTGGAAGGTCTGGCTTCTGTAGTTGCTTCACCACTGGACATGGACATTGGCAGGTCGATCCACACCCCCCAGCCTGTTTCTATCTTTCCCTAGTGGGGATAGGGCTCTGGATAGGTGAGGTACCAGGGCACATTGGTGAGGTCGTCTTCCCAGGGAAGTCAGGTTGGTGTCATGGTAGCATCTGCAACTTGGTGGCTAAAAAACATTAAGATACAAAGCAGAACCAATTGTTTAATAATAAGGAACCTAAAGGTGAGAGTATAGCAGATAAAATTTGGGGTCTCCATTTTGGAAAAAGCTAGGAAGTTTCTTTTAGGTATATTCCTAGGGGGCCATGACTTTACTAATTTTGCCTGAGCCCGACAGCTAACATGCAGGTGGGCTAAAGGTATTGTCTGAGAAGATGGTGTCAGAGTTAGATATAGGACTAGAAAGCTGGATCAGGGAAGAGAGTAACTCCCAAATATGGGAAAAGATTATAAATACCATTAACTGTAAACCCACCAGTCGGAGCTGGGGCCCATATTCATTCAGCACAGGAGCCTGTGTAATCTCTGCATCCCTGTAGGTCTGAGTTCAGATTCCATGGTCATAGCTAGGAACATTCTAGGCTGCACTCATTTCAGGACCTATCTTCCTTGAGTGTTTTTTTTTTAATTTCGTTTATTTATTATTGGACAGAGACAGAGAGAAATTGAGAGGGGAGGAGGAGGTAGAAAGACAGAGAGACACCTGCAGCTCTACTTCACCACTCATGAAGCTTTCCCCTGCAACTGGGGACCAGGGGCTTGAACCTGGTTCCTTTTGCACTATAGTGTGTATGCTTAACCGGGTGCACCATCGCTTGCCCCACCCCCTTTACCTTGCCCTTCCATCTCAGTCTCTCTGTCTCTATCCAATAAATGAATAAATATTAAATATGTATCTATTTTAATTACAGTGCAGCGTTTAATTACATGAGCAGTGCAGAGTACTGCTCAGCTTTGGCTTATGGTGGTGCTGGTGACTGAACCTGGGAATTTGGAGCCCGGGCATTAAGTCTGTTGCACAATCAGGACACCATCTCCCGGCCCATTCTTTTTTCTTTTTCCCTAGTGAGCGGTTCATCCTGAAAGCCTAGCAAATAGTTCAAAGTTTTTTTTTTTTTAAATAATTTTTTAAAAATTTATTTATTAAAATTTTTTTTTAATTTTAAAAAAAGGGAGTCGGGCTGTAGCGCAGCGGGTTAAGCGCAGGTGGCGCAAAGCACAAGGACGGGCATAAGGATCCCGGTTCGAACCCCGGCTCCCCACCTGCAGGGGAGTCGCTTCACAGGCGGTGAAGCAGGTCTGCAGGTGTCTATCTTTCTCTCCCCCTCTCTGTCTTCCCCTCCTCTCTCCATTTCTCTCTGTCCTATCCAACAACGACAACAACAATAATAACTACAACAATAAAACAACAAGGGCAACAAAAGGGACTAAATAAATAAAATAAATATTTTTTAAAAATTTAAAAAAAAACTAGGAAAAAAAATTATTTATTCCCTTTTGTTGCCCTTGTTTTTTTTTTTATTCCTGTAGTTATTATTGTTGTTATGGATGTCATTGTTGGATAGGACAGAGAGAAATGGAGAGAGGAGGGGAAGACAGAGTGGGAGAGAGAAAGACAGACACCTGAAGACCCGCTTCACCACCTGTGAAGCGACTCCCCTGCAGGTTGGGAGCCGGGGGCTCGAAGCAGGATCCTTGCATTTTGCTCCACCTGTGCTTAACCTGTTGAGGTACTGCCTGACTCCCAGTTCAACGTCTTAATGAACTCAAAGGCAAAAGAAGCCTGCCTTAGTGTCTACTTGTAACACTGATATTACAAGTTGTATCCAAGTAAAAATAAAATGTTGGAAAGCGGGAAGTGGCACAGTGGAAGAAACCTAGATTTACGCACAGACGCCCTCAGTTCTTCCTGCAGCATTGCACACACTAGAGTGACGCTCTGCTTCTTTCTCTCTCTTGTGAAATAACTAAAATAAATCTTCAAAAAAATATTTTTGTTATCACTGGGGCTTCACCATTTTAACCTAACTTTTTCAGAAAGACAGGGTGAGAGAGGGAAAGACACCGAAGCATTTCCCAGTATGGTGAAGGCCAGACTCAAACCTGGGTTGCATGACCAAGCAGGCACACTATCCAAGTGAGCTATTTTGCTGGCCCTAAAAATTTATTTTTGAGGGTTTGCCTTTCACTGCTGAGACGTGAATTCTTGTAATGCACGAAGGGAGAACATAGCTTTAGGGACTGGACAGTTTGATTCTGTTTACCCAGACACCCAGGTGTAACTGTATGCTACAGAAATACAAAAACAAATTACTCTCTCTCTCTCTCTCTGCTAAAATGTCACTGCTGGATCAGCTTATCCAGATAGAGTGACTGAAAGAATATGCTGAGGCCTGACTCCTACTCTCAAAGGAAGAACTTATTTTGCTGAAACAGACTGAAGGGGACATGATGAGAATAAGCAGACCCCTCATCCACACAAGCAGATTTACTCCTGCCTGCACCAGATGTCTCCAACCAGAAATGAATCACAAATCCTATGACCCTTGCCATGACCCTTCCCATGCCAGAAAATATAATGGGACTCTATAAGGACCAACTGCTGGTCCCACCTTGGGCTTCTTAGCTCCCCCAAGGTGGGCTCTCCTGAACTGGACTGGGGCTTTTCAGCCCCTCACCCCCACCCACTACATTGAACTTTCCTTTGTCTACAGTCCTGACTCTACTTGCCTTACTTTGCACCCCACAATTCTAACATTTTGATGCTAAAACCTGAGAGGGGCTATGGATCTTGCCTCTTCCTCTGGCATTTAATGTCCCATTATTCTAAGTGACAGAGACAGTGAAAGGGGAAAGAAACCACAGCACTAAGGAGTCTACAAATGTGGTGGGGGAGTCATGTTCATACCTGGGTCAAGAGCATGGCAAAGCAGGCGCACTACCCAGGTGATCCGTCTTGCCCTTGCTGGCTCTGTTTCACCTCTTAGTTTCCTTTCCACTAATCTGTGTGGCTGTTGATAAGATGGAAAACGATGTACAGTAATAAGAAGAAACAATTACGTGGGAGTCAGGCGGTTGTGCAGTAGGTTAAGTGTATGTGGCCAAAAAGGGCAAGGACTGACATAATGATCCTGGTTCGAGCCCCAGCTCCCCACCTGCAGGGGAGTCTCCTCACATGCAGTGAAGCAGGTCTGCAGGTGTCTGTCTTTCTCTCCCCCTCTCTGTCTTCCCCTCCTCTCTCCATTTCTCTCCTATCCAGCAACAACGACATCAATAACAACAACAGGGAGTCAGGTGGTAACGCAGCAGGTTAAGCTCACGCGGCACAAAGTACAAGGCCCAGCATAAGGATCCCAGTTGGAGCCCCCGGCTCCCCACCTGCAGGGGAGTCGCTTCACAGGCGGTCAAGCAGGTCTGCAGGTGTCTATTTTTCTCTCCCCCTCTCTATCTTCCCCTCCTCTCTCCATTTCTCTCTGTCCTATTCAACAACAACGACAGAAATAATAACTACAACAATAAAACAATAAGGGCAACAAAAGGGAATAAATAAATATAAAAAAATAACAATAACTACAATAATTAAAAAAAACAAGGGTAACAGAAGGGAAAATAAATAAATATTAAAAAAAGAAGAAACAATTATCAAACAGGTCATATTTTTCTTGGTCCTCCAAGAGACCTGGTCCCCTCAAGCCTAAGGAATTAGGGGAGGAAGGGCAGGGGTACATAGCATAATGGTTATGCAAAAAGGCCCTGCATCACCATAAGCTATAAAAGTAAAGAGTAAACTTGAGTTCAGATCTCCTGTGTTTGCACTTTCCTGGCACATGGCAGGGGGACCATTCCAGATGTTAAGTCTCTCCCTGTACACATTGCCTTGGATGGAGGGTGGAGAGGCTGCCAGACACTCTGGTAGCAGCTAGGAGCCTGGGAAATCAGTGATGCCTCTGCCACGGGCACTCTGGTTGCACTGGGATCCCTTCTGAAACGCCATTTCTATGTGTCTTTAATATGTTTACGCACTTTTCCCCTCCCACCTGGGTTATCAACCAGACCTGGTGCCTATGCAAAGACCCCACCACTCTGGGTGACTATTCTTTTCTTTTCTGATACAGAAACAGAGAGGGAGAGAGAAGTGGGGAGAGAGGGAGAAAGACACCGGCAACACTGCTCCACCTCCCAGGCCCTATCTTTATTTAAAATATATGCTATTTATTTATTAAAACGAGAGGGGGGAATGGAGAGAGAGAGAGCCGGGACATCTTTCTGGCACATAAGATGCCAGAATTAAACTTGGAATCTCATGTTTCGAAGTTCAGTGCCCTACTCACTACACTATCTAATGGCTCCCAATTTACTTTTTTTTTTTTTCCTCCAGGGTCATTGCTGTTGCCTGCACTACTAATCCACTGTGCCTGGGGGACGCCATTTTTTCCCTTTTGTTACTCTTCTTGTTTTATCATTATTGTTGTTGGATAGGACAGAGAGAAATCGAGAGAAGAGAAGACAGAGAGGGGGAGAGAAAGACAAACACCTGCAGACCTGTTTCACCACCTGTGAAGTGACCACCCTGCAGGTGGGGAACCGGGGCCTCAAACCTGGATTCCTACACAAGCGTGCCATGTGCGCTTAACCCGTTGCACTACTGCCTGCCCCATCCCACCCCATCCCTTTTATTTTTTAAACAGAGAGAGACTATAGGGGACCAGGTTTTGGTGCACCTTGTTAAACACACACATTACAGCGTGTGAAAGGATCTTGGCCCACATCTGTATGGGGAAAGCTTCACAAGTGAAGCAGGGCTGTAGGTGTCTCTCCCCCTTTCTACCTCCCTTCCCCCTCTCAATTTCTCTGTCTCTACCAACAATAAGTAAACATTTAAGAGAGAGAGAGAGACCATAGCAAGGAAGTTTCCTTCAAGGTGATGTGGGCCATACTCAAACCTAGGTCAGGTGCATGACAAAGCACATAGCCTATATTTTTATTTTTTGTTTTATGCCACCAGGCTAATTACTGTGGCTCAGTACCTATAGGACAAGGCCACTGCTCCTGATGGCTCCCCCTCCCCTTCTTTTAGACAGAGAGAAACAGGGAGAAGGGAATAAGGAGGGGGAGAAAGACACCTGTAGCACTACTCTATCAATCATGAATCTTCTCGTCTGCAGTTGGGGACCCAAGTCCTTCCACAGGACTTGTGTGTGCCATAGTCGGCATTAAAAAATATTTAGTGGGGGAGTCAGGCGGTAGCGCAACGGGTTAAGCACAGGTGGCGCAAAGCACAAGGACCAGCCTAAGGATCCCGGTTCGAGCCCCCACCTCCCCACCTGCAGGGGAGTCGCTTTACAGGTGGTGAAGCAGGTCTGCAGGTGTCTGTCTTTCTCTCCCCCTCTCTGTCTTCTCTTCTCTCGATTTCTCTCTGTCCTATCCAACAACAATAATGATAAAACAAGAAGAGTAACAAAAGGGAAAAAATGGCGCCCCCCAGGCACAGTGGATTAGTAGTGCAGGCAACAGCAATGACCCTGGAGGAAAAAAAAAAAGTAAATTGGGAGCCATTAGATAGTGTAGTGAGTAGGGCACTGAACTTGGAAACATGTCTATCTTTCTCTCCCCCTCTGTCTTTCCATTTCTCTCCATCCTATCCAACAATGACATTGTCAACAACAATAATAACTACAACAACAAAACAGCAAGGGCAACAAAAGGTAACAAATAAATAAAATATATTAAAAAAGAAACAAAAAATATTTAGTAAGGAGAACAAGAGAAAAAACAAACAAAGCACTGGTACAAGAGATACGAGGAATCAAGCTTGGGATGTCATCCCTGATAATGCAACACTTTAACCTCTTCAGCTGCAGAAAACATCTATTTTCAACTGGGTAGAGGACAAACCAGCAAAATATTCACAGAGGTGGGGAAAACCAGGGGCAGTGTTGTCACAGAAGACAGACGACCTGTTTGGAGGACAGTGTGACTATGTCAAAGGTTGCAAAGAAAAAAAAAAAGGTTGCAGAGAAGCTGAAGAGTCATACACTGGGTCTGGCACTTGTGGGAAATTGAAGGGCTAGAAGGCAGTCCCAGGTCACACAATCAGCCTGAGTCCAGATCTCTTGCCAACCTGCTTGTACCTCCATTTGAAGAAATGCTGAGCAATTTTCCGAAGAAACACTTACTTTTTTGTTGTTTTGTTTTTGTCTCCAGGTTATTGCGAGGGCTTAGTTCCTCCGCTCCAAATTCACTGCTCTTGAAGGCTATTTTTTTCCTTTTGCTGCCCTTGTTTACCGTTGTTATTGTTGCTGTCATTGTTGTTGGATAGGACAGAGAGAAATGGAGAGAGGAGGGGAAGACGTGGCGGGGGGGGGGGAGATAGACACCTGCAGACCTGCTTCCTGCAGGTGGGGAGCTGGGGCTCCAACCGCAGTCCTTACGCCGGTCTTTGTGCTTTGCGACACGTGCGCTTACGCTTAAGCACTGCGCTACTACCCAGCTCCCACAAGCAACATTTACTTTATCTAGTTCCCCCTAACTTTCCCCCTTTCGGCTTTTTGTCCTTTATCACTAATCTTTCAGATTTTTAAAAATATTTATTTATTCCCTTTTGTTGCCCTTGTTGTTTTATTGCTGTAGTTATTATTGTTGTTGCTGGATAGGACAGAGAGAAATGGAGAGAGGAGGGGAAGACAGAGAGGGGGAGAGAAAAACAGACACCTGCAGACCTGCTTGTCAAGCAACTCCCCTGCAGGTGGGGAGCCGGGGCTGGAACCGGGATCCCTACGCCAGTCCTTGCGCTTTGCTTCATGCTACATGTGCTTAACCTGCTGTGCTACTATCCGACTGCCCCCCCCCCCTTATTTAACCAGAGCACTGCTCAGCTCTTGCTTATGATGGTGCAGGGGGATTGAACCTGGGATTTTGGAGCCTCAGGCATGAGAATCTCTTTGCATAACTATTATGCTATCTACCCCCACCCCACATCTTTTCTTTCTTTCTGCCCTCCAAGTATCTTCCAATCTTCCAGTTCTTTTTTTATTTAAGAGAGTGGAGGAGGAAGAGAGAGAACCAAAGTACTACTCTCACACGTGGGATGCCTGGAATCAAACTCACGACCTCATGCTCTGGAGTCCAACACTGCGTCTACAGCACCACATCCCAGGCCACCTTTCAGCTTTTCTTCTCTGAGTAACAGCACCTCTATCTAAGCAGGTACATAAACAGAGATGGTCCTCTTGTTCACCCTTTATATACAACTCATCAGTATGTCCCACCAGCACATTCAAGATAGGTTCCGAATTGTACCCTTTTCACCACCTTTCATCCAACTGCTATCAAGGTTTCACAACTTGTGGCCAGAGACACTACAGAGAGCAAGAGTTGCAAGCATAGGGTCCTGGTGTATTTATATATATATTTCCCCTTTTGTTGCCCTTGTTGCTTTATTGTTGTTGTAGTTATTATTGATGTTGTCGTTGTTAGATAGGACAGAGAGAAATGGAGAGAAAGATAGACACCTGCAGACCTGCTTTGCCGCCTGTGAAGCGAATCCCCTACAGGTGTGGAGGCTCGGAGCCGGGGCCTCGAACTGGGATCCTTATGCCGGTCCTTGCACTTCGCACCACATGTGCTTAACCCGCTGCGCTACCTACTGCCTGACTCCAAATTCTCTCCTGCCTCTATGATTTTGAGCTATTTCTTTTAATTTTTTTTATTTATTCCCTTTCGTTGCCCTTGTTTTATTGTTATAGTCATTGATGTCGTTGATGTTGGATAGGACAGAGAGAAATGGAGAGAGGAGGGGAAGACAGAGGGGAGAGAGAAAGATAGACACCTGCAGACCTGCTTCACCGCCTGTGAAGCAGGTGGGGAGGCGGGGGCTCGAACCGGGATCCTTACGCTGGTCCTTGTGCTTGGCGCTACCTGCGCTTAACCCGCTGCGCCACCGCCCAACTCCCACTTTTAATGTTTTACCAACTATTCTGGCTCAACTTGCTCCTTCCTGTTGTGAGCATGGTTAGTTTCAGCTCCAGGGGACCTCTTCTGCAGGACCCACTGCTCCACTCTCAGTTACACAACTATGTATCAACCTCTTTAGTTGTTCAAAGCCAGTTTCTGCTGCTAGTTAGGAAACTGAAGATTGAATTTCCTTGTAATGTGTGTCTGATACATGATGAACACTGGTTTAATTAATGAATAAATGCTCACCTCCAAGTATCTTCCAATCTTCTAGTTCTTTTTTTCCATCTACCTAAAAAATTTGGACCACACTGAAGACTCCTATTTCCCCATCTGTCTTTCTACTCATGGTATTTCCAACAGGGTTCTTTTAGGGATTATCTCAAGTATTGTGACACACTTTAAAAAAATATTTATTTATTCCCTTTTGTTGCTCTATGTTGTTTTATTGTTATTATTGTCGTTGATGTCATCGTTGTTGGACAGGACAGAGAAAAATGGAGAGAGGAGGGGAAGTCAGAGGGGGGAGAGAAAGACACCCGCAGACCTACTTCACCGCCTGTGAAGTGACTCCCCTGCAGGTGGGGAGCCGGGGGCTCGAACTGGGATCCTTACACCACCTGCGCTTAACCCGCTGTGCTACTGTCCAACTCCCTGTGACACACTTCTGACCCTCGATACACTTCTGTGTTTGCTTTAAGACACAAAATATTTTGTGACTAAAGGCCAGGGAGGCTGCTCAGTGCAGAGCTTAGAACTTCCATGCATTAAACTCTTTTTTTTTTTTTTTTTTGGGGGGGGGAGGCACATTGATAGAGGCAGAGAGGCAGAAAGGAAGAGAGAAGGAAAGAGACCACAATTCCAAAGCTTCCTTCAATGCAAGGGGGGCCAGGCTCAAACCTGGGCCACACACAGCAGTGAACTATTTCATCTGCTTAAAGGCTGGGCTGGGTTTTCTACACTGTGTACGCCAGAGTGATGCTCTGGTTTCCTCTCAGTAAGTACGTTCTCAAAAAACAAATAGACATGCGGTCCGGGAGATGACACAGTGGATAAAGGATTGAACTCTCACGCATGAAGACCCGAGTTCCATCCCAGCAGCACATATACCAGAGTGATGGCTCTCTTCCTAACCCTCTCATTAATGAATAAATAATATTTAAAAAATAAACAGACACTCCTCCTACCCTGTTTTAACCCTTTTAGAACTCTCAACAAATCTGTGTAACAGGACTGAAAACTTACTGTAATCTTTAAATTACTGCGAATATTAGACATACAAGGTGTTTATTAGAATTGACTCTTCTCCTGGAGGTTGTCTGATGGTCTCTCTCTGCCTACTTTCATTTTAATAAATATTTCTCACTCTGCCTGAGGCTCCAAAGTCCCAGATTCAATTCCCTGCACCATCATAAGCCAGAAAGAAACCTGCAGACCTGCTTCACTCCCTGTGAAGCGACCCCCCCAGCAGGTGGGGAGCCTGGGCTTGAACTGGGATCCTTACACCGGTCCTTGTGCTTCTGCGCCACGTGTGCTTAACCCCGCTGTGCTACCGACCCCCTCTATAAGCCAGAGCTAAGCAGTGCTCTGGTTGAAAAAAAAAAGAGTGGGGCGGTAGCGCAGCAGGTTAAGCACAGGTGGCACAAAGCGCAAGGACTAGAGTGAGGATCCTGGTTCAAGCCCCCACCTCCCCACCTGCAGGGGAGGTGTTTCATAGGCGGTGAAGCAGGTCTGCATGTGTCTATCTTTCTCTCCCCGTCTTGTCTTCCCCTCCTCTCTCCATTTCTCTCTGTTCTATCCAATGATAACATCAATAACAATAATAACTACAACAATAAAATAACAAGGGCAACAAAAGGGAATAAATAAATATTAAAAAAAAAAATGTACAAAGAGGTACTGATTCATAGGCCATGCCGAGAGCTTCAGTTAGAAATGTATATTCTGAGGGGCTGGGTGGTGGCGCACCTGGTAGAGTGCACATTTTTTTTTTACATTCAGAATTATGTGGGAATTGCTTGTCCTTGTTTTTCCAGGTTGTTGGATATTAAGTATTTTAAAAAATATTTATTTATTCCCTTTTGTTGCTCTTGTTCTATTGTTGTAGTTATTATTGTTGTTTTTGTTGATGTTGTCGTTGGACAGGACAGAGAGAAATGGAGAGAGAAGGGGAAGACAAAGAGGAGACAGACACCTGCAGACCTGCTTCGCCGCCTATGAAGGGACTCCCCTGCTGGTGGGGTGCCGGGGGCTCCAACCGGGATCCTTACACCAGTCCTTGCGATTTACACCACGTGCACTTATCCCGCTGTGCTATTGCCTGGCTCCTAGAATTGCAGTGCCCCCAACCGGAACGCCAGGGAAACTGACAAGGTCATCTCCTCTGGACCTGCATTCAGACTTCAAGGAAGCTGGGCAGAAGGACGGGAATGGGTCGACGCATTCTCCCCCCCCCCCCCCGTTATTGTTACAAATAATTATACTGTCACAATTGATTAATAAATGCTTTGGCAGTGCCTGGTGGAAATGGAGAATTAGAAGCACCCCCTCTCCCTTACACAGGGGCATATTTAAAAGTTACATTATGAAAGTGGGGAAGGTGGGTCAACATAGACGGACAAAAGAAGTCATGTTATGACCTGCCCCTCAAAGAAAGAATGCAGAGATTGAGGCCTCCCAGGTACAAGCTGACGTATTGAAACAAAGAAAGATTAATAGTTAAACTGTACCAGACCTAGATGAGCAGTGGTCCACGACTAGGCAAAGATCTGTATGCCCCCATAGAAGATTAATGGTAGAGATAGCCCTCAGCAAAAGTCTAAAACAATTCTGGGTATGACCTCCCCTGAGAACAGAACGATACAAAGTATTGTACCCATTCTTTACAGTTATAGGGGAGTAACATGTAGCCTGCCAAAGCCACAAGACTATGATGTTTATTCCTACTTCTTTTTTTTTTAATATTTTATTTATTTATTCCCTTTTGTTGCCCTTGTTGTTTTATTGTTGTAGTTATTATTGTTGTTGTCGTTGTTGGATAGGACAGAGAGAAATGGAGAGAGGAGGGGAAGACAGAGAGGAGGAGAGAAAGATAGACACCTGCAGACCTGCTTCACCGCCTGTGAAGCGACTCCCCTGCAGGTGGGGAGCCGGGGTTTAAACCGGGATCCTTATGCCGGTCCTTGTGCTTTGCGCCACCTGCGCTTAACCTGCTGCGCTACAGCCCGACTCCCTTTTTTTTTTTATTTTTTAAAAAATATTTATTTATGGAGTTGGGCGGTGGCGCAGCGGGTTAAGCGCAGGTGGTGCAAAGCGCAAGGACCGGTGTAAGGATCCCGGTTTGAGCCCCCGGCTCCCCACCTGCAGGGGAGTCGCTTCACAGGTGGTGAAGCAGGTCTGCAGGTGTCTGTCTTTCTCTCCCCCTCTCTGTCTTCTCCTCCTCTCTCCATTTCTCTCTGTCCTATGCAATAGCAAACGACATCAAGAACAACAATAAAACAAGGGCAACAAAAGGGAATGGATAAATAAATATTTAAAAAAAAAAAGAAAAAATGGCTTCATTTAAAAAAAATTTATTTATTCTCTTGTTGCTCTTGTTGTTGTATTGTTGTAGTTATTATTGATGTCGTCGTTGTTGGATAGGCCAGAGAGAAATGGGGAGAGGAGGAGAAGACACCATAAAGACACCATAAATGGGGAGAGGAGGAGAAGACCCTGTACCACCATAAACCAGAGCTGAGCGGTGCTCTGGTAAAATAAAATAAAGACTCCAAAAGTCTTAATTTGCCTTTCTTTTTTAATCCTTTCCCTCCCCAACTCTCAAAATGCTACCCAGAAAGATCAAAGTGCTAAGGCAAGCCAGCCCAAGATAAGCAGGCTTCCTCCCACAGGGGCCAAAGGCTGGGCGCTGGGGTCTCCACTCAGACCATGGTAGTAAAAGCTGGTGCAGAATAAAGTGGTTCCAGACACTAGCAGTAATCCAGCCTAAAAAGAGATATAAAGCAGAATACAGGTATATAAAAACCAAGAAGGCTAGGAAAGAGTGGGTGGGAGGTTGGGGTAGGGTAAGGGATGGGGGTGAATTACCCAGAGGGGTTTTCTGCAATGGGGCACCCCTAACAGGGCCAGGCTGTGTAAGAAGTGGTACTGGTTGGCCTTGAAATAGAGCTGCAAGAAAAAAGTGAAATGGGGGTGAGTGTGTTGGAGGGACTTCCTAAGCCATGTAGGAATTCCACCATGGACATAAATTTGAGGCTGGAGAGGCAGCACAATGGTGATGTAAAGTCTTCTCATGCCTGTGGCTCTAAGGTCCCCAGACCACCATAAGCCTGACCTGAGCAGTGCTCTGGTCTTTATCTGTGTATCTTTCACTAATATAAACTAAATAAAAAAAAAAATATATATATATATATAAAGGGGCAAGGTGGTGGCACATCTGGCTAAGTGCACACATTACAGTGTGCAAGGACCAGGGTTCAAGTCCCTGGTCCCCACCTGCAGGAGGAAAGCTTCACGAGTGGTGAAGCAGTGCTACTGGTGTCTCTCTGTCTATCTCCCCTCCTCTCTCAATTTCTCTGTCTCTATCCAATAATAAACAATTAAATAAAAGAAAAGAAAGTGGGCAAAAACTCATTCCCTTAGCGACGGGCCTTTAAATCCCAATGTGCCCCCCCCACACACAGTTCAGGTCTGCAACCACTGCAGCTCCAAAGAACCTGTCCCTCCCTTCCCCTCCTTCCTTCAGGCACCCCAGACTTTGAACCCTCATAGACTCCGAACTTCACCTCCTTCCCATAGGGATCCGGAAACTGGGCACCTGCAAAATGGGAAGGCAAGTTATAAGCTCTAGCTCGTAGTCCCGGTCGCCCCTATTCCTGAAGAGCCCCAGGAGGACAAAAAGGCGCCCCCTGAAGGTTTCTGATTGGTAGAAGGAGTCATCGGCAGTTTGGGGAGCCAATCGCACCGGGATGAAGACTTTATAAAAGATTTAGGGTTCCACCCAGGTCCGGTCGAGAGGTGGCTGGGCACTTCCCATAGACTCCGCCCCCTGCACCAGCCACCTACCCCCACCCCCCAAAGGCTGCTCCCCCGACCCCTGACCGTGCGCCCCGTAGGAGGCCAAACATAAGGCCCCGGCTCCGGACAAGGCACCCAGGCGGCGGAAAACACTGCCCGGCCGGGCCATGGCTGTAGGTGGTCACGCGCGCGAAGCGAACACCGCCCAGGCCACCCAAGAAGTCAGCCAATCCCGACCTCCCATGTAAATAAGGCTCAGAGGTGCCCAATCGGAGCCGAGTTCGTTTCAGCGTCGGGGGTCCACTCGGGAACTTGCCCCCTTGTAAGATCGCCGATGAGTGGAGAAGACGTCTGGCGGGCGGAGAAACCAGAGCCAATTAAGAGCAGAGGAGCGGAGCAATGGGGCGCGAGGAGGGTAGGGGGAGGCGGAGCAGGGGAGAGGGGCGGGGCCGAAGGATTTGCGTCACGGATTGGCCCACTTTCCAAGTTGATCGTCTCTTTTAACACCTCCTCCCATCTCCGGCCAATTTCCAAAGATCCCAGTCTCCCACGCAAGGTCCCACCCCTTTCCCCACAGGCTCCTCCCCTTCAGTTCTAAACCTGACCGGCTCCCGAAAAGAGGCGGTCTCACCGACACAGACCCCGCCCGTCACATTTAAACCACGCCCACAAAGCAATAGCCCCGCCTTCTCCACATGATGCCCCGCCCCCACCGAGCATCCCTAATGCCTCCTCTCCACCCCCACCCACCCTGCGAGAACCCTGAGGGTGGGAGATCTTGTGTGTGTGTTTGGGGGGGGGGTAGGTCCACCCTGCTCCGGTCCTCTTCGCCCATCCGTCTGTCTGTCCACTCCCGCCCCCTTCCACCGTCTCCTGTCCCCCCACACTCTGGAGGGCGGGCGGCCGGGCAGACTGGTGCGAGTGAGGGGTGTGCGCTGCTCTTGGCGGGGGGCGGGGGAGGCGGCCGCGCGGTGACGCGCGGGGCTGCTGCGGCTGCTCGGCCGGCGGATCATCACTCTCGAGCTGGGATGGACGCGGGGCGGGCGGGCCCTGGCGTGCGGAGCCTGGTGTCCGGGCCTCCCGGCTGCTGAGCTCCCCCCGAAGCCTCCCCCTGTCCCCACTTTCCCTCCTCGCCGCCCTGCGGACCCTCTCCCCGGGGCTCCAGATTCGGCTCCCGCCCTCCTCTATCTGGACCTCCCCCTCCCGCCCGCCCTCGGGATCGACTCGATCCCTCCCCCCTCCCCGAGGATTCCGGCTGGATCCCTGCCCCTGCACCGCGGATTCTGCGCTCCCCGCGGTCCGAGCCCCTGGGGATTGCTGTGAACTCCTCCTCCCGCACTCGATCCCTAAGGATCCTCCGCCTGTACCGCCTTCTGATCCCTCGAAGCCGGCCCACAGAGCCAGTGGATCCAAATCCAGCCCTGTCCCGCTGCCTCCTCCTCGCTCCGCCATCCCCACTGCGGAGATCCCTGTTCTCGGGCTCCTCCTTGCCCCATCTCCTACCTCTCCCCCCAACCCCCCACCCCTCCGGGATCCACTGGAACCCGGCCCCGCCCCCCGGGGCTGGGGCGATCCCCTTCCCCCGCCGGGTGAGGTGCTGCGGGCGGGGGCTGGGCCTGTGGGGCCGCGGGGGCTCAGAGGCCGCCGCCCCCTCCCTAAGCCCGTCCGCCCCTTACTCGGAGCTCTGGATGGAGGCACCACGGCCGCGGGGCTGAACCAGGTAGGACCTAAGCCGAGCGGGTGAGGGGGGCTGCGTGGCGGTCCGCTGGGGTCTCCCTCCCCACCCATCGCCCTGCGCGTGGTTTCCCCCAGCCTGCGCTGTCTGCGTGTCTCCGCCTAGGGATGCTCTCTCCGTGTCTCTGCGTCTTGGTCTCTTTGTCTCTGCCTCTCTCCAGCCCATGAATGATCCTTTGAATGGGCCCACAGACCCTGTGTGTTCCCATCTCCCCCTCCCCCTCCTTCTCCCCTTCCCGGCCAAGCCATTTTCCCCACTGCAGGAAGGGGGGGGGGGGTTGCGGCCAGAGCCCCTGTCCCTCAGCTCTCCCCGGCTGGGGGAGTCAGGCCTGGGCAGAAATGAAGAAAGCTAGGCAAAAGGATGGGGAGAGCGTTGGGGGAGGTAGCTGGGGGGGTGGGGTGGGCAAGATGTGGCAGACAGCGATGGGGAGAGAAAATGGGGGAAACAGGGGAAAGGAGAAAGAGAGAGAGAAATAGAATGTGTTTGAGGGATAAATCTGGGGAAGGGATTTTAAGGAGAGGGGATAAGAAACAGCAAGGAGAGCGATGGAGAAGAGAAAAAAAGACTGAGGGTGAGAGACTAAAGGCAAGCTGGAAGAGGCCTGGAAAGATGCTCGGAGGGGGCACTAAGGAGAGGAGAGATAGGGGGAGGGCTCCAGTGGGAGTAAAGATGAGAGAGAAGCTGGCAGGGAGGAGGCCAGAGGCCCGGAGTACCTTGGGTGCGAGCGTGTGTGTGTGTGTGTGTGTGTGTGTGTGTGTGTGTGTGTGAGAGAGAGAGAGAGAGAGAGAGAGAAAGAGAGAGAGAGAAGCAGCCCATGCTAGTGGGAGAGAGAAGGGGCAGTAAGGCCTTGAAGCAGAGCCCAGGCTAGTATGGGCTGAGGACAGTCTAAGCAAGTCAGCCCCAAGCCCCCTCCAGGTGAGCCTGAGAGAACCTAGAGAGGGGGAGGACACGACTGAGTGTGTGTGGTTAAGGATTCCTGTGTCCTCATCTCTGGAATAAATTGACACCTGCAGAGAGCCACCCGACGGCTGGCGCCTGCCTGGCTCTGAAAACCCAGCGTCAGCAAACAGCTCTGGCGACTGGGGGTTGGGGGTGTGTGTGCTGGGGGTGGCTTGTTGAAATGACCTGGGTGTCTTCCCCTCTTCTGTCAGCTCTCCCCCCCTCCCCCCGTACCTGCTCCCCTGACCACCCGGCATCAAAGCGGCAACTGTGTGTGGGAAGGTGGGGGTGTGTGTGTGAGGGTGTTGGCAAGGGGAAGGGGAGGTGAATTGTAGGATGGGGTACGGTGGGGTGGGAAGAAAGCCAAGGTTTTCCCCAGACTATGGGTCAAAATACATGGAACAGGAGGTGTCTGGAGCCCAAGGCTGCCCCACACTGGGAGGGACCAGTGCAGCCGATTCTCCTCAGATTCCCCTCAGCACCCCTTTCCCCCAGGCAGAGGCCAGGTCACTAGGACTAGGCTATGATTGGGGCCAACAAAGGGCAAGAGGTGGGATTTTTTTTTGGGGGGTGTCTCCGTGGCCCAGTCATCCAGTCTCCTCAATCACATACTTCTCCCTCCATGCTAAGGTTGGAGGAAACATTCTGACTCACACTTCTGCTCATCTCCTTATGCCCTACATGGACCCCATAACCAACCCAGCCCCTTCCCCTCTTCCTCCAGACACCCCCCTCCAGGGTTAAAGCTGCAGCCCCGTTACCGAGGTAACATTGCGGGCAGCATCCTGTCTCCCGGCAACCGGCTGCAGGATCACGCATCTGTCCCTGGATTTGCCCCTCCAGCATCCCCTCCCTACTCCAGCCTCTGCCTCAAGGCACCTTAACTTCAGAGGGAAGAAATGGAGGCCGCCTGGGGTGAAGTGGGGGGTGGTGTATGCCCCCAGCCTCACAGACCTTTGGGTTATGGGAGGCTGAAGGGAGGAGAAGGTGCTGGGCTAGTGCAATCCCAAGAATGGTCCCGCATCTGGCCTGGGTTGGGGGTTCAGTGTCATGAAATTACAGCTCTTGAGTAATTAACACGCATAAACAAACCCGCCACTTCCTGCTAATTAATGACTTGGTATTTTTATTTTCTCTTCCCTGTCTATCTCATCCCTCCCAGGGGGGTAGGAACTGGGACTCCTGAGTCCAGGAGCAGAGACTACCTGGGAGGGATAAAATGGGTCCTAAGGGCTATGGGGGGGTTACCTAGGGACATGGCCCTCACTCCTCCAAGACTCAGCTCTGGGCTTTGATAGTCTCTTGACCCCCCCCCAACCCCACCCCCCAGTAGCAGATTTTTCTGGCTGGGTTCTTCTGAGGGGTCGAGTCTTTGGGGTGGGGGGTGCTGTGGGGCACCTGTAGGTGGAAGATGGGGGGGGCAGTATGGTGTAAATTCCAAGTCACTAACTACTTGTCTCTTCTGTTTCCCCACCCCTTTCTGTCTGTCCCGTTTGTTCAATTTCCCTTCCCTTCTTCCACTTCTCCCTATTTTCGCCTGTCTGCCTCTTGCCTTCCCCCCAGGTCGGGCCTGCCACCACCTTCTCCCACTCCCTTCCCCAGCCCCACCCCTTGCCCCCTCCATGGAGAGGAATAGATCCCAGCTCAGCCCGGTCTAACCCAGGTCCCTCCCCGCCCCCCCTCCTTCCTCCTTTCCCCGCCCCCTCCTCCCTCCTGGGGCAAGGGGGGCCTCCCTCCCTCTCCCCCCCTTCTCTCTCTCTCCGAGGGGGGGGGTCCCGGGGAGGGAGGGGGGGTCCCCCCGATCAGCATGTGGCTCCTGGCGCTGTGTCTGGTGGGGCTGGCGGGGGCTCAACGTGGGGGAGGGGGTCCCGGGGGCGCCCCTGGAAGCCCCGGCCTGGGCCTCAGCAGCCTCGGGGAGGAGCGCTTCCCAGTGGTGAACACTGCCTACGGGCGAGTACGAGGTGTCCGTCGTGAACTCAACAACGAGATCCTGGGCCCGGTCGTGCAGTTCTTGGGCGTGCCGTACGCCACACCACCCCTGGGAGCCCGCCGCTTCCAGCCTCCGGAGGCGCCTGCCTCGTGGCCCGGCGTGCGCAACGCCACCACCCTGCCGCCTGCCTGCCCACAGAACCTACACGGGGCGCTGCCCGCCATCATGCTGCCCGTGTGGTTCACCGACAACCTGGAGGCAGCCGCCACCTACGTGCAGAACCAGAGCGAGGACTGCCTGTACCTCAACCTCTACGTGCCCACCGAGGATGGTAAGTGCTCTGACACCAGAGCGGGCACCCAGTGGACATAGCCCACACACACACACACACACGCAGACCCTCAGGCACTGGCACAGGACCGGGAGCTGCACCGAGTGGGTGCAGGAAGACCTCTCCAACGACAGTAACAGCCTGCAATGGTGTGTCGCCCAGACAGCCACCTCACAAGTTCTTTGTGTCTACACAGGTCTTAGACGCAGGGCAGGGTGACCACTGAGGATGGTCAGGTGCCTGCCTGGGCACCCACTCCTGCGCTGTCCCACCTCTGTTCCCTAGGTCTAGGCTTGTCCCTAGCCAAACACCCACTTGACGTCCCTCTACACTTTAAGGGACTTAAACATAGCCACTGCCTTTTCCCCAGGCTAGCATGGCCACACTTCCCTCTCTCACATTCAGAACTTGCTAAAGCTGAGTGCCACTAGTCCAGGATGCTTCCCCTCACCCCTAGAAGCCCTTGAAGGATTAGGGAAGTTCCTCACTGAGGGTCCTGCCACTCAGCACAGCCCACCCTTCCTACCAGAACACCTTTCCTGGGACCCTCAACTAACTGTCAGACAAGTCTCCAGTGGCCATGACACAGCTCACAGCCCCCTGGATGCTTGTTCACCTGCCAGCTTTCTGCATACCAAGAGCAATCAGAATCCCTCCAGCTGTCAACAGCAGAGGGCAGTCAGTTGAACTCCTGCCACACCAACAAACTATCCTCACCAACAACTCCTATATGATCCTTCTGACACTCCAATCACTACAGAATACCTCATCACCTCTACAGAGGCCATCCTCTGACAGCATCCTTCCCCCACCCCCCCAAAAAAAAAAAAAAGCACACAAACACATATGCACAGGCCATTTTCCAACAACCTGACACACAGAGTTGGTTGCCAGACGTCTTGTGTGTATACCCTGCATACCTAACACCCCACATCATATGCATAGGACCCCTTCCCCCACTCACCAGGAATCTCAACATTCAGGCTACACACCCAACTAGCCCATACAATGATCGTGTGTCCCAACACACCACAATTCCCGGTGTCTTCACACTGCACGTACCCCACATTTAACTTGAAATGTTGTATCCCATCACCTGTATAGATCCATGTTCCCTAGTAACCGTGAGAATGGATCCAGCATCCTAGTAACACCCGGATGTAAAACGTATATCCTGATAACCCTGCACCTCATCCCAGTCCCCACTACCCTCAGCTTCTCAAACATCATTTACCTTGATTCCTACCTAGAGACATCTGCACCACACCTTGGGCCAAGCCAACACAGCCTACTCACAGAGCAGATACTCCCAACACCTCACTCCCTGTATCCAGAGTCCTCTCAGGCCAATCCCAGAACAGTTTCTGTGCCTCAAACTGCCCATGTCCTCCCTGCACCTCCAGGGAGGCCATCCACTGGTAGAGCAGGGAACTTGCATGCCTGAGACTCTTAGTTCATGTACCAGAGTGGTGCTCTGGCATCTCTCTCTCTCATGTGAAATTGTATGATGTGAGGTAAATAACCAATCTTTAAACTATATTTATAGGCCACCCACCCTGGATTGCTCATGCCAATCATGTACCCTGTCTACCTCCCCCTTCTTCCCAAGACTCCCAGAAATCCACACACTCATGCACAGAGGGCTCCGCTACTCGACTCTTTCCCAGATCACAAGCACCCTGACAGACCATCAACCCCAGCCCTCCACACATCTTTCCCAGTCCTCCCCCCCAGCACCCTCTATAGGAGAACCACTCCCACCAGCCCTGCCACCTGAGAATCATGTACCCCCCTACCCCCACTTAGGCTATCTACCCAAGTGTCCCCCCCAGTGGATTGTCTGTCTCCTCCCCCACCACCCATGTGCAATAGCCACCTCACACTTCCTAACAGTGGACTGTCCACCCCAACACATCCACACCCAATTTCCAGCCCACTCTCACACCTCCTGCACCCACACCTGTATTTTTAACCATCGCTTACTGCAGACCTGCCTGAGGCCTGACACATTGAGGTGATCTCACTCAGGCTTCACACCATTTCTGGGAGGAAAGGTTGACTCAGGCACACACAGAGACACACGCTTTCGTTTAACCGTTTCATGTGCGCTCCTGCCTTTCTGACCTCAGCCCCATCTCCTGCCCCTTCCTGTCACAGAGGAGACCCTCAGCTCTGGTCCCAGTGGGGCTCTGTGGGGCCCTCATTGCCAGATGGGGAAGTCTACCAGAGGCTGACCTGGGCCCTACTCATTCCTCTCTCCCCATGCTGGTCTCTAGGCCTTGAGGAAAAACCTGTGGGCCTGGGGGTACCGCCTCAAGTTACCAGTTCCAGCTCTCTCCCATCAATACCCAATCTGAATGAAACCTGGAGCCAGACGCTAGCCCCGTCTGGAGCCTGCCCTTGGCAGTGGGCACACTGTACCTCCCTCCCAGCATCTCCTGTGACACCTTATGTGTCCAGCTGGCTCAGGGCACTGTTTTCTCTTCCCTATTGGTGAACAGAACCCCCAATTGGGGCCGGGGAGGGGCATTGTGGCATTAGAGCAGGGGTGGGTGAGGGTGCTCCTGGTGGAGACGTTTTATCATTCTGGGGGGGAGGAGAGCAGACCTGGGTAAAGGGTGAGGCGGGGTGGGGTGGGGAGGTGCAGAGGGAAGCGGGATTGGAGGGCAAGACCTGATGACCCCTTTCCCTGCTTTGCCCTCCATTGGGAACTGGGGTGAGAAGCCAGGCCTGTGGATGTGGACCGAAGAGAAGCGCAGGTGGGACGAGAGGCTGGGAGGCAGGCAGGCAGCCCTAGTGGACCTACCCCCAGCCCTCTAGTGGGGAGCTGAGGGCTTTCAGGGGCTGTGACTCAGGGTGGGCTGCCTCCTGACCCCCTTCTACCCTCTGCAGAGTCCTTTCTGCTGCAGCCCCTCCTCTCTCTTTCTCTCCAGTCTGGGGGAGCAGGCAGGTGCCTGGCTGGCCCTGAAGAGGGTCTGTGCTAGCAGCTGCCCAGGTGGCCCAGCTGGCGGTGGGTTCCAGGGCAGGGTTCCCCTCCCCCCACCCACCTCTAACACTTTCATTTCCAGCAAGTAGCAAACACTTCAACAACCAAATCCTTTCCAACCAAGTCAATGCTTCTTCAGACAGGCCTCAGCCCACTCAGGCACCCCACCCCCCCAAAACCAGCCTTTTCTTTGGGGCATGACTTTTTCCGGGGAGGGGAACAAAAATCGGGTCGTAGAAACGTTTTTCTCTTTTCTTGGTTTCTTTTTCTTGCAAACAAATTTTGCTTTTTTTGGCTTATTTTTTTCCTGCCCCCCACCCCCACCCGCCTTCCCCTTTTCTGCTTTCTCTCCTCCCCTCCCCATCCACTACCTCCCCCCCCCAACTCCCATCTTTCCCCACAAAATTGTCCTTTTTTCTCTGTTTTGTGTTCCCGGTCTTAGGTCCGCTCACAAAAAAACGTGACGAGGCGACGCTCAATCCGCCAGACACAGGTAGATTTAAAAATCCCGCTGCTGCATGTGGTTGCTGATAAGAGGACACCCCTAACTAAATGCCCCCACAGCCCGCAAGGCCCCTCAGTCTTTCTCCCAACTAAACACGAAAAAGAAAAGAAAAGAAAAATTTTGACAATTGGAAAAAAGAATTATGAAAACTTCAAACAAAAATCTGAACAATGTTGGACCCACTAGAAAACCTTCAAGAAAAGCTAAACTTGGTGAAAAAAAAAATTGGATTATCAAACCAAAAAACAAACCAAAACATGAATTGGGTAAAATGTAAAAGATTGCTGAGAAATTTGGACTGTTTTGAAACTTACGAAATGTAAAAAAAATTGAAAAAGCAAGTTTAATTTGGAGCAAAACAACATTTGAGAAAAATAATTCACTTGGCCAAATTGATGACACAATTGAAACATCAGAAACCTACTATAATTTACAAAATCCTATCAGATGCAGAAAATGCAGATATTTCGAGCAAATTAAAGAATTTGGAAAGTTTTGAAAACAGGGCCCAATATCTTGAAGTTTCACCACAAAATTTTGAAAAAAAAAGTGAATAATTTTTTTTTCTTTTTTTTCTTTTTTTCCAAAAATGGATCTTTTTTTTTCTTTTTTTCTTTTCTTGTTGAATCTGCCCCAAGTGCTTCTTGCTTTTTGGTTGTTGGTTTTTCTTTCTTTCTTCTTTCTTGATCCTGTTTTTTGTTGTTGGTTTTGAATTCTTGTTACCCCAGCCCCCCACCCTGCTCCTTCCCTCTCTGACTCCCCTCCTCCCCCTTCACTGGGAATGGAGGTGCTGGGTGGGGAGGGTGGGAGGACCAAGAACCTTTAGAACAGGGCGTTAGAGAAACAAGTCTAGCCAGGACTGCTGGAAGGCCACTGGAGGTTCAAGAACAAGGGAAGAACAGGAAAGGGGTGGGGGTGGGGGGGGGCTAGGGGAGACACGACCCACCCAGGGACTGCTGGCCAAAGCCAGACTAGGGAGATGACAGAGAAAGTTCTAGGAGACTGGAGACAGGAGCTGTCCTGGGTGGTGAAGGCCTATTGGTTGAGGTTCTGGCAGAAAAAAGTTTCTAGCAGGATGAGGGAGTTGGGCAGAGACCCAGTTGTGGAGGCCCAGGCCTGGCTCTTCTTGTTTGCTGAGTATGCTGACAAGAAAATGATTGCGAATGTCAAGAAAGAGGAGGGGCTGAGGGCCAGGGGTGACCCTCACCTGGCACTATGGCCAAATCATGGTGGTAGAGGACGGTACTTACTGTATATGCCCTTGGGAGCCCTGGCTCCTACCTTCTTCTGGAACTAGGCATCCCTCACTCTAGTCTGGAGGGCCTAGTATGTATGTCAGTCATCATGAGGTCCTTTTGGGACATGACAAGAGAGTGGGATCCCATGCAGACCTGGCTAGTTTGTGGGTTCCTAGACCACCACCATGGGAGCTACACACTGGCTTCATTAAGCAGGCTCTTTCCGCCCTGACTCCTCCTGTCACTGTAATTAGGCTGGGGGTTGCCATAGTAACTGGGGAGGTGACCTAGAAAGGAATTAGGGCAGGGATGAGACCAAGCCCCCAGAGACCCTAGGGCCTGGCACCCCCCACCCACAGATCAGGCTCCAGTGTGGAATGAAGGCCGGTGGCCTGGGTCTGAGGAAATGCTGGGAACCTCCTAGCAGCTCCAGCACTATTCCAGCCTTGGGAGCTCACTCTTCCAGGAGCAGGAGGGGGACCTGCTGTGTGTGGGGAGGTGGGGCGGGGTGGGGTTCCCAGTTGCCAGCAGATGCCTGTCCCCAGTCCCACCTCTACCAGGCTTCTTGGAAGTTCTGTCCAACATGTAGAGAAGTGTGGTGGGGCAGGCTGATAGGAAATGGGAAGGGACTTGCTGCCAGGGTGAGCTGGGGAGGGAGGGAGGGGAATCCGGTCTTGCCCCCCAGGGATGGGAGTGACATGTCCCATAAGCTCCTGGCTGGTCCTCAGCAGGCCTGGGAGCTGGGTGATGCTGCTTCTGGACTGACTATGTCCTTGTCCTCCATCCCTGGCCCACCTGCCCACTCCTTCCCCACGCAGATATCCGGGACTCTGGGAAGAAGCCTGTGATGCTGTTTCTTCACGGCGGGTCCTACATGGAGGGCACCGGAAACATGTTCGATGGCTCCGTCCTGGCTGCCTATGGCAACGTCATTGTAGCCACACTCAACTACCGGCTTGGGGTGCTCGGTGAGGGTGGGCAGCCAACTCATAGGGGCTGGAATCTGGGGGTGAGGTTGGGGTGGGACTCCACTAAACCCAGCAGAAGCAGAATGTCTGGACTGAGCTTCCCAGAAAGGGATCACGGATGCTTTGACACCCCAGGAACCCACCTTTTTCTTCTTCTACCCTTAGGTTTTCTCAGCACCGGTGACCAGGCTGCAAAAGGCAACTATGGGCTCCTGGACCAGATTCAGGCCCTACGCTGGCTCAGTGAGAACATTGCCCACTTTGGGGGTGACCCGGAACGCATCACCATCTTTGGGTCTGGGGCTGGGGCCTCTTGTGTCAACCTTCTGATCCTCTCTCACCATTCAGAAGGTACCAGCAACCCCCTTTCAGCCTGACCATTGCTTCCGCTTCCCCACACTCCCAACTCTTTGGGGTTCACCCTTTCTCCTTTGGGCTAACACAGCCGACCTGAAGCCCGCCTGTCCCACCTCCAGGGCTATTCCAGAAGGCCATTGCCCAGAGTGGCACCGCCATCTCCAGCTGGTCTGTCAACTACCAGCCACTCAAGTACACACGGCTACTGGCAGCCAAGGTGGGCTGTGACCGGGAGGACAGTGCCGAGGCGGTGGAGTGTCTGCGCCGGAAGCCGTCCCGGGAGCTGGTGGACCAAGATGTGCAGCCTGCCCGGTATGGGGGGTGGGAAAGGCCTGGGATCAGGCCATCGCTCTCCTTGATTCCAAGGAAGGTGAGAGCGAGGTGCCCAAGAGTGTTCCCTTTGGCCAGGAGAGGTCAGCTTCAGACCCCTCTTCTCTTAAAAGCCTTCTTGGGTGGGGGTTTGCATAATGGTTATGTAAACAGACTCTCATGCCCGAGGGGGAAAAACTTCTTAATTAGAGGTTCTGTAATAGCATGCATGCACAAGTTGCCCTGAGATGCTTTAGCTGATGCCTTCTAAGAGGCCAGGCCTCCTGAAGAATTTTTTTTTTTTTTTACCAGATATTGCCCAGCTCTGGTTTATGATGGTATAGGGAACTGAACATAGACTTGAGGGTCTCTTTGCACAGTCATTATGCTATCTACCCTTGTTCCCTCATTTATTCTTTTTTAATATATAATTATTTAAATATTTTATTTGTTTATTTTATGGAGACAGAAATTAAGAGGGAAGGAGGAGGAGTTAGAGAGGGAGAGAGAAAGGTATCTGTAGCACTGTTCCATTGCTCTTGAAGTTCCCCCACAACAGGTAGGGATTAGGAGCTTGGACCAGGTGCATCACTGCCCAGCCCCTCCCCCTCTTTTTTTTTAGAGAAACAAAGAGAAATAGGGCAGGGGATGGAGGAAAGAGTAGCTTACTCCACTACTTGTGAAGCTCTCCCTGCAAGTGGGTTGTGGGGGGGCTTGAACCCAGGTCCTTCAGCATGGTAACTAGTGTATTTTACTGGTTGCACCACTGTCCGACCTCAGATTACTTATTTCCAGGAGAGAGGAAGGGAAGTAGAGGGAGAGAAAAAAGAAACACCAGAGCCTCTGGGGATTGAACTCAGGACCTCACGGCTATAAGCCCAGCATTCTAGCCACTGCACTGCCTCCCAGCTGCAGAAGTCATAGATTTTTCACTAGAGGCAAAGGGTCTGGGCAGAGGGAAGAGTTGGTGCATGGGTTCTGCAGGCTGTGCACTGCGGAGAGGTCAGTGAGCGTGTGATGAGACCCTGACCCCTTCTCCCCAGCTACCACATTGCCTTTGGGCCCGTGGTGGACGGTGATGTCGTCCCCGATGACCCTGAGATCCTCATGCAGCAGGGAGAATTCCTCAATTACGACATGCTCATTGGCGTCAACCAAGGAGAGGGCCTCAAATTTGTGGAGGACTCCGCAGAGAGCGAGGATGGGGTGTCTGCCAGCGCCTTTGACTTCACCGTCTCCAATTTTGTGGACAACCTGTATGGCTACCCAGAGGGCAAGGACGTGCTGCGGGAGACCATCAAATTCATGTACACGGACTGGGCTGACCGGGACAATGGGGAGATGCGACGCAAGACCCTGCTGGCACTCTTCACTGACCACCAGTGGGTGGCCCCCGCCGTGGCCACCGCCAAGCTGCACGCCGACTACCAGTCCCCTGTCTACTTTTACACCTTCTACCACCACTGCCAGGCTGAGGGCCGGCCCGAGTGGGCAGACGCAGCGCACGGGGACGAACTTCCCTATGTCTTTGGTGTGCCCATGGTGGGTGCCACCGACCTCTTCCCCTGCAACTTCTCCAAGAACGATGTCATGCTCAGCGCTGTGGTCATGACCTACTGGACCAACTTCGCCAAGACTGGGTGAGGGCCAGAGGGGCTGGGTGGGGCACCCCTGCAGACAGAGGCACAGCTACCCTCCATCCTCACTCCCACACACAGCCATCACTCTTCCATTCAGCCATCTGCTGGACCCCTTCTCTGTGCTAGGCACTGAGTGGTGTGCTGGCGATTCAGCAGAGAGAGGTAGGGTGGTCCTGGTCCTTTCTGGGGGTGGGCTCACTGGTAGCTTCGGCTCTGTGTTTGTCTCTCCTTCCTTCCCGATCTTGCCTGCCTGCCCTTTTTCTTTCACATTCAAGCTCTATCCTCTGTCGGAACGGTCCTATCCATGTGTCTAAGTAAGAGTATGTGTCTTCTTACTGCTGTATCTGCATCCCTCTCTTAAAACTCATTGCTATCTCTCCCTTTCTCTCCGCCTTTTCCTTTAGCTTTTTAAAAAATATATTTTATTTATTTACTCCCTTTTGTTGCCATTGTTGTTTTATTGTTGTAGTTATTGTTGTTATTGATGTCATCGCTGTTGGATAGGACAGAGAAAAATGGAGAGAGGAGGGGAAGACAGAAAGGGGGAGAGAAAGATAGACACCTTCAGACCTGCTTCACTGCTTGTGAAGCGACTCCCCTGCAGGTGGGGAGCCGGGGGCTTGAACCGGGATCCACACGCTGGTCCTTACGATTCGCGTCACCTGCGCTTAACCCGCTGTGCTCCCGCCCGACTCCCTCCTTTAGCTTTCTGGCTTCTTTGCTCTGGCTGTCTCTCTTGTGTCTTTGTTTCTCTCTGTATTGTTATCTCACCCAGCTCAGCCTCTGCCTCTCTCACTGGCTGTCTCTTTGTCTCTGCATATTGTCCTCATCTCTGGCTGTTTCTCTGTCCTCATCTCTGGTTGTTCATGTCTCTGGTAGCCTGTCTCCACTCTTGCTTGTCCCTCAGCCCCTGTCTCTGCCAGGTTCTCTGTCCCTTTACGGCCATCTCTGTCTCATTTTCTCTTTCATCCTCTCCCTGTGTCCCCCCCACACACACTTCTTTGCATCTTTTTATCTCTCTCCTCCCTCTTTCCCTTCCCCCTACCCCCTGCCTTCACTCCACTGGAGCCTTGCCCTCACTCCTCCTTTCCCTGCCTTCCTGTGCCCACAGCGACCCCAACCAGCCGGTGCCACAGGACACCAAGTTCATCCACACCAAACCCAACCGTTTTGAGGAGGTGGTGTGGAGCAAGTTCAACAGCAAGGAGAAGCAGTATCTGCACATTGGCTTGAAGCCACGAGTGCGTGACAACTACCGCGCTAATAAGGTGGCCTTCTGGCTGGAGCTGGTGCCCCACCTGCACAACCTGCACACAGAGCTCTTCACCACCACCACACGCCTGCCTCCCTACACCACCCGCTGGCCGCCGCGCCCACCCCAAGGCGCTCCGGGCACCCGCAGGCCCCCACTGCCTGCCACTCTGCCTCCGGAGCCTGAGCCCGAGCCCGGCCCCAGGGCCTATGACCGCTTCCCTGGGGACTCTCGAGACTACTCCACGGAGCTCAGCGTCACTGTGGCTGTGGGCGCCTCCCTCCTGTTCCTCAACATCCTGGCCTTTGCCGCCCTCTACTACAAGCGGGACCGGAGGCAGGAGCTGCGGTGCAGGCGGCTCAGCCCACCCTGTGGCTCTGGCTCAGGAGTGCCTGGCGGGGGCCCCCTGCTGCCTGCTGCTGGCCGAGAGCTGCCACCGGAGGAGGAGCTGGTGTCACTGCAGCTCAAGCGTGGTGGTGGCGTTGGGGCGGACCCTGCTGAGGCCCTGCGCCCTGCCTGCCCTCCCGACTACACCCTGGCCCTGCGCCGGGCACCAGATGATGTGCCTCTCTTGGGCCCTGGGGCCCTGACCCTGCTGCCCAGTGGCCTCGGGCCCCCGCCGCCCCCGCCGCCCCCCTCCCTCCACCCCTTCGGGCCCTTCCCTCCACCTCCTCCCACTGCTACTAGTCACAACAACACACTACCCCACCCCCATTCCACCACTCGGGTATAGGGGGCAGCTTGGGGAGTCTCTCCTCCCCAGCACTGCTGCCCCCCACCCACCCGGCGGGAGGTCCAACTTGGAAGGCAGGGAGGACCACTTGGCCACTGGCCTTTCTCATGTGACCACACCTGGAAGAGCAGTCGGTGGACATGGGTCTCCTCACTGGGACATGTGTTTTTCCCATGCTGAGAGGCCGGTTCTTTTCTCTGGACCCGGGCCTTAGAACAACTGGGGTGGGTGGGTGTGTTGTCTTCCCCCTCCATCGGGACACCAGTCTTCGGTGTGTGGAAAGGTGGACGGATTTTGCCCACGTGGAGGTGTGCTTTCTCACGAGGGGGTGTGTTTTCCATGTGCGGGGCGAAGGTTTTTTTGCCGCCCTAGACACATGTTGGCCCTCTCAAAGTAATCTCTGTGGGGATTTGTACCCCAGAATCCTGTCCTCCCATGCCTTCTCCCACCTCCCCCACCCCACTCCGTGGAGACCCTGGAAGTGATGTGACCCTGGGCCACCAGACAGCACAGGGTGGTGCTCGGGACATCAGCTCCCCCTGCCCCCACCCCCACCCCCACCCCCCAGCGAAGCATGCTTATCCCAGGCACAAGTCAGAGGAAGCATGTTTTTCAGGTGACAGACACAAATTCCTGCTAGGTGAGTGAGGGAGGGAGGGAGGGAAGAGGCCTGAGCACCCCTGTACTGCCAGGGAGCTGCCTTCCCATGGGTCCAGGACACACATCTCTGAGTGGTCTTGCATGTGGGTTTGTGTTTTCCCATGCTGACAGCCCCTTTCTCTCCAGCACTTCCTAGCAGCCCCCAGGCCTCAGGCTTCAGGCCCAGTGCTTCATTCTTCCTCACAGCAGGTGGGAACAGACCTCAAGCTCACTCAAGTCTAGGGGGGGATTAGGAGCCCTGAGGGGAGGACTCTGCCCCTCCCACCCACAGATAAGCTAAACTGGGGGTGGAGGGAGAGAGCACAGCACCTGCCCTCCCTGTCCCACCTCCAGTGGACACGCATGTTTGACTGAAACTCTCACTGGAGTCTGAGGCCAGCCTTCCCCTCAGTTCTCAGACCATTGCTCATCCGTGCCAAACCGGGTAGGTGGGTTTGAGGGAGGAAGACCCCAAAAATGTGCCAAGAACTCCCCAGCCCTGGGCCAGGGTAGGTACACGTGTGTGTGTGTGTGTGTGTGTGTGTGTGTGTGTGTGTGAGGGGGTGGCAGCTAAATCCGCCTGTGAGTCTTCTTGCCGTGTCATGCCTCCCCCTCTGCCTCAGTTTTTCCTTCTCCCATCTCTCTCCCTCTTTGAAGCCTTACCAACTTCAGACCAGCTTCTACCCCGCCCCCATCAGCTACCTGCCCTGCCTGCTCCTTCCACCTGTCCCCTTGTTTCCTTAGCAGCCAGGGCTACAGGAGAGGAGTGGTGGAGGGAGGAGAGAGAGAGGGGAGAAGGGTTCCCTGGGACAGGCTGGGGAATGAGGTCAGCTGTGCTGAGGAACAGATGGAGGGGCAGTGTGGGACTTGAGAGGACGTGTGTGAAGTGATGGCCTGGCAAGGAGCCGAGGAGAAAGGGTTTGAGCCTCTGGGGAAAAGGACTCTGTCGGGAAGGACTTGAAGGAACACCAGTGGAGAAGACTCCTCAGTGGGTCTGTTAGTGCCAAACTTGAGGAGGGGGTCGGGTGCTGTCTTCCACTGACATCCAATCCAGATTTCTTGGCCTTGGCTCCCCCAGATCTTTGCCTCTTGACTTTCCTATTTCTTCCCACCTCCAGCCCTCCCTCCCTCTCCCCCCCCACCAAAAAAAAAAGAAACTTAGTTCTCCAACCCCTCCCCTGCCTGGTTTAGCTCCTCTCCAAACAGCCATGCCCTTTAAATGCTAGGGACCTGGGTCCTGAACCCTGTAGACAGATGCTCCCCAAATCAGGGCATGGGAGAGGGGCTGGGGGACCCCCATGATTCAGCCACGGACTCCAATGCCCAGCCCCTCTCCCTGGAACAATTCCCTGACAAACCCCCCACCCCCACCTCATCCCTGCCCCAAACCTTTGCGGCTCTGTACACATTTTTAAACCTGGAAAAAGATGAAGAGAATATTGTAAATATAAAAGTTTAACTGTTGGTTGTGCCTGCTGTAATGTTAGGAGGCAGAGGGGGAAGGAGGCTCAGGAGAAAAAAGCTAGGAGTGGTATGACAATGTCCATGAGGGAGGGTGTTAGTCTACAGCTCATAACCCTTTTCAGTGAGCAGCTCCAAGACCAGAGAGATTGCTGGTAGGATGTTCCTTGTCATGTGCATATAAGCCACCCCAATACCACATGAGAGGTGCTATGGCACCAGGGAAAGCTCCAGTGCTCTTTCTCTAGCTGAAAAAAAAAATCTGGGAGGGAGACGAAGTGAATATCAGGGAGGTTGCCACAATAATGGGGTTACTGGGGAGGCCAGAGCCTGGAGGAGTGGACAAGCAGTGACTGACGGGCACAGACACCAGCCAGCCCTATGGGCTGGTCCAGATGACGTGCCGTATACAGGGCTGGCTGGGCTCTGCCATGCCGGGTAGGTCAGAGTCACCTGATGGCTTAGGACTCTGCCCACTGGCGCCTTGTGAGGGAAGGCCCGGCGGCATTATGACCCGCTCACCCAGCCCCAGGAGCCCTGGGGTAGGTAGGCAGGGTGTGGGGGTGATGTAGGCAGAGTGGGCTTGGGGGTCTGTGGGCCCCGGTGGTCCTCGGGACCCCCATGGCCATGGCTGAGCGTCCAGTGCCCAGGTGGGCCTCGTATCAAAACCCTCACACCAACAACTGCCAGGACCTCGGTAACTCCATCCTGCTGCTGCTGAGTCTCGTCATCGGCATCAACATTGGCATCAATATGGTGACACTGGTCAGGGTGGGGCCAGATGGGAGGGCTCTGGTGTGGGGGGGCAGATCTGGTGACCAGGGCCTACCTAGAATTGCTGTGTCCCCCCCCACCCCCACCCCAGCTCTGGCACAAGCTCCGCAGCTACTTACGCCAACTGTTCCATATTGTTTGTGAGAAAGGTAAGCAGGGCCTGGGGGTTGGAATGTGGGAAGGGCAGAAATGGGGCATTCTCACCCCTTCCCTGAGCTATCCCCCACCAGCTCTTCCACTCAGACACCCCAGCTGTGCGGCTTCTCACCCTAACCTCACCTCTCCCTCCCTGTAGAAGCCACACACACCACTCCAGCTTCTCATGTCTCCTCCCTCCACAGAAGCTAAGTCTAGCCCACCTGAGAAGCAGAGCTCCCCTGCTGTCCACCTCCGATGCATATTGGACCCTGTGAAAATGACCGTCACCCCCCCACCCACCCGCCGCCATCACCGTCGCCACCGCTCCTCAGTGCGCCGCTCCCACTGCCCTGTAGCTTGGGCCCCCGATGCCGACGATGAAGAGAAAACCCCACCCCAGCAGCCACCAAACTGTTCCCATAATCGGGATGGCCCCCCAAACTGGGAGAGCTTCCAGTCCACCACCCAGGAGTTCTGGGCCCCCTGGGCTCCGGAGGCCCCAGAGCTACCTTCTCAGACTATTCGCTTCCAGCAGACTTTAGAGGGAGGGCCCCTCAAAACAGAGATGCAGTCAGAGCTAGGCCTGGAGGCCTATGTGTACCCTGTGAACCCCCCACCTCCTAGCCCTCAGACCCTGAGCCACAGGAACAGTGGAGGAGGGGCAGGGGCCGAGGCCCAGCAGGACTTTTGCCAAACAGAGACGCCAGCCTCCACAGCGCCCCCACCTATCCTGGGCCCTGCAGTCATCCCCGAAATCCCCAGGCGCGGCTCCTCAGCCAGAATAGTGTACGATGCCCAAGACGTGAGGCGGCGGCTTCGGGAGCTGACCCGGGAGGTGGAGGCACTGTCCCACTGTTACCCCATGCCCTGCGGGCCCAACACAGCAGATGGGAAGGACAGCAACTGGGTATACCAGCCTCTGATAGAAAGGTGACTGGGAGAATAAAAAGAAGAGAGGAAGTGCTTTGTGGTGGTATGGAGAGTTGGGGGCAGGGGCAGGGCCCAAGAGTGCCCAGAGCTCTAGCTGTGAGTGACCATCTCCCTGGTAACAGGGCCTAGAGAGCCCCGAGGATACTTCTCAGCTTCTCAGTCACCAGGCTCTAACCTCAAGCCCTTCCCAGGACTTTCTTAGTTCTACATCTTCCTACCCTGTCTTGGTCTCCATCTCACCGCCCCCATCTCTGGCACGCTATGCCAGGACTTGAATTTGGGGTCTCATGCTGGAAACCTAACATTTTATCTGCTGTAGCACCACCAAGTCATTACTGTAGTTTTTTGTTTTTTTTTCCCACCAAGGTGGTCAGTGGGGCTGGGTGCCTCATGACTAATCCACTGCTCCTGGCAGTTGCTATTTGCTCTCTCTCTTTTAAAATTTTTAATGGGGGCTGGGTGGTAGTGCACTGGGTTAAGCATATGTAGTACAAAGTGCAAGGACCTGTGCAAGGATCCTAGTTCGAGCCCCCAGCTCCCGACCTGCCAGGGGGTCACTTCACAAGTGGTAAAGCAGGTCTGCAGGTGTCGATCTTTCTCTCCCCTTCTCTGTCTTCCCCTCCTCTCTCCATTTCTCTCTGTCCTGTCCAATAAAATGGAAAAAATGGCATCCAGGAACAGCAGATTTGTAGTGCAGTTACCAAGCCCCAGTGATAACCCTGGAGACAAAATTATACATATATATATGATTAATTTATTATCTTTATTTATTGGATAGAGACAGCCAGAAATTGAGAAGGGAGGGGGAAATAGAGAGAAAGAGAGACACCTATAGCACTGATTCACTACTCACAATGCTTTTCCCCTGCAGAGAGGGACTGGGGACTCAAACCTGGGTCCTTGTTTATTGTAACGTGTGCTCAACCAGGTGCACCACCACCTAGTCCCCAGTTTTTCCCTTTTCTTTCTTTCCTACCTTCCTTCCTTTCTTTTATTTTTATTTTCATCTTTATTCTCTCTCTTTGCTTCTTTTCTGTCTTTTATCTGATAGAAAAGAGAAAAATTGAGAGGGAAAAGGGAGCTAGGGAGAGAGAAAGAAATACCTGCAGTATTGCTTCACCCCTTGTGAAGCTTCCTTGTGGCAGATGGGGACCAAGGCTTTGCACCAGGGTCCTAGTGCATGGTAATATGTGCACTCAGCTGGGTGTGCCACTGCCCAGCCCCTACCCTGTCTTTCATGCTCACTGAAGCCGTCCAGTGGGGTTCTGGGTCCCTAGGTAGTGCTGCGTTAGAGAAGACCCTTTATCCCCACAACCCTAGCTCCTCAGAGAGCTAGCACCTGCCAGAACCAGATTAGGAGGATGCACTTAAAGGTGAAGTACACTTTTGAGGGCTGGGTTCTTCAGGGAAGCATAGCTGAGAGAGTCCCCATGTCCCCACAGTGTCCCAGGTAGAATAACTCTTTAGGGAGCTGTGCCTACCACCCAGTAGCCTGGGCCCCTGACACAAACAAGGAGAAACCCCCGTATCAGCACCCTCAATTCTCTTGAAGGCTTGGCACCCAGAGGATGAAATATTAGGAACGGTCTAAAGGTCTGTTACATTATTACAGTCCTCTGTGATCTCACTCCCCTGATTAGCACCTCCACAAATGAGGAACTGAGATCCAGAGGGGCCAAGGGACTTATTCCTGGTCACATGAACACCCAGGATCCCGTTCATGGCCTCAGATACTCCACCTGCCAGCACCCTGTTCCTGCAGGTAGATTTCCATTGCCGCTGAGTTCACCTGGCTCATCAAAGTCTCCCTCTCAGCTCCATAGTTTGCCATGTGGCCTCATCAGAATCTTCCATGTACTAGACAGCAGAAAAACTCAGGTTCTGCCCTACTCTAGATTCCTGGGGTCACACATGCACACACGTGTGTGTGAATAGACACAGGTTGGGATCCAGCAGTGCATCCAAGGCCAACAAACCAGATCTCACTTATCATATAAGTTAGGCTCCTGGAATATGAACAACCAGGTGGGTGTGGGTGTGGGTGTGAATTGCCCTGTTTCTCTGTTCATATTCATTCACCTAACATTACTGCCCACTTGACTTTGATGCCATTCTGTAGGACTGTATTGAGCACACACTTTGTATTTGGAGGCCTGATGGAAAATGCCACAGGCTGTCTATTTCTGTGTTGACAAGTGACTTGAGGTCCCTGGGCTACCACTTTCATGAACTGTGATGAACCTGGTTTAAACAGAAGACTACTTTGTCATATCTATAATTAACATCTATTTTTGTGCTTTGTGTGTTTGATGTGACTTTCCTTTTTTTTTTTTATTTAGTAGTGATTTACAAAATTACAAAATTACAAGGGTACAATTCCACACCATTCCCACCATCAGAGTTCTGTATCCCCATTCCCTCCACTGGAAAGGGCAATGGCTCCCCCAAGGTTACAGATAACTGCATATCTATATATTTTGCCCAGTTTTTCCTATGGTCACGTCTTCTCTTCCTTTTGTAAGTTACACCAATACCTATTACTACTTCCAAATGCCTTTCCTTTTTTTCCTCTTCTCTCTCTGGGTCCTGATGGAATTGGGTTTCAGAGTCCTCTAGTCATCTTCCTTCAACATTTCTCCCCCTCTGGGAATACGGATCAAAATTCTTTCTGGGGTACAGAAGGTAGGAATTCTGAAGGTATGAGGTGGTACAATGAGTGAAGCATTGGACTCTCAAGCATGAGGTCCTGAGTTCAGTCCCCAGCAGCACATGTGCCAGAGTGATATCTGGTTCTTTCTCTATCTTCTCTTTATCTTTCTCATTAGTAAATAAAGTTTTGATAAAAAAAAATGTAGGAGTTCTGGCTTCTGTAATTGCTTCTTTGCTGGGCATGGGCATTGGCAGGTCAATCCATATCCCTAGCCTGTTTCTATCTTGCCCTAGTGGGGTACCCTCTGGAGAGGTGAGGCTCCAGGACACATTGGTGAGATCGTCTGCCAGTGTAGTTCAGGATTAAATGTGTCTGAAAACTTGGTGTCTGAAAAGCAGTAAGTTATGAGGCAGGACAAAATGTTTAATAAATAGGAACCAAAAAGTAGGAATAGAGCAGGTGAGAATAGGGATTTTAGGGTGGTAAGAAACCAGAAAGTTAGGGCTGGGTGGTGGCACACTTGGCTGAGCACCAAGTCACCATGCACAAAGACGCAGGCTCCAAGCCCCCAGTCCCCACTTGCAGGGGGAACACTTTGTAAGTGGCGAAGCAGTGTCTCTCTGTCTTCTCTATCACCCCCTTCCCTCTCGATTCTTGGGTGTCTCTATCAAAGATAAAAAGACATTTTTAAAAAAGATTTTATTTATTCATGAGAAATGATAGGACAGAGAGAAAGAACCAGACATCACTCTGGTACATGTGCTGCCGGGGATTGAACTCGGGACCTCATGCTTGAGAGTCCAAAGCCTTACCTACTGCGCCACTTCCCGGACCAAAAAAAAGACATTTTTTAAAAATTTATTCCCTTTTGTTGCCCTTGTTGTAGTTATTGTTGTTATTGCTGTCATCGTTGTTGAATAAGACAGAGAGAAATGGAGAGAAGAGGGGAAGACAGAGAGGGGAGAGAAAGATAGACACCGGTAGACCTGCTTCACTGCCTGTGAAGCAACTCCCCTGCAGGTGGCGAGCCAGGGGCTCGAACTGGGATCCTTATGCCGGCCCTTGCGAAAAAAGACATTTTTAAAAAGGAAAAACTAAGAGGCCTGGTGGTGGCATACCTGGTTGAGTGTACATGTTACAGTGCTCAAGGACCCAGGTTCAAGCCCCCAGTCCCCACCTGCAGGGGGAAAGCTTTGCGAGTGGTGAAGCAGGGCTGCAGGTGTCTCTCTGTCGCTCTCCCTTCCAATCACCCCCTTCCCTCTCAATTTTTGGCTGTTTCTAATAAATAAAGATAAAAAAATTTTAAAAAGGAAAAACTAAGAAGTCTATTTGAGGTATGTTCCTAGGGGCCCATGGCTTTAGTATTTTTGCTTGAGCTTGATAGAGGTGGGCTAAAAATATTGTCGGAAGATATCAGAAGAAGTCAGAGTTGAGAACAGAACTAAGAGTCTGGGTTAGGGCAGAGAGTAGCTCCCAAACTTGAGGAAAATATATAAATACAGTTAACTATTTACCACATTGGTCTGAGCCAAGGTCCACGTATATTCATAGTTAGCACAGAAGTCTGTATAGCCTCTGAGTCCTCAGTACGAGCTCCCAGGCCATGGTGACTGGAACATTCTACGCTGCACTCATTTCAGGACCAGTTTTCTTTGAGTGGCAGAGTAGGCTGACCCAGCCTCTTTTCAGAAAGTGGGGCAGTCCCTACCATTGCTGCTTTTATGGTGAGGGCAAGGTCCTGGAGAGGCCCTTGAAAGATTTTTTTTTTTCACCTTCAGGTTGTCGCTGGCGATCAGTGCTAGCACTATGAATCCACTGCTCCTAGTGGTCATTTTTTCCATTTTTATTGGATAGGACAGATAAATTGAGATGAGAGAGACAGAGAGAGAGAGAGAGAGAGAGACAAATGTAGCTGCAGACCTGCTTCACCCCTCATGAAGCATCCTTCTTGGAGGTGGAGAGTAGGGCTCAAACGTGGGTAACACATGGTACTGTGTGTGCTTAACCTGGTGTGCCACTCCTAGCTCCCTGCTTCGTTATCTTATGCCCACATACAAAATAGCATCTGGAACTTAGTAAGTGCTTGATAAATGCGTTGTTAGGTATAGATCTCACTATTCCCAATTTCAGGTGTGGAAACTGACTGTGAGACTGGGTGGTGGCGCACCTAGTTGAATGCACATATTAAAATGCACAAGGGGGAGTCCAGTGGTAGCTCAGCGGGTTAAGCGCACTTGGCGCAAAGCGCCAAGGACCAGCAGAAGGATCCCGTTGTGAGTCCCCGGCTCCCCATCTGCAGGGGAGTCGCTTCACAGGCGGTGAGGCAGGTCTGCAGGTGTCTGTCTTTCTCTCCCCCCTGTCTTTCCCTCTTCTCTCCATTTCTCTCTGTCTTATCCAACAACAATGACATCAATAACAATAACTACAACAATAAAACAAGGGCAACAAAAGGAATAAATAAAATATTTAAAAAATAAAATGCACGGGGGTCGGGCGGTAGTGCAGTGGGTTAAGCGCACATGGCGCAAAGCGAGAGGGCCGGCATAAGGATCCAGGTTCAAGCCCCCGGCTTCCCACCTGCAGGGAAGTCTCTTCACAGGCAGTGAAGCAGGTCTGCAGGTGTCTGTCTTTCTCTCCCCCTGTCTGTCTTCCCCTCCCCTCCCCATTTCTTTCTGTCCTATCCAGCAACGAACGGCATCAACAATAACTAATAATAATAACCACAATGAGGCTGCAACAACAAGGGCAACAAAAAGGGAAAAAAATGGCCTCCAAGGAGCAGTGGATTCATGGCGCAGGCACTGAGTGAACCCCAGCAATAACCCTGGAGGCAAAAATAAAAAATAAAAATAAGGGGGCCAGGTGGTGGCACACCAGGTTAAGTGCACACATTACAGTGCGCAAGGACCTAGGTTCAAACCCCTGGTCCCCACCTGCAGGGGGAAAGCTTCACAAGTGGTGAAGCAGGGCTGCAGGTGTTTCTCTGCTTCTCTCCCTCTCTACCTCCCCCTCCCCTCTCAATTTCTCTGTCTCTATCCAATAATAAATAAAATAAAAATAGAAGATTAAAAAAATAATAAAAATAAAATGCACAAGGATCCGGGTTCTAGCCCCCCGTCCCCACCTTCAGGGGCAAAGCTTTGCAAGTGGTCAAGTAGAGCTGCAGATTTCTCTCTCTTTTTTTTGCCTCATCCCTGGAGGCCATTTTCCCCATTTTATTGCCCTGTTGTTGCCCTTGTTGCCATTGTTGCTATTGCTGGATAGGACAGTGAAATTGAGAGAGGAGGGGGAGAGAAAGACAGACACCTGCAGACCTGCTTCACTGCCTGTGAAGTGACCCCCCCCCGCAGGTGGGGAGCTGGGAGCTCCAACTGGGATCCTTACGCAGGTCCTTGTGCTTTGCACCATGTGCGCTTAACACACTGTGCCACCACCTGGCACCTCCACCGCCATCACCCTCTTCCCTCTTGATTTCTGGCTGTTTCTATCCAATAAATAAGTAAAGATTAAAGATTAAAAAATAAACCTGGCAAATATATTTAAATTTATATATTAAAAACAAAAGCTGACTCTGTTACTGTTGCTAGGTTTTTTGTTTTAGAGACACAGAGAGAGGACATGCAACTAAACAACCAACACTCCTTCAGTGCATAAGGGCCTGACTTGAGCCTGGGTTGGGCACATGACAAAGCAGCACACTATCCATGTGAGTTATTTTGCTGGCCCTGTTGCTGTTGCATTTACTTATTTATTTATTTATTTATTTATTTATTTATTATGTATTATCTTTATTTATTGGATAGAGACAGCCAGAAATTGAGAGGGAGGGGATGATAGAGAAGGAGAGAGACAGACACCTGCAGCACTGCTTCACCACTCTCAAAGCTTTCCCCCTCCTTTCAAAAAGCAGGTGGGGACTGGGGCCTCCAACTCGGATCATTGGTCATTGTAACAAGTGTGGTCAACCAGGTGTACCACCACTCGGCCCCTTGTTGTTGCTTTTACTACCAGGGTTATAACTAGGGTTCTGCACCTGCATGATTTCACTGTTCCTGGCAAGATTTTTTTTAAAGATTTTTAAAAATATATTTATTTATTTCCTTTTTGTTGCCCTTGTTGTAGTTATTATTGTTGCTGTTACTAATGTTGTCATTGTTGGATAGAACAGAGAGAAGTGGAGAGAGGAGGGGAAGACAGAGAGGGGGAGAGAAAGATAGACACATGCAGACCTGCTTCACCGCCTGTGAAGCGACTCCCCTGCTGGTGGGGAGCTGTGGATTCAAACCAGGATCCTTATGCTGGGCCTTGTGCTTTGCGCCACCTGCATTTAACCCACTGTGCTACTGCCCTACTCCCTAGATTTTCTTTTTAAGGTTTTATTTATTTATTCATGAGAAGATAGGAGGAGAGAGAAAGAACCAGACATCACTCTGGCACATGTGCTGCCGGGAATCAAACTCAGGACCTCATGCTTGAGAGTCCAAAGCTTTGTCACTGCGCCACCTCCCGGACCACACCTAGATTTTTTTTTTTTTTTTTAATAGAGGGTGAGTGGGCTAGAGAGATGATACCATGATGGTTATAAAAAAGACTTTCCTGGGCTGGGAAGACAGCATAGTGGTTATGCAAAAAATAATAATAAACTGGGAGTCGGGCTGTAGCGCAGCGGGTTAAGTGCAGGTGGCACAAAGCACAAGGACCAGCATAAGGATCCCGGTTCGAACCCCGGCTCTCCACCTGCAGGGGAGTTGCTTCACAGGCGGTGAAGCAGGTCTGCAGGTGTCTATCTTTCTCTCCTCCTTTCTGTCTTCCCCTCCTCTCTCCATTTCTCTCTGTCCTATCCAACAACGACAACAACAATAATAACCACAACAATAAAACAACAAGGGCAACAAAAGGGAATAATAATAATAATAATAATAAACTATGCCTGAGACACCAAAGATCCTAGATTTAATCCCTAGCACCACCATAAGCCATAGCTGAACTGTACTCTGGTAAATAATTAAAATAATAAGTAAAAACATATGTATGTGTATATATATTTAAAAAAGATACCCCGACTCCCCACCTGCAGGGTGGTGAAGCAGGCGGTGAAGCAGGTCTGCAGGTGTCTATCTTTCTCTCCTCCTCTTTGTCTTCCCTTCCTCTCTCCATTTCTCTCTGTCCTGTCCAACAACAACAACATTGACAACAACAATAATAACCACAACAATAAAAAACAATGGCAACAAAAAGGAATGAATAAATAAGTAAAAGAGGGTAACAAACAAGGTGTGACACCACAGCACTGCTCCACCACTCATGAAACTTTCCCCACACAAGTGCTCCCATGTGGTTATGGGGCTCAAACCCAGGTCCTCAAGCATGATAAAGTGTGTGTGCGACTGGGTGAGCTGTCTCCTGCCCCTGGAGGAAATTCCCCAAACTTGAGTCAATGCCTACAAAGACTGTTCACAACCACCACAACTTCAGATCAAGAATCAACTATGGAGTTCAGCAGGTTGCCATGGAGACAGAGGTACAGTCTGAACTCAAAGTCTCTGGGGGCTGGGCTCCAGAGACTGGGAGTCGGGGGCAGAGATGGTGGTATGAAGTGGCCAGCAGAGTGGATAAAGAGCTGTCATTTCTGCATTGTGACCCCCTCCCCACAAAGTGCCTCATTATGACCCGACTCCTCCACCAACTGATAGCGTCTCCAGATCCTGGCACGAGTGCAGTGTGTGCTGGGGCTGGTGGGGGGGCGGGGGGGTTGTGGCCCAGGTGGCCCTAGAACCCCCCCCACCATGGACTACCAGCTGGACTATAACAACCCAGGAGGCTGCAGTCAATACCAAGAAAGTCTCCAGGAGGATGAGGACTTTCTACTCCTGCTGCTGGGTCTCATCATTCTTGTCAACATTGGGATCAACTTGACAATCACGGTCAGTGTTGGCTGTGGAGCACCCCTGGAAGTAAAGGAGGGTGGGGGCCAGCTGCCACCTCCACCTCCAGCTATTATAGGAGCATTCTTGTCTGGGGGAGGGGTTTGGGGTGGAAGCCTGACCATCACTCCTGCCCCACCCCACCTCCAGATGTGGCACGGGATCCGGAACACCATAGACAAGATATCTAGGATTAACCAGAAAAGTAAGTATGGCAGCTAGACAGGAAGACGCAGTAGCAGTGGTGATAGAGAGAGAGATGGTGACCGGCCACCCCTCAGGTTCCAATGCTCTCCAGTTCTGAATTTTTAAAGTGATGTCAGGGATTGAACCCAGTGTCTGGAACATACACTCTACCACTCAATCATCACTACATACCCCCACACAACTTTTACCATGGCACTGCTCAGCCTTAGCTTATGGTGGTACTGAGGATGGAACCTGGGACCTCAGAGCTCAAGCATGAAAGTTTTTTTTTTTGCATAGCCATTATGCTATCTCCTCCACCTCCCAATTAATTTTTATTTGTTTTTATTTGTTTTATTTTATTTTTTAAATATTTATTTCCCTTTTAATTTCTATGGTTGTTGTACTTGTTATTGATGTCATCGTTGTTAGATAGGACAGAGAGAAATGGAGAGCGGAGAGGAAGACAGAGAGGGGGAAAGAAAGACAGACACCTGCAGACCTGCTTCACTGCTTGTGAAGGGACTCCCCCCTTGCAGGTAGGGAGCCAGGGGCTTGAACCGGGATCCTTATGATCCTTGGCTTTGTGCCACATGCACTTAACCCACTGCGCTACCGCCCGACTCCCCCCAATTTGTATATTTTATATATTTTTTATATTTATTATTTATTTATTCCCTTTTGTTGCCCTTGTTGTTTTATGGCTGTAGTTATTCTTGGTGTTGTCGTTGTTGGATAGGACAGAGAGAAATGGAGAGAGGAGGGGAAGACAGAGAGGGGGAGAGAAAGACAGACACCTGCAGACCTGCTTCACCTCTTGTGAAGGGACTCCCCTGCAGGTGGGGAGCCGGGGGCTCGAACCGGGATCCTTATGCAGGTCCCTGAGCTTTGCACCATGTGTGCTTAACCCCCACTGCGCTACCGCCCGACTCCCTATATTTTTTATATTTTCAAGTTTTTTTCTTTTGATATTTATTTATTTATTCCCTTTTGTCGTCCTTGTTTTATTTGTTATAGTTATTACTGTTGTTATTGATGTCATTGTTGTTGGGTAGGACAGAGAGAAATGGAGAGAGAAGGGGAAGACAGAGAGGGGGAGAGAAAGACAGACACCTGCAGATCTGCTTCACCACCTGTTAAGTGACTCCCCTGCAGGTGGGGAGCCAGGGGCTCAAACTGGGATCCTTATGGTGGTCCTTGCGCTTTGTGCCACCTGCGCTTAACCCACTGCGCTACCGCTGACTCCCTATTGCTTATATTTTATGAGAAGGGCAAAGGAGAGACACCAAAATACCATTCCACCATCAAGTAAGTGCTACTTTGTTTTTGGTGCTCTTGGTTGGTGTGAGGGTGGAATCCTGGGCCCTGTACACAAAAGCCTGCACTGTACCTGCTTGCTCACCTTCCTGTCTCCCTGAATTCTCCTGACAGTTGTCCTGACCTCATGAATTCTTGCCCCCTCAGATGAGCCCTCGCAGGATTGTGAGTATGCCCTCCACAAAGCAGCCCCAGTCAAGACCCAGGATGTCCACATCCACTGTAGCCTGGACCCTGTAGAAGTCAAGCTGACCCAGCCCACTCGCTACTCTTCCTCCTATGGCCATCATCTCCTAAGCAACCTCCACTGCTACCGCCTCCCCTACGACCACCGCCAAAGACCCAGGAGGTGTCGACGCCCCAGTCGAACCAGGCCCCACCGTCCCAGTGCCCGCCAGCCAAGTTCTCACCGCCTCAGTTCCCGACACCCCAGTTCCTGCCGCCCCAGTTCCCACTCACACCTCTACAACCACCAACGGAAGCGGAAGAACCACAGACAATTTCCCTACAAGGGCTCAGTCTTCCGGAGTCAACTTCATGACCACAAGATACCACAGCTGCGGCCACTGAGCTCCTGTGATCCGGAGGACCTGGACTCCTTGGAGGAGGAGGACCTGCCCTACCCACATCCCAAGTACCCACCATGGCAATGGGGAGGTTTCTACCAGAGAACGGGCCTGCCCTCCAACGTGGGGCTGTGGGGCCGCCAACGGGGGATCCTGGCCAGCCTGCCACCACCCTCTCTCTACCTGTCCCCTGAGCTGCGTCGTTTGCCCAAGCGTGTGGAGGCCAAGTCCGAGCTGAGGCTGCAGACCTGTGGGCCCTCTGGCTCACAGTCCCATGTCTGGGGCAACATGGAGACTGAGCAGTGGGTCTCACCACAACCGCTGCCCCGCCGGGTGCCTCCTAATGTAGCCTGCGTCCCTTACCCTTCTGGGGGTCAGTTACTGTATGACACCTGGGATCATCGGAGGCGGGGTCTGGAGTGCTCTGAGCCCCAGCCTGTCCAGGTGCCCCGGAACTCCAGATCTGAGCCCCGGGATCACTACTCCCCACAGTCCCACCGGCGGAGCCTCCCAGGCCACGCTCACTGTCAGCCCAACCGCAGCCCCCACCCATCCGTGGGACACTTGGGCTACAGCTCCCGGGATCCCCATGAGCCACGGCGACGGGCAACCGAATGGGCTGAGGCACTGCCCACTCGGTATCCTCTGACCACCTCTGCCTCCCTCACTGTGCTAGGCGAGGTCACATACCAGCGGGCCCCAGCCCCTAGCTCAGCCATGCTGCCCCACTACCCCCAGCCCTTGCCTGAAGTCCAGGCTGCTGAGCCCCCTCTACCTCAGCCCACCTTCACACCACTCAGCCGGAACCCTGGGGGTACGACCAGCTACCAGGTGTACGACAGCCTGGAACTGAAGCGGCAGGTGCAGGAGAGCAGAGCTCGGGCCAATTCACTGCCACCACCTTCAACCTCAGCCTCAAAGCCATCTCTGCATCGGAATCGGACGGGGAAACTTATCAGGGAAACTTAAGGCCAGATGTGTGTGCTTGGGAGGGGGGAGAGCACAGAAAGAGGAATAAAGAACAGTGCCCAGGAAATGTAGTCATCTGTGATTTGGAAGTGCCACTTCTTCAACAGACCTGGGTCCCTGCCCATGGTTTGCCTACACAAGAAGTGTCCTTTTTGGCATGTAGCTCCCGTTGGCTTAGTGACCACCATCCTGCTGGCAGGTCCCTCCAGAGTGTGTACCACACACTAGGTGCAACTGCAGACTCCAAACTCCAGTCTCTGGACACCTATTCTGCATCTCCCTTTTTCTGTCCCCAAAGAAGGTTCAACCCCACAAAAGAAGTTGAGGTCACATTCTAAATGTGGGAAGGCCTAGGCCCATGGTCCAGTGTAGTGAGAGCAAGGTCAAGGCTCTGAATTCCAGTCAGACTTGAGGACTCTTAGGTCAAGGTCTTTCCTGTCCCAGGATTGGAGTCCCCCACCCCCCACCTTTTTTTTTCTTTTTGCCTCCAGGGTTATTTCTGGCACTCAGTGCCTGCACCATGAATCCACTGCTCCTAGAGGCTATCTTTTTCCCTTTTGTTGCCCTTGTTTTATCATTGTTGTGGTTATTATTATTGGGTAGGACCGAGAGAAATGGAGAAAGGAGGGGAGACAGGAGTGGAGAAAGATAGACACCTGTAGACCTGCTTCACCGCTCATGAAGAGACCCCCCTGCAAGTGGGGAGCTGCGGGCTCCTACTGGGATCCTTACACTGGTCCTTGCACTTTGTGCCATGTGAGCTTAACCCGCTGTGATAACACCCGACTCCCTCCCCTTTTTAGATTCATTTATTACATGTAAATGGAAGAATGTCACATGAAAGTGTGTGGGGGGATCAGGGATCAGACTAGGAGCCTTAGGCATGGAAGGCTGATGCTCTATCAGTTATTTCCTCAGCTGCGGAATGGAGTGTTTGAGCAAGTATGGGGGCTACTGAGAGTAATAAGGTAATAAAGTGCGAGCTTTTTTTTTTCCTCCAGGGTTATCACTGGGGCTCAGTGCCTGTACCATGAATCCACTACTCCTGGAGGCCATTTTTTCCCTTTTGTTGCCCTTGCTGTTTATCATTGTTGTCATTGCTGTCATTGTTGCCGAATAGGACAGAGAGAAATGGAGAGAGGAGGGGAAGACAGAGGGAGAGAGAAAGACACCTGCAGACCTGCTTCACCGCTTGTGAAGCAACTCCCCTGCAGGTGGGCATCTGAGGATTCGAACTGGGATTCTTAACCCACTGTGCTACTGCCTGGGCCCCTGGGTGTGCTCTTTATCTGTAGAGGATCTGGTTACCTAAGCCAGGTTACTGGGAAACCCTGCTGTAGGCCCTCCTTTTCCACTCCCTCCCTCATTGTGACCCCAACCACCTGCCCTATTATGACTCAGTCCTCCCCCATCCCCTACGAGGGGAGTCTGGCTCCTAAGGAGTATGTGGGAGGCCAGGGGGCCCAGGTAGTCCTGGGACCCCAGGCCATGGGTGAACGAACTTACTATGGAGCCCAGGTGTGCTCTGGTACCAACCCCAGGAAGTGCCAGGACCTAGGAGACTCAATTCTTCTGATTCTGGGCAGCTTCATCTTGCTCAACATCGGCATCAATGTGGTGACTCTGGTCAGGGATGGGTCTGGGCCACAGGGTTGGGGGAGCCCTGGGGTCTCCCGGGACTGGATACAGGAGGGTTGCTAGGCTATTGCCAGAAAAGGGCTGGACTTCTGGGCTCACATGACTCCTGAATTCCCCCCTCTCCTGCTCCCCTCAGCTCTGGAGGCATCTGAAGAGCTCCTTGCGAATTCTTTTTCATCATTTTTTCCCTAAAGGTAAGTGGACTCCAGAATGGGCTGCTGGGTGTGTGGGCCTAGCCCCATTCTTCTATCCCTAGCTCCAGTGCCATCCCCTTGGGAGCCAAGCCTATCCTATTTCCCCCTTTTGCTGCAGACAAGCAACACAGCTGTACAGGCAGCCGTCCCACGTGTGTGCGTTATCCTGTGACTCCCAAGATCCTGTGCTCCAAAGCCTCCCCCCGTTTCCGTCGTCACTCGAGCTGCCTGCTTGGGCACCCTCACCACCTAGACTCCTGCACAGCAGATATGAATGACGAGAAAGTTGCTGGGTGCTGCTGGGTGTCACCTCCATGTGGACACACTCGGGCTCCATGGAGACTAAGGAAGGAAGGGATGACGGGAGCAGGAGAAGCCCCTCAGGTCCCACCCATCAAGGGCCAAGGCACCTTTCTCTCCAAACAACCAGCTTCTTCCCAGTTTGCCAAAATAAGCAAGCTGGACAGGGTCCCACTCCACTTGCCCCAAGAAAGCAAGACTAAGAACTCAAACTGTGCTGTAGTCCAGGCCCCGGCACAGACCCATCACCGATGCCCAATCCACACTCAGCCCCCTCAGTATATGCTCTCAAACCCCTCCACAGCCCAGCTCCACCAACAACCCCCTTCCCAGGCACAGCTCCAGCCCCCAGTCCATCCCCCTGAGCACACTCCCTCCCATATCTCCCCAGAGCATGCCCTTGAGAACACTTTTTCTCAGACCCAGGGCCACTCCCCGGACCTGGCCCCTGAGCACACCCCAGCCCAAGCCCAGCTTCAGATCCCAGCCCCCACAGAGGACTCAGTCTGCTCACTGGGCCACACCCCAAAACACTTATTAGTTCATGCCCCATGCCTCCCTGCTCCTTATGCTAATCTAAATTATACACAAGTCTACACCGGAAACACTGCCCCAACATTTGCCCCAGCTCCTGCCTCAACTTCTGTCCCTGTTACTAATTCTGCCCCAGCCCCTACACCAACCCGTTTCCCAATCTCTGCCCTAAACCCTGCCCTACCACTGGGCATGACCCTCAATACCACTCTAGTACCTACTCCTGGCCCTGCTACCACTGCTACTCCCATCTCTACTCCCACCTCCTCTACCCAGAATGCCTGTACCCAAGGCACCAGCACTGGCCACATGGTCTATAATGTTTGCAGCGTTAAGCAGAACTTTTCTAAAGTGTGCCCCACAAAGGACCTGGGAAACCTCTCTGGGTGCCCAGCACAGCAACAATTGATGAACTCTGGTCCAGCTGAGCAAACAGAGAAGCCACACCAAGGAGACAGTGCCAAGCCCTCTGCAGGGTCCATACTGGGATACCTGGAGTTGGGAAATATGGAATGGAAGATCTCAAATGATGCTGAAGATAAGCTTTTACAGCCCAAGACCTTCCCTTACTGCAGTTTCCATCCATGCAGTTCTGAGAGAAGTAATGCAGAGTCTCAGGTTCCAGCCTACCCCAAATTCCTGGTCTTCTCGAAGGATGCCACACCTTCCCAACCTTGCTTCCATTCTCCAACCAATACCCAGAGTTCACAGTACATCATTCCTCCACCATGTACCCTTTCTCTGCCTCTTGTTTCTCCTAAATCCTTTGTCCCCTTTTATCAACTCACTAACCAACAAAAGTTTTCTACCTCAATACAATCCACAACCTTTCTCCCAACCTCCAGCTCTCCTCAGTGCAGTCCCTCCTCCAACTTCTCTACCTCTCCTCAGTGCTCTGCAGTTTCCCAGTCCCCAGCAAAATCCCAGTGCTCTGAACCTCATGAAGGTCTAGGCCTCACCCAAGACCCCTGTCTCCAAAAGACTCCAGGACCTTCAGAAGACTCTAGTGTTTCCAGGAACTCAGGCCTTACCCAAATCCTAGGCCTCTCCAGGAACCCAGGCCCTACCCAAGATCGAGGTATCCATAAAAACTTAGGTCTTATGCAAAATATAGGCCTACCAAAAAATCCAGGCCTCACCCAAGACCCTCATCTCTCCAAGAGTCTAAAACCTTCTCAAGACTCTGCCCTTCACAAGAAACCTATAATTACCCAAGATTCTGACACTCAAAAGAGCTTAAGTTCTACTCAGGATGTTGGTATAATTCAGAAACCATGTCTCACCCAACCTTCTAATCACCACAAAGACACATCAACTCCTCAAACATCTGACATTAAGAGTTCAGGATTTATTCAAGACTCTTCAGTTCATAGAAATCTTAAACAAAATCAAGAGACCATAGTCTACAAAAATCAAGATCTCTCCGAGACAACTGACCTCCATAACAACCCGGATTCTTTTCAAGATTCTGGAGGTTGCAAAAGTACAGGTAATACCCCCAAACCTGGAGTTTCTAGGAGTTTAGGCTTTTCCCAAGATTCTGACCCACAGAAATACCCAGGCCCTACCCGAGACTCGGGAGTAAACAAAAGTGTGGGCCTTTCCCAAGAATGTGATCTCCACAAGAGCGCAGGCCTCCATAAGGGCTCTATTCTCCATAAAGGCTCTAACTTCCATCAGAGCTCAGGTCCTACCCAAGACTCAGGTGACTATAAAAACCTAGGCCTTCCCCAAGATTCTGATCATTGCAAGAATCCAGGCCTTACCAAAGCCGCTAAAGATGAAAGGAGACTTAGCTTTGCTCAAGAAGTTGGGAAAAACAGGCACCCAGAGCATACTCAAGACCCCAGTTTCCATAAGTTCCCAGGGATTAATCAACAACCCAGTCCCCATAAAGACCTAGCCCCTATCCAAGACTCTGGCCTCCCTAAAACTCTAGGCCTTACCCAGGAATTACGTTTCCGCAAGGACTCACATCTTATCCCAAATCCTGACTCCCACAGGAATGCAGGTCTTGTTCTAGCTACAGAATCTGTCCAAGTCTTGGGCCCACCTCAGGCCCCAAAGTCAACACAGTCCCTGATGAAGCCATTTGTATCTAAGGAGGCTTCTTGGAAGGAGCGTGCAGAGCAGCCTCTACCATGGAGATCTGTTCCATTCAGTGAGACTTCCTGCTCTCCCAAGACCCAGATGATCTGCAATGGCTTGCAGACCTTCTCGGAGGTCCCTGTACTAATTGAACTGCAGCCACCATCCTCCCGGCGAGCAGGCAGCCAGGACTGGGTGTACCGCCCTCTGGATACAGTTTCTTCAGCCTACCAGAACTACCGCCAGATGTCTATGCCTCACGCAATCAACTGGAAGCCCTACTATGCTGGGCCAAGTACTCGGGTAGGGCATATGGTTTTTGATGCCCGCCAGAGACAGTTTGGAGTGGGCAGGGACAAGTGTGAAGCTCTATCTCCCAGGCGCTTTCGACTAGATACAACAGCCATCAACTCAACAGAGGCAACTGCATGGGGACATCAGTGTGTGATGAGGGCCTTGGAAAAAGAAGGGAAGAAGGAATAAAGAGAAAAGAGAAATGTGCTGTGATTGTTTGAATAGATACATCTTGGGCCCATTTCTTTTTCTTAAATTTTTTTTTATTATCTTTATTTACTGGATAGGGACAGTCAGAAATCAAGAGGAAGGGGGAGACGGAGAGGGAGAGACAGAAAGACCCCTGTAATCCTGCTACACCACTCAGAAAACTTTCCCCCTGCAGGTGAGGACTGGGGGCTCGAACCTGGGTCCTTGAGCATTGCAACATATATGCCACCACCTGGCCCCTGCTTTTTCTTTTCTATTTTTCTCCTTTGATAGAAAAAGAGAGGGCGGGAGTAGATAGCATAATGGTTAAGCAAACAGATTCTCATGCCTGAGGCTCTGTCAAGTCCCAGGTTCAATCCCCTGCACTACCACAAGCCAGAACTGAGCAGTGCTCTGGTTAAAAAAAAAGAGAGAGAGAGAGAGAGAGAGGGTTGAGGAGATAGCATAATGGTTATGCAAAAGCCTTTCAAGCCTGAGTCTCTGAGGTCCCAGGTTCAATCCCCAGCACTACCATAAGCCAGAATTGAGCAGTGTTCTGGTAAAAAAAAAATAGAGAGAGAATGAAAGAGACCATAACACTGAAGTTTCCTTCAATGCAGTGGGAGCTGGGCTTGATCCTGGGTCTTACACATGACAAAGCAGAGCACGGTCCATGTGAGCTAATTTGCTCTCCCCCTCCCCTGCTCCTCACCCAAGTCCCATTCCTAATGCTTGCCTTCCACACCCACAGGGCCTGATAAGAACTGGAACTGTCTCTCCCCCTGCTTCTCACCTGCATAGGTAAACTTATTATTCCCAAGGCCAGAGAACTCCATTATCCAGTACAGGACTACTAGTCAAGTATAGCTACTAGAAAGTGATTTAAAATTAAACTAAAATTATGTTTTTCAGCCTCATCTACATTTCAAGTGCTCAATAGTCATCTCTGATTAGTGATTACTGTATTGGACAACAGAGTATTTCCACATCATGGAAAATCCTATTGGATAGTAGCAATGCCTGAGAGCTGAGAGTAACTTTCCTTTTTTTTTTTTTTTTAAATATTTATTCCCTTTTGTTGCCCTTGTTGTTTTTATTGTTTATTGTTGTTATTATTGTTATTACTGATGTCGTTGTTGTTGGATAGGACAGAGAGAAATGGAGAGAGGAGTGGGAGACAGAGAGGGGGAGAGAAAGTTAGACACCCGCAGACCTGCTTCACAGTCTGTGAAGCGACTCCCCTGCAGGTGGGGAGCTGGGGGCTCGAACCGGGATCCTTGTGCTTTTTCTTGTGCTTTGTGCCACGTGTACTTAGCCCGCTGCGCTACCACCCGACTCCCAACTTTCTTTTCTTATGTCACCCTTCTCCTGCATCTACAAGGCTCCCACAAAGCCCAGAGAACTCACCAACTCCTAGGCTCAAAGGCCATCTGCAGTGGAGGATGTAGAACTTAGGGATGCCTGCTGTCTATTTATCTTAGAAAGAGCTCAGTCCTCAGTTTCCCTGATTTGGTCTTGAGTTATAACCATGTATATGGATACCTGTTCTAGGCTTGTATTTTCTGGGACTCATGGTTGCTGAGAAAGAAAAGTCATCTTGTCAGTGACTTGGAACCTTTGAGATTTAGATTCTACAAACTGGACTCTGGGATTACTTCCTTAACAGGTCTCAGCTTTTTCTAGATATCTATGTTTAATTCTCTCTCATTAAAGAAAAACTCAGGGGGCTAGGCAATGGCACATACAGTTAAGTGCACATATTACTACGTGCAAAAGACCTGGGTTCAAGGCCCTGTTCCCCACCTTTCGGGGGGGAGGGGCAACTTCATGAGTGGAGCTGCAGGGGTTTATCAGAAAGATAGATTCCCTATTTCCCCATCCCCCATCAATTTCTCTCTGCCCTACTTAATAGAAATAATGGGGGGGGGGTTGAAGGCCACTGGGAGCAGTGGATTCATAGAGCCAGCACTGAGCCCCAGCAATAACCCTGGTGGCAATAAACAAAATAACTTAATTACTTATAAGAGAGAGTGGAGAGAAAGAGAGAACCCAGAGTTCACTCTGGCATATGCAAGGCCAGGGATCAAAATCATAACCTCTTGCTTGAAGTTCAACATTTTAATCATTGAGCCACGCGCCCCTCCAGACTGTTACTTAATTCTTCTGCCTAAAGTCTTAGACCTATAGCTTCAGAGACGGTCCCTGGGGGAAAGAGAACGTGTCTTGGTCCAGGAACCAGGAGGTGGGTCCCAAGTTTGACTCCCAGCATCCCATGTGGCAGAATAATGTTCTGGTTCTCTCCTCACCTTTCCATATGTCACTAATAAGTAAATCTTAAAAGGGACTCGGGCAGTAGTGCGAGTTAAACGCAGGTGGTGCAAAGTGCAAGGACAGGTGCAAGGATCCTGGTTCGAGCCCCCAGCTCCCCACCTACAGGGGAGTTGCATAACAAGTGGTAAAGCAGGTCTGCAGGTGTCTATCTTTCTCTCCCCCTCTCTGTCTTCCCCTCCTCTCTCTATTTCTCTCTGTCTATCCAACAACAACACCAATAACAGCAATAAAACAAGGGCTGCCAGGCTAGCGTGGGGGGTGCCTCTTCCTGGGCGCGTACTCTCTGGGTTGGAGAGAACTCGACTGGAGCCAGCCTGGGCTGCTACTCACTCAGCGATGGGAGGGAGATGACTCAGGAACAGACTCATGGTGGCAAGGCAATGCAATATCTTTATTGATCAGAGAACCAAGATTTTTTTTTTAATTCCTCTTTTTGTTGCTCTTGTTTAATTGTTGTAGTTATTATTGTTATTGTTGTTGGATAGGACAGAGAGAAATGGAGAGAGGAGAGGAAGACAGAGGGGGAAGAGAAAGACAGACACCTGCAGACTTGCTTCACCGCCTGTGAAGCGATTCCCCTGCAGGTGGGGAGCTGGGGGCTCGAACCAGGATCCTTAGACCAGTCCTTGTGCTTTGTGCCATATGCGCTTAACCCGCTGCGCTACCAGCCCACTCCCTGAGCCAAGGCTTTTAAAGGGCAGACCCAGAAGTGGCAAATTGGAAACGGAAATGGCTACGAAAGGGGCGGAGAAAGGCAAAAGGGGCTGGAAAGGTAGGAACTTCCTTAGCAACTGTTTTGAGGGTTTTAACTGGTAGGATTAATAATACCCTGCAGACAGAGAGAGTCTTAAGGGTAGAAAGAAGGTAGATCGAAGGAATGGAATGGGTGGGGATCTTTCAGGCAAAACAATGATTATGTAGATAGGCCATAGTATTAGGAATGCAGGGTGGAACAGAGGGAGCTGGCTTAATGTTTTAAGGAATGCCAGGCTCCTGGAGGCAGAAAAATGCAAGATGCTTTGTGAGGCTCCTCACAATTTCCCAACATCTTCCCCTTTTTATCTAATGGCCATAGTATCAGGAACGCAGGGTGCTTTGTGAGGCAGGGAGTCTGATAAGACAGGGCACACCTTTGGAGTTACTCCTGTCCCTCCTTGCTCAACCTCTCAGTAGAGAGAGAAACTAACAGGATAGACGCACTCCTCAGGTCAAGCCCTGCCAGGCTCTACCACATCCTCACATCCTCACAATTTCCCGACAAAGGGCAACAAAAAGGGAATAAATATTTTTAAAAATAAATCTTTTTTTTAAAAGACTTTCTTTTTTTTATATTTATTTTCCCTTTTGTTGCCCTTGTTGTTTAACATTGTTGTGGTTATTGTTGTTGTTATTGATGTCATTGTTGTTGGATAGAACAGAGAGAAATGGAGAGAGGAGGTGAAGACAGAGAGGAGGAAAGACAGACACCTGCAGACCTTCTTTACCACCTGTGAAGTGACTCCCCTGTAGGTGGGGAGCTGGGGGCTTGTGCTGTTCCTTGCGCTTTGCACTGCACGCCTGACCCACTGTGCAGTCACTGTGCCACCACCTGACTTCCAAAAATAAATCTTAAAAACCTGATCCAGTGGTGGATTGATCAGATCTGTGAGCTTGTCCCTAGTTCCTGATGTTTGTTTCATTATTCTGCCTCAAAGTCTCAACTTGGACTTAAATTGTATCCCTGATAGCACTGGTTACTACAAACAAACAACTTTCCACTGCTCTGCTCTAGCCCAGTTACATTCCCTGTGAACTTGATTTTCAGTCCTGGTAAATCTTCAGTTTATACACATGTGCTCTGATATTCTGACGTGCCTTTTCCCCACCACCAATGAGCTGAAGGTTGGGCATCAGTAAAATGTATATCCTTTCCTGGAGCCAGATGTCCAGCTCTGGGTCACCGCCTGTGTTACTGCCCAACACCATGACCACTGACTCCAAGATGTTGTTAAAATTCGGAGGCTCTGGCTGGGCTAGCTTCACGGGCGGGTAACAGAGACGACCAGACACACGGCTGGGCAGGGAAGCTGTATTTCTTTATTCAGGAACAACGATTCACAAACTAAGACAAACTAATCACCAAACAGAACTCGGCTGTCTCTTTGCGTTGGCGCAAGCACTCTCTCTTTTCTCTGGACCTCAGGAACCCTCTCCCTTACTCTCGAACTCAGAAACTCTCGCACTCTCGCACTCTCGAACTCCGGAACTCCGGAACTCTGTCACTCTCGAACTCAGGAAATCAGGAACTCTGGCACTCTCGAACTCAGGAACCCTCTCTCTTACTCTCGAACTCTAAAACTCTCGCACTCTCGAACTCCGGAACTCAGGAACTCTGGCACTCTCGAACTCAGGAACCCTCTCTCTTACTCTCGAACTCTAAAACTCTCGCACTCTCGAACTCCGGAACTCAGGAACTCTGGCACTCTCGAACTCAGGAACCCTCTCTCTTACTCTCGAACTCTGACACTCTCGAACTCAGGAACCCAGGAACTCTGTCACTGGGGAACTCAGGAACTCTCGGACTCCGGAACCCTCTCCCAGGGTCCCTTGGGGCGGGGCCAAGCAGGCCCGCGAAATTAACAGGACTCATCCAATTCTCTTGGAGGGGGAGGGCTAGAACAAGCCAATGTAAAGCATACGACACCAAGATGTCTTCCCCACCCGCTGAGGAACCGCATTACAACCCCCTCTGGCTCAGCTCTGACCTTAGACAAGGTATGTGCAACCTTTGCAGGTTGTACACTCATCTCCAAAATGAAGTATAATTGCAAGGAAGGACCCTCCTAAGTTCTAAGTGACCAGGCCTTCTTGCCTCACACACAGGATATTTCTCCCCAGATACTAGGTATGATCCTCGTTATTGTTTGATATTCGGATCTATCCTACTACCCTTCTGCTCCAAGCTCAAGGCATATTGGGTGGGGTTGACCTATACATAGATACAGAAGCGTTGCTCTCCATAGAAACTACAACTTCCATCAGGCACTACTTCGGAGGAACAGGAAGAGATGTGGGGGGAGGGGTGGCCTCAGAGCCTGGTGTCTTGAAAGAGAAACTACGACTCCCAGGATAGCTGAGCTCTCAGCCTTACTGTGGGAGTGACAGAACTGAGACCAGACTCTGGGCGAGGAGGCCCGGAACCACCCAGACAGCAGCCAGAAAGGGGCGTGGTTGTAATTTAGGGGCGTGGCACTGTGAGCAGCAGGAAGAAATTACCTGTTGAATCATTCTGTCCATTTTTCCTCAACCCTTGCAGCTACCCTTAAGAGGGAAGCGGCAGACCCTAAGCCTTTTCTGAAAGAGAGGTAAGGGGAGATAGCCAAGGGACAGCAGAGGAGACTGACTATTCCGTAGCAGGGAGCCAAAGGCTACTTTTGACTTGCTGAGTCAGGTGAGCCAGTCCCATGGGGGCCAGGACCAGCATATGAGAAAAAGGAAAGGGCTTAAGAGATATTTGTTCGTTTTCAAGGCTGAATTTAGAGCCCTTCACCTGCGGATTGATTTGGTAGACTGTGTCTGGGGCACTTTCGGGACAGCTAGTGGAAGGCGGATCCAGGCAGCCTCCCGTTAGAGTTTTCCCTAGCGTCCCCCCGCCCCCCCCCCCCAATAGTGTCCAATGGCTTCTGTGGTCTGGGGCAGTACGCCCTGGTGGGGTCCGCCACCCCCGTCCCCAGCCCGGCCGCTCACGGACATCGACTTCTGCTCTGGGGCGCTACTGCAGGAACTAACCCAGCTGATACAGGAACTAGGCGTGCAGGAGAGCTGGAGTGACGGACCCAATCCTGGACCAGACCTCCTCAGAGCCAAGGACTTTGTCTTCTCTTTGCTAGGTGAGTAACCCTTCCTGGCATGGGAAGCTCGCTGCTCTCAAGCCCGCCCCGCCTTTGGGTTTCGCCCGCACAATCCCTTCCCTTCTCTTAGGTCTAGTTCACCGCCGGGACCCCCGCTTTCCTCCTCAGACAGAGCTCCTGCTGCTTCGTGGTGGTATTCGCGAGGGCTCCCTGGATCTGGGGCCTGCACCTCTAGGTCCCTATGCCCGAGGCCCGCACTACGACGCAGGCTTCACGCTCCTGGTGCCTGTGTTTTCTCTAGACGGCCCTGGGCAGGAACTGCAAATGGACAGAGCGTCCTGCTCCGCACGGCTGTGCCTCCCAGAGCTGATGGGCGCGACCCCGGTGCGGGAGGCTTGGCGGGATTGCCTAGGACCCCCCTTCGCAGGGGGACAAGGTCCCACGCAACGAACCCAAAGTGAGGAAAGCCCCAAGGGCCAGCAGCACGAGCACATCACCGAGCTTGAGACTGAAGCCTCTTCGGAAAAATCACCTAGTGACGTTTCAAGGCCTGAGTCGCCTCCGCAGGACTTAACAGGCCTGGGCTTTCCCGCATCTTTGGAAAAACTGAGCGATGGCGTCCCGGAGGCAGCGGCGGGGAGCTCGGTCCCAGGACCCGCGGGAGTGTCGGGGACTTGGCCCACGCTGTGCCCCGCCCAGGTGGCTGCCTGGTTCTTTTCCTCGCTGGCCGCGGTCGCCGAGTCCCTGTTCCCGGTCCCCGGGGCTCCACGCTTGGTCCACGCTGCCCGACACGCGGGCTTTACCACCGTGCTCCTGGCTACTCCAGGCCCCCCACGCCACCTCCTACTCTTCGATTTGATCCCGGTGGTATCGGTGGCGGGTTGGCCCGAGGGGGCACGGAGCCACTCGTGGGCTGGCCCGCTAGCCTCGGAGCCGTCCTCCTTTTACCTTGTGCCCGGCGGCCTCGCAGAGCGGCCGGGCGCCTCCAGCTGGCTGCTCTGCTTTGCCCGGCAGGAGCTGGCGCTCAAGGCGCGCACCCCGGCTCCGCTGTTGCAAGCGCACGCGGCTGCCCAGGCGCTCCTGCGCCCCCTGGTGGCCGGGACCCGGGCTGCGGCGCCCTACCTCCTGCGGACCTTGCTCTACTGGGCGTGTGAGCGGCTGCCCGCGCTCTATCTGGCGCGGCCCGAGAACACAGGCGCCTGCTGCCTTGGGCTACTCGATGAGTTGGGCCGTGTGCTCGAGGCCGGGACGCTGCCCCACTATTTTCTGAGCGGCCGAAAGCTCCTGGCTGGGGACGGCGCCGCAGCGCTGCTATCGGCGTTGGCCAGACTTCGAGGCGACCCTGCCCGGGCCCTTCGCGCGGCGGTGGAGGAGGCCAAGGCTGCACGCAAGGGGGGCGGCTTAGCTGGCGTGGGAGGTGGGGCTCATTAAAGACACGGCTCCTGCCCGTGTGGACAGTGTTCCTGTCGGCAAGAGGGCTGTGGAAAGGGGCTGCCCCCCCACCTGCCCCCCCACCCACCCACCAGGGAGATAGTCTGGGTGCTCTTGGGTTCCCAAGACCCCGTTCGAATGCCAGTTCTTCCCCATCTTCCAGTCTTGTTCCTGGCACAGCAATTCCAGCCGATTTATTCACTCCAAATTCATCACAGCTAAGATCCCTTCCGCCTCTGGCAAGTATCGTCCCTCAATTATTACGGTCTCTTAGGAGTCGATGGCGATGGGGCAGAGGGATACATTTGCTGACAAAACGTGGGAAGCAGAGAAATACGTAGAACAGGGACTCAATCTGGTTGGGGCAAAAGCAGAAATATTCAGGGTTTCGCCCCGGATTAAGTTTTACCCTTTACCCCGCCCACCCATTCCTGTCACTCCAGTCATTTCCTCCTCCGCCCCCCTTCTTTTTCCAGTTCTCCCATCCCAAACTGTAGGTTCCCTTTCTCCATTCTCACGGGCTCCACCATTCTATCCAATGCCCAGCCTCTCCGCCCATCCAGGGTTGCATTCAGTGGAGTCGCCACCATGTCCCTTCTCACTGATCGCTGAGACGTGAGGCCTAGCCTGGGCTCCGCCAGCCTCTAAGGCGGTCCTCGCTCTTACTTCCTCGGAACCCCGGGGTTCCACCCGCCCAGCTTCCACCCCTTTTTTTCCTGGCGTCTCCGCCCCCTGCCCCGCCCCCGGGCCGGCTCTCAGAGGAGGGGGAGCTGCTGTCGCTGCAGCCGCCGCCGCCTCAGCGTCCCACAGCCGCTGCCGCCACTGCCGCCCTGCCGGGTACAGCCGCCAGGCCCGGTGCTCTGACTTCTCCAGATCAGGGCGCTCTGCGGAGACACCCTCATTTCTTCTTGGGGGTCCCGGGCGCCAAGCCAGGCGTGGGGGGTGGGATAGCTCCTCTTGCGAGGGGGTGGACTGGAAGGGAGGAGCCTGGAATCCTAGCCAGCTCCACCCATCGCCGCATCAAGACAGGACAGGTTGAGGGTCGTCGTGGAAGGAAGAGGGGCTGCAGAGGCAGCTCCCGGGGAGGACGAGGAAGCCCTGTCGCAGGAAGCTCGGATGCGCTCTGACTTGCGGGGGGGGGGGGCTGTTCACGTTTGGGGACTGGTGACAACGTGGGTGCACTCCTATTCCGAGGGGCTGGCCAGAGGACGTGGGATCTAGACAGCACTAGCTGTCCCCACGGAAATTAGGGGGGAGCACGCACCTTATTTCGAGGTGAAAGGATCCTCCAAGCAACCACCTGGTGTGTCCACTAGAAAGGGCGGATTTGGAGGTGACTTCAAAAGGAGCTGAGCGGGACAAGGTGAGGGAAAGGGCTTTGCTACTGGAACGTTGTACTAGAAATGAGGGTGAGTTGGTTAAAAAAAATAGTATTATTCAGAGACAGCGTCTAAGAACCCCTCTCACTGAATAGGAGCAGTCTGGTTATTGCAAGACAATCTGAGGGGGTTGACTGAAAGAGTGAGGGAATCCTCTCCACTTAGAGGGTGGTAAAGGAAAAGACACCACGGTTGGGTTCCTTCTTGACATTGGCAGTGCCCCAGTATGGGTGGGGTGAGGTGTTATCCCTAAAGCTAAGGACCCACCCCTTTGATGACCAGAAATAAGGTGGAAAGTGCTTAGTGATAGACACTGGAAGCACTAGCTGGAAATTCTGAGGGTCTTGGCTTCTGGGATAGGGGTAGGTTAGGACAGGGACACAAGGGAGCAGGGAAGGGAGGGAGTTTTCGGTAAGGAGGAAAAGTGAAGGGTGGGGTTAACTGAAAGGTACTTCGGCTGCTGTGTCTGGTGAGCCTAATACTGGACCTAGAGATAGAAGCAGAAAGACTAGTGGGCGGGTGGGCCTGGGGTTTATCCTCAGGTCCAGTGGGTGGGGCCGTGAACCGGGCCTGATAGTCCAGAGCATGCCCTGGTGAGCTGGCTTCTCTGGGGGAGCCCAGAGCGCTCTGGGTGCCTGCCGCTTTGGGGGTGTCTCCTCCCGGGGCGCCATGGCGGCGCTGGCCAGTAGCCTGATCCGGCAGAAGCGGGAGGTCCGCGAGCCCGGGGGTAGCCGGCCCGTGTCGGCGCAGCGGCGCGTGTGTCCCCGCGGCACCAAGTCCCTTTGCCAGAAGCAGCTCCTCATCCTCCTGTCCAAGGTGCGACTGTGCGGGGGGCGGCCCGCGCGGCCGGATCGCGGCCCGGGTGAGTGGCTAGGATGGGGGGGTGGTCTCCGGGCCTTTAGTCTCTGCCTGGGATCCAGGGGCTCTGGATAAGAGCTCGACCGGACGGGGGGAGGGGAGAAGGGGCTCCGCGAGAGTGGAAGGGAGTGGGTCAATACAAGTCTCTGCCAGACTGTGCCTCAGTTTCCCTTCCCTTTTGCCCATAACCCTGAGTCTCCTTGCTTTCGAGGGCAAGGGGAAAGCTTGGGAGGCTAAGCTGCCTCGAAACTCTTGCACGACCCCCACCTCCAACACTGGAGTCCCCACCCCCACTGTCCTCTGCCTACGTGCCAGCTCTCGCGATTCTTTCCATCTCGAGCGGAGGGGCCGAGGGGGGTTCCGGACGCCTGGGTCACCCCGAGGGTTTCTGCGGCTCCGGCAGCCCCGCCCCCGCCCCGGTTCTCCCGCTCCTCCGCGCCTTGGCTCAGTTGCTCCCAGCGGAGCTTGCCTGGCCCGGCGCCAGACTCCCCAGCTCTCTCCCGGGTGTCCTTGCAGCCGCCTCGCCAGCCCGCCCCTCGGTGCGCCCTCCTCCAGTGACCCTCACTTCCACAAGGGAGTTGGGCACCCCCTCCAGCACCCCCTACGCGCCTGGGAAATCTGGGGCCCCACATGTTCAGGGGCATCCTCTGCCCAGAGGGAACTCAGACACAGTTCACTGCTGGAGACCCGCTTGGAGACTTGGGGGGAGGGGTCATACCAACTAGAAGGGGGTACCCGGAAGTTGGAGCAGAGTAAGCAACGAGAAAGGAGCGGTGTGAGGGTGAGCTTGTGGTCCCCGTCCAGGTAGGACAGCTAGACAGTCCCTCTGGCCCCACTCCCGCCCTCTCCCGGCTCTCATAAGGGGGATATCCCTTCGTGCCTCCCTTCACCCTGCCCCCGCTGCCGGGGCTCCGCAGTGGTACGTTCCGAAGCCCACCCTTTGAATGGGACCTGGCCCCACGTGACTCAGCCTGTCTCTCCATCTCCCCTGCTCCCCTCCCTTATCCCCTCGGTTTGGTACCGAACGTCACCCAGCACGGGTTACCTGGCCGAAGGGGAGAGGCCGAACCTCAGGGAGGGCTGGGCCCCCGCGAGCCAGCAGACTGACAGACAGACGGACAGATGGGTCAGTGTCAGACAGACCGGCTCTGGGCCAAGATGAGGCCCGCGCCAAAGAAGCAGCAGCCGCAGCAGCAGGTGCTGAGTCAGCGTCAGACCCAGTCCCACCCCCACTCTTGAGGGGGGGCGCCCCTGCCCCGTGGTCACCTTGCTGACACCCCCCCCCCCGCCACCCCCTTCTTAAACACACTGCCCTTTCAACATCCCCGGCTTGTCTCCATCTGTTCTCTTTGGATGTGTGTTCCCCCCTTCCTCTTCTCCCCTCCCCCCTTCTGGTTGAGCTGTACAGTAGAAATTAAGCCATTTAAATAAATTTCAATCAACTAAATTGAAAGCTGGTGGTTAGAGGTAACAGAAGGTCTCCACAACCCAGCTTCCTCAGGAGGCAAGAAGGTGGGAGAGAGCTACCGCCCAGGGGCCCAGGGCCCTGCTTCCTTCCCTCCACTCTCCTTTCTCTCCTTTGATTTCACCAAGTGTGGGAATGCTTCTGGGAATAGAGATGTCATTTTCAAAGATGAATGTCTCTCTCTAGAGCCTCAGCTCAAAGGCATCGTCACCAAACTGTTCTGCCGCCAGGGTTTCTACCTCCAGGCGAATCCCGATGGGAGCATCCAGGGCACCCCAGAGGACACCAGCTCTTTCAGTGAGAGGGGAAGCCAGCTGGTGGGTGGGAAGGGGGAGGCTGGGGACAGTAGAGAATGACAAACCCACATCCTCTTCAAGGTCTGTTGTTTTTTACTCTGGCTGTTTGACTCCCAAGGGAAGAAGTGAAATTGGGATGGTGGAGGGGGTGGAGGAAGCTCAGCGGGGGTGGGGTGGGGTTGGGGGGGTTCTAGACCTGGGGTACTCATGCCCCCTCTCTCCACTCCCAGCCCACTTCAACCTGATTCCTGTGGGGCTTCGTGTGGTCACCATCCAGAGTGCCAAGCTGGGTCACTACATGGCCATGAACGCTGAGGGGCTGCTCTACAGCTCGGTGAGAGGAGGCTGAGTGGCCTGGGGCAAATGGGACTCTCCCAGCTACAACCTTCTCGGTTACAGATGCGGGCTATGCAGCTCTCCTACAGCTCTTGCTGATGCCCTGTTGCCACTGCCCACTCCAGAGCATTTCCTCTAGAATTCCTCCAGTCCTTCTCCCTAGAACACCCTTCAAATATTCTCAACATCTTTTCTTTCTTTCTTTTTTTCCTTTTGGCACTGGGATTGAATCCAGGGCCTCATTTATGCAAAGCACCCTCGGGCACCCACAGGCTCTTTTTGTTGCCACCATCACGTCACCAGGGCTTCTCTACTGCTAGTCAACTTTTTCAGGTAGAGAGAGACAAAGGGTGGGAGGGAAAGATTCTACAGCACTAGAGCTTCCTGCAGTACAATGGGAGCTGGACTCAAACCTGGGTTGTGTGCACAACAAAGCAGGCACACTGTTCAGGTGAACTATCTTGTGACTTTTAAAAAAAGATTTATTTATTAATTAATATGAGAAGGGGGTACACCACAGCATCCCTCTGGCACATGCAATGCTGTGGATTGAACTCCGGAATTCATGTTTGGGAATTCAACACTTTATCCATTGTGCCACTTCCTGGCCACTGCTTCTCCTTCTCCTCCTCCTTCTTCCTCTTCCTCTTCCCCATTGCATTCCCTTTCCCCTTCCCCTTCCCCTTCCCCTTCCCCTTCCCCTTCTTCTTCTTTTAAATATATTTTTATTGATTTATTCATCGATAAGACAGAGAGAAATTGAGAGGAAGGGGGAGATAGAGAGAGAGAGAGACATCTGCAGCCCCGCTTCACCACTTTTGAAGCTTCCCTCCTGTAGGTGGGGAGCAGGGGCTCGAACCTGGGTCCTTGCGCACTGTAACATGTGCACTCCACCAAGTGTGCCATCGCCTGGCCCCCCTCTTCCTTCTTTTAATTTCCACCAGGGTTATATCTGGGGCCCAGTGTCTACACAACGAATCCACTGCTTTAGTCTGCCATTTCTTTTTTTTTTAATATTTTAATTTATTTATTGATGAGAAAGATAGGAGGAGAGAGGAGAGAGAGAGAAAGAACCAGACATCACTCTGGTACATGTGCTGCCAGGGCTTGAACTCAGGACCTCACACTTGAGAGTCAAGTGCTTTATCCATGGCACCACCTCCCGGATCACATCAGGCTGCCATTTCTTTTTAATTTATTTTATTATTTTTATTTACTGGATAGAGATAGCCAGAAATTGAGAGGGAAGGGGATGATAGTCAGGGAGAAAGACAGACACCTGCAGCACTGCTTCACCACTTGCAAAACTTCCCCCCTTGCAGGTGGGGGCTGGGGGCTCAAACCTGGGTCCTTGTGCATTGTAACATGTGCACTCAGGTGTACCACCAGGTGTACTACCACCCAGATCTCCAGGCTTCCATTTTTGTCCCTTTTTTTATTTGATAGAATAGAGAGAAATTGAGCAGGAAGAAGGAGGTATAGGAAAGAGAGCACTGCTTCATCACTCATGAAGCTTCTCCCTAGCAGCTAAAGACTGAGGGCTTGAACCCAAGTCCTACCATGTGGTAATGTGTGTGCCCAGCCGGGTGCACCATTATTGTCCTCACCCTTATCATCACTGTTATTATTTTTTAAAGATTTTATTTATTTATGAGAAAGATAGGAGGAGAGAGAAAGAATCAGAGCATCGCTCTGGTGCATGTGCTGCCGGGGATTGAACACAGGACTTCATGCTTGAGAGTCCAAAGTCCTATCACTGCTACACCTCCCAGACCACTCATCATTATTTTTAAAATATTTATTTATTGATTGATTGATAAGACAGGAGGAGAGAGTCAGAAAATCACTCTGGACAGGTGGTCCTTAAGATTTGAACTCAAATGCGCCCTGGAGCTCCACTTCCCCAGAGACCCACCCTACTAGGGAAAGAGAGAGGCAGGCTGGGAGTATAGATCGACAAGACAACGCCCATGTTCAGTGGGGAAGCAATTACAGAAGCCAGACCTTCCACCTTCTGCATCCCACAATGACCCGGGGTCCATACTCCCAGAGGGATAGAGAATGGGAAAGCTATCAGGGGAGGGGATGGGATATGGAGATTGGGTGGTGGGAATTGTGTGGAACTGTACCCCCCCATCCTATGGTTTTGTTAATGTCTCCTTTCTTAAATAAAAAAAAGGGAGAGTGGGCCAGTAGCGCAGCGGGTTAAGCGCAGGTGGCGCTAAGTACAAGGACCAGTATAAGGATGCCAGTTCGAGCCCCTGGCTCCCCACCTGCAGGGGAGTCGCTTCACAGGTGGTGAAGCAGGTCTGCAGGTGTCTATCTTTCTCTCACCCTCTCTGTCTTCCCCTCCTCTCTCCATTTCTCTGTGTCCTATCCAACAATGACAACAATAAAACAACAAGGGCAACAAAAGGGAATAAATAAATATAATTAAAAAAAAAAGATTTGAACTCAGGACCTCATACATGAGAGCCCAACACTTTACCCATTGTAACACCTCCTGTACCCCCCCTTTTTAAAAAGATTTTATTTATTTATTAATGAGGAAGATAGGAGGAGAAAGAGCCAGACATCACCCTGGTACATGTGCTGCCAGGGATTGAACTCAGGACCTCATGCTTGAGAGTCCAATGCTTTACCCACTGTGCCACCTCCTGGACCACTGCTATACCCCTTTTTAAAGTTAAAAAACATTACTTATAAGAAATAAATTAAATTTTTAAAAAAGTGCAGGATTTGCACATAAAAAAACATTACTTATTTATTGGATGGAGACAGAGAGAAATTGAAAAGTGCAGGAGATATAGGGAGGGAAAGAGACAGAGAGATAGATACTGACAGCACTGTTTCACCTCTTGTGAAGCTTCTGCCCTACAAGTTGGGACTAGGGTGCTTGAACCTGGATACTTGTACATAGTAATGATTGCACTCAACCAGGTATACCACTGCCTGGCCTCTTATTTTATTTATTGAGAAGGAGAGAAAAGTCTCCCAAGGTGGCCAGAGTAACCTTTCATATGTGTTGACAGGGATCAAACTCAGGATCTCAGGCAGATAAGTCCTACTTGCTAAGCCTTTTTTTTTTTTTTTTACTTCCTTTTTAATGATTTACTCATTTCAAAAGAGAGAACCAGAGGATCACTGTGGCATATGCAGTACTGGGGACTAAACTCTGGACCTCACGAGAGAAAGTGTCACCCCACATATGCAGTGCCTAAGACCAAGCTCAGCACCCTGTACGAGCAATTGCTGCAGTGCAGTCTACCACTGCGCTACTGCCCTGGCCACTTCTCAGCTCTGTGTTGTCCAGTTTTTTCAGCCCTTCAGCATCCCCATGTCTCATCCTACCTCCTCTGGACTTCCTTATTACTCACTTCTTCAGAATTGTTCAAAACAGAGGATGGTAGGGGTCGGGCAGTGGTGCAGCGGATAAGCACATGTAGTACTATGTGCAAGGACCTGGGTTCAAATCCATGCTCCCCACCTGCAGTGGGGATGCTTCATAAGTGGCAAAGCAGATCTGCAGGTGTCCCTCTCTGTTTCCCCTTCCCCTCTCAAATTCTCTCTGTCCTATCAAATAAAACAGGGAGGAAAAGGGGGGAAATGGCTGCCAGGAGCTGTAGATTTCATAGTGCACTGAGCCTCAGAGCTAACCCTGGAGGTAAAAATAATAAGTAAATAATAAATAAAAATAAGAGATGGTGAGAGACTCCCAGTAAAGCAACAAAATGGCATCTTGTATGCCAGGGTTCCCCAAAATCTTGTTGTTTTTTTTCCCCTCAGACTCTTTCTACATACTTTCTCCTCGTTTCTGCATGGATTCAGATACTAGATATCCCAGCCTAAAATGTGTGGATTGTATCCTAGCTCGTTCTCCCCAGGGTTCTCTTCTGCCCAGTGATGTGTCTTTCTGTCTTTGTGTGTGCCTTTCCGTATCTTTGTCTTCTCAGCCACATTTCACAGCTGAGTGTCGCTTTAAGGAGTGCGTCTTTGAGAATTACTATGTCCTCTATGCCTCTGCTCTCTACCGCCAATGCCGTTCTGGCAGGGCCTGGTACCTGGGCCTGGACAAAGAGGGTCAGGTCATGAAGGGAAACCGAGTCAAGAAGACCAAGGCAGCGGCCCATTTTGTGCCCAAGCTCCTGGAGGGTGAGTATGGACTCAGGAAAAGCTGGGTCACAGGGAAGGTATTGACCTTGACATGGACATTAGTCACTTGGCAGCTCAGGGCTTATAAGTACAAAGAGGACATCCATTATGACAGATCAAACCAGGAAGACTTTGGCCTTTGGGAATTTGAGGAGCTGTTGGGTTGAAGGTTGGGGTTTCCCAGAAGATCCATATAGAGGAAGGGGGTCCTTTCAGAAGCTGAATTCTGCTAAGGTCTTTCTGTGCCTAACTTTCCTTCCTATATTCCTCCTTTCTCCCCTTCACAGTGGCCATGTACCGGGAACCTTCTCTTCACAGTGTTCCTGAGACCTCCCCTTCCAGTCCTCCTGCTCCCTGAAATGTAGTCCCTGGACTGGAGGTCCCCTGCACTCACACTGAACCGACCACCACCACAGCCTGTCTTCCAGCCCTGCTGTTGACCCTGCTGTCATTCTTGCTGACATACTACAAGCCCTGAGCAGTCAGGTTCTACCAGGTGCTCCTCCCTGGGGGAGCATAGTGGCTGGCTGTGCCTTCCTGGGCTGAGACCTTTAGATACTGGGCCTAGGAAGGTGTGTGTGTGTGTGTGTGTGTGTGTGTGTGTGTGTCTGTGTGTCGGGGGGAGTGTCTGAACATGGTCCTGGCTCATCACTTCTTTCCTTCCACACTCACACACCCTCAAAGCCTCAAAGATGGCATTGGGGGTTCGCAAACTGATAGAATCAGGGCTTAAATATTCCCTACCCCAGGCTCAGCCAGTTTCAGGATTCCTAGTCCCTTTTCATTGGCACTGAGCCATAGATTTACAAGTCCACTGGAGCTCAGGATTAGCTTCCTTCTTCCCTACTCCACCTTCTGCCTTCTTCTGGACAGGTTCTGAACGCCTACGCATCCTAGCCAGGGCCATTTGTTACACGAGAGCTCTGCTGGAATGTAGGCGTGCTGCCAGGCTTTGGGAGCCACCAAACCTCTATCATTGACCCAGATAAACCCCTGGTTTTCAAACTCGGAGAGGGTGCATTTGAGCCCTGTTCAGCTGTTGACCTGGCTTGAACTAGGGCCAGTGTCAGACCACAACAGATTTAACTTTCTTATCCCAGAGACACCCAATTCAGAGTATGGTGTTCTAGACATATATGGAGCCATACTTCCTTCCAAATCTCAGCTTTAGGGCATATACCATAATTCTTAGCTTTTCTCTCCAGGGTGGAACTGGGGCCTATATAGCCATATTATTGCTCTAGAGTAAGTTCTAACTCTACCCTCCCACCTTCTCTAGTGATATATCCATTAAGGATGTGCTCTGGAAAGGACCCAGCTGTGATCCATAAAGAACTAAGTTCTGAATGAATCAAGAACCCCTTCTTGCTTTTCCTAAATACTTTTTTTTGCCACTAGGGTTATCACTGGGGCTCGGTGCCTGAAAAAGTAATCCCTTGCTCTTGGTGGCCATTTTTCCTTTCCTTTCCTCTGTCTTTCTCCTCCTCCTCTTCTTCTTCTTGTTTTTTATTCGATAGCACAGATAGAAACTGAGAAGAGAGGGAGTCGGGCTGTAGCGCAGTGGGTTAAGCACATATGGCGCAAAGCGCAAGGACTGACTTCAGGATCCTGGTTCGAGCCCCCGGCTCCCCACCTGCAGGCGAGTCGCTTCACAGGCAGTGACGCAGGTCTGCAGGTGTCTGTCTTTCTCTCCCCCCTCTCTGTCTCCCCTCCTCTCTCCATTTCTCTGTCCTATCTAACAATGATGACATCAATAACAACAACAATAACTACAACAACAATAAAAAACAAGGGCAACAAAGGGGAAAGTAAATAAATATATAAAATAAGAAATTGAGAGGACAAGGCAAGAAAAAGAGGGGGGAGAGGAAGGGAGGGAGAGAGAGGACTTGCAGCCCTGCTTCCCTACTCATGAAGCTTCTACCCCGCAGGTGGGGAGTGGGGGCTTAACCAGGTATGCCACCAGCCAGCCTCCTTTCCTAGATACTTTTCTAACAATTTTATTCTTCTTATAGAATGCTAACCTCATTTTTACATGTACTTTCTAGCTCCTGCCAGGGAAACTAAGTGTGAAGAATGGCAGAGGAGTTTTAGAAGGAATTCCTGACTCATAGTAGGGAAACTGGAATGAGGAAGGGGTCCAAACCATGGCATAATGAACTTATTGTCTGGGTGGGAGGGATATGAACACTTAGCTACCTCAGCAAGAATTCCTTCTAGCTCCTTTTTAAAGTTCAGGTCTTTAGGGCAATGCCTAGAATTAAAAAGACAAATGGGATACAGCCTTGACACCCCACCATACCCCTAGTGAAAAGAACCCAACTCAGCACTAAGTCCCATCCTCTCCCCTATCAGGGCTAAGGAGAGTAAGAGCCTCTTGGGTTCTATACCACTTAGACCCCCAGAACTGCTAACTGAAGAGAACTTGCTTGCCCTACCTTTTATAACCTCAGCTGGGCTATAGACACCCCAAAAGGGCCAGACTTGATTTTTCTGGGAAACATGGAGAGCTGGGAGCAGGCCTGGAAAAGATTAGGAGCACACTAATGAACTAGGAGGGAGACAGTCTCCCCAGACCTGGGCAGGGTGACTGAGGAGGCCTAAGGGCAAGGACTAGGGTGCAGGTCACTTTTCCTCAGACTCTGTCGACTTCTGGCTTGTTGCAAGAGGGGTGGATGCGCCCCTCACCCATACAAACCTGCTCAGGCTCCCCCCATCTCCTGGCTCTCTTCCCAGGGGACCCGGTCTCCGCTTCATGCTTTCTCAATTAAAGCCGATTTATATAACTGAAGTGTTGTCTGTCATCTCTGGGATGTGGGCACTGACAGTTGCTCTGAGACAGTATCAGGTCCCAGGGGCGGAGCGGGTGGGCTGGCGGCTGCCCCCAGTGACAGGTGCACATTCCTGGGTGGCTCGTCATTTCCCCTGTGCTAGTTGTCCCCGCAGCTCCCAGAGAAACTCACTCAGTGACTAGGCCCAGCGATGACCCCAGAGAAGCTGCTGCTTCTGCTGCTGCTATTGGGGGTGCGGCTGACCCCGGGTAAGTCTGGGCCTCGCAGGGGCAGTGACAGGGCTCTAGGGGACCTCGCAAGGGCACGGTGACTTCACTCAAGGCTCTCCTGCAGGTGTCCGAGGCTCCGAGGCAGAGGGCCGGCTCCTCGAGAAACTTTTCTCGGGCTATGATAGCTCCGTGCGGCCGGCGCAAGAGGTGGGAGACCGCGTGGCGGTCAGCATTGGCCTCAGCCTGGCACAGCTCATCAGTCTGGTGAGGGCGCATGCGGGCAGGGGGTGAGGGGTGTTGAGGTCTGGCCCACCCACCAACTAGGGTGCTTGGCTTTAGGCAGGGCAGGATCGAGATGTGGGGGGGGGGGCAGGTTGAAGGACGGACTGTGTGGTAGGGCGGATTAGGTCCAAATAGGGCTTGTGGCCGAGACTCGGACGTGGCTGGTGGACAGGCCCGGAATAAAGCAGGTACAGCGAAGGACGCGCTTAGGGGCGGGTCTTAAAGTGGATGTGGCACGGACCCTGAGGCGGAGTCACAATGAGGGGAGCTTGGTGCAGGATCCCTGAAGCACAGCGGTAGAGATTCCTGTGAATTTCGACTTGTGGGTAGGGCTGGGATTTCAGTCAAGCGAAGGGCAGGCCGAAAGGGAGGTTGGCAAATGAATTGGCTGGTAGTGCAGTCAAGAAAGGTGAAATTTGGGGGTTTAAACTAACGCTGACTCTAGGAGGCAAGGCTTGAGCTCTAGGAGATGCCTACATAAAGGGGAATGATTTCTAAGAAATATTTTACTTGGGGCTCTAGCGGTGGCACAACTGGTTCAGCTCTCACATTACACCTGGTTGAGCGCACATGTTATAGTGCGCAAGGACCCAGGTTCAAGCCGCTGGTCCCCACCTGCAGGGGGAAAGCTTCACAAGTGGTGAAGTAGGGCTGCAGGTGTCTCTGTCTTGCACTATCTGTTTTTCCCATCCCTCTCAGTTTATCTGTCTTTATCCAGTAATAAAACTTTTTTTAAGTTAAAAAAATTTTTTTTTATTGGGAGTCGGGTGATAGCGCAGTGGTTAAGCGCACGTGGCGCAAAGCACAAAGACCGGTGTAAGGATCCAGGTTCGACAACCCCCTCCTCCCCCCTCCCCTCCTCCCCCCTCCCCCCCTCCCCACCTGCAGTGGGAGTCGCTTCACAGGCAGTGAAGCAGGTCTACAGGTGTCTCTCCTTCCCTCCCCCTCTCCGTCTTCCCTTCCTCTCTCCATTTCTCTCTGTACTGTCCAACAACGACATCAGTAACAACAACAATAATAACTACAACAACAATGAAAAACAAGGGCAACAAAAGGGAAAATAAATAAATATAAAAAAATAATAATAAATATATTTTATTGGGGCGCTGGGTGGTGGCACAGTGGGTTAAGTGTACATGGCGTAAAGCACAAGGACCGGGGTAAGGATCCTGGTTCGAGCCCCCCGCTCCCCACTTGCAGGGGAGGTTGCCTCACAGGCAGTGAAACAGGTCTGCAGGTGTCTATCTCTCTCTCCCACTCTCTGTCTCCCCTTTTCTCTCAATTTCTCTCTATCCTATGCAACAACAATAACAACAATACTATTAACAACAATAATGATAACAGCAACGATAAACAACAAGGGCAACAGGAACAGTGAATTTGTAGTGCAGACACCAAGCCCCATTGATAACCCTGGAGGCAAAAAAAAAAAAAAAAGAAATACATATATAATTTATTTTGATCAAAGAAACTGAGAAGAGAGGAGATGGGGCAAGCAAGACACATGCAGACCTGCTTCGCCACTCATGAAGTTTCCCCTCCACAGGCGGGGCCGGAGTCCTGACTCATGGTAATGTGTTGCTCAGCCTAGTGTGTCACACCTAGCCTGTATTTATTTATTTTAATGAGAGAAATACCGAGAAAAAGAGAGACAGAGACCAGAGCACTGCTCATTTTTGGTGCTGCTAGGGGGTTGAACCTGAGACCTCAGAACCTCAGGTGTGAAAGTCTTTTGCGTAACCATACTACGGTCTCCCCAGCCCAAGGGAGTTTTTTTTTTTAGTGAGAGTTGGATCCATCTAGCTACCTAATTTCTCCCCACTCATGTCACCTCTACCCTTTAAACTTTGTCCTTTTAGAACGAGAAGGATGAGGAGATGAGCACAAAGGTGTACTTGGATCTGGTAAGGAGATTTGGGGTGTGGGAAAGGGTTTCCTCTGCCTTAAGAATTTCCTAGAATGTCTGGTCTAATAGAATTCTGCTTTGTTTTGTTTTGTTTGTACCAACACTGGGGGAACTGAAACAGAGACATAAAGAGATAATTCCTCGGTAGAGGAGGTAGTCTTTTGGTTATACAAAAGACTCATATCTGAGGCTCTGAAGTCCCAGGTTCAATCCCCAACACCATCAGAAGCCAGGGTTTAAATGGGCTGGGCAGTGGGGTAATAATAGAGCACACATGTTACCATGCAAGAGGACGTGGGTTCAAGCCTCCAGTCTTCACTTGTAGGGGGAAGTTTCATGAGTGGTGAAGCAGTGCTACAGGTGTCTCTCCCTTTCTCTTCTCCCTCCCTCTCTATTTCTGTCTCAAATAAATAAATAAATAAGCACCAAAAGCAGTGGATTCATAGTGCAGGCATGAAGCCTTAACAATAATCCTGGTGGCAAAGTAATAATTACAGTAATGGGCCTAGTGGTGGTTTTATTTACCATTCACAGGACCCAGACTCTAGCCCCTGAGAGGGAGGGGATAAGTTTCACGAGTCACGGTGCAGATGGCGCTCTGTCTCTCACGTTCTTTTTGCTTTCTTCCTTTCTTTCTTTTTTTTCGGCCTTCAGGGTTATCACTGGGGCTTGGTGCCTGCACTATGAATCCACTGCTCCTGGAGGCCATTATTCCCCCCATTTTTTATTGCCCTTATTGTTGTTATTATTGTTGTTGTTGTCGTTGTTGGATAGGGCAGAGAGAAATGGAGAGAGGAGGGGAAGACAGAGAGGGGGAGAGAAAGACAGACACCTGCAGACCTGCTTCACCGCCTGTGAAGGAACCACACTGCAGGTAGGGAGCTGGGGGCTCAAACTGGGATCCTTATGCAGGTCCTTGCACTTCACGCCATGTGCACTTAACCCGCTGCACTACTGCCTGGCCCCCTCTCTCCCTTTCTATCTCCCACTTCCCTCTCAATTTCTGTCTCTATCCAATAAATAAATAAATAAATAAAATTTAAAAGCCGTTAAAATTCTAATGGTAATAACAATACCTACCTAACAAGAGTTGCATGCCACACATTTTTTTTCACCTCCAGGGTTATTGCTGGGGCTCAGTACATGCACTGTAAATCTACTCCTGGTGGCCATTTTATTGGATAGGACAGGGAGAAACTGAGAGAGGAGGGGAAGACAGAGAGGGGGAGAGAAAGATTCCTGCAGACCTGCTTCACCGCCTGTGAAGCGGCTTCCCTGCAAGTGGGGAGCCAGGGGCTCAAACCAAGAGCCTTGCTCCGCCTGCTCAGGTCCTTGCACTTGCTACTATGTGCGCTTAACCTGGTGCACCACTGCCAGGCCCCCCTACACACATTTTTTCATCCTAATTATGTAATCAAATTTTATTTTATTTATTCCATTAGAGATAGAGACAGAGAGGAGAGAGAGAGAGAGAGAGAGTCCAGAATAGCATATGTAGTGTCAGGGATGGAACACAGGACCTCATAGTATCATTTCCAAAACTCTACCACTGTACCACCTCCCAGACCACTCTAATTTTCTTTTTAAACATTGGTTTGGATTTAGGGTGACTAATTTGATATCTACATCCTAAAACTTTGTAGACTGAAGTTTGAAAACAGCATTTTAGTGGCCTGAGAGATAGCACAGTGGGTAAAGCATTTAACTCCCCCAAAAAAGGTCCTGAGTTCAATACCTGGCATCACATGTGCCAGAGTGATGCTCTGGGTCTGCCCCAATAAATAAATAAATGTTTTTTTTTTAATATTTTATTTTTTGAGAAAGGTGCAGAGAGAGACACACACAAACGAAGACAAACACCAGAGCACTGCTCAGCTCTGGCTTATGGTGGTGCGGGGCATTGAACCTGGGACTTTGGAGCCTCAGGCATGAGGGTCTGTTTGCATAACCATTATGCTATCTCCCCTGCCCAATAAATTTTTTAAAATTATCTTTATTTATTTGTTGTATAGAAACCATCAGAAATTGAGATGGGGGAGATAGAGAAGGAGAAAAACAGAGAAACACCTGCAGCACTGCTTCACTGCTTTCCCCCTGCAGGTGTGGACCGGGGACTCGAACCTGGGTCTTTGTGCATTGTAATATGTGCACTCAACCAGTTGCGCCACCACCCGGCCCCCCAATAAATGTTTTTTTAAATAGGAAGACAGGGCCAAGTGGTGGTGCACCTGGTTGAGCACACATGCTCCTGTGGTCAAGGATCCAGATTCAAGTCCTTGGTCCCTGCAGGGAGTGAAGGAAGCAAGGCTGCAGGTCTCTCTTCCTCTTTCCCTCTCTATCTCCTCCTTCCCTCTCAATTTCTCTCTGTCTCCATCAAATAAGTTAATTAATTAAGTAATTAAGTAAGTAAGTAAGTAATGAGTTTGGTCCCTTATGTTCCAGAATGAAGTTCCGGAGTTCTCTGTCTCATTAATCAATACTTCTTTTTAAAAAAAAAAAAAAAAAAGACTTTATTTATTTATTTATGAGAAAGATAGGAGAGAAAGAGAGAGAGAGAGAAAGAACCAGACATCACTCTGGTACATGTGCTGCCGGGGATTGAACTCAGGACCTCCTGCTTGAGAGTCCAGGGCCTTAGCCACTGTGTCATCTCCTGGACCACTAATTCTTTTTTTTTTTTTTAATAGGGGGCAAGTGGTGGTTCACTAGATAGAGAGCACCTGTTACTCTGTGCAGGGACTTGGGTTTAAGACCCCAGCCCCCTGCAGGGTTACAAAAGCTTCCTGACAGGTGGAGCAGTGCTCTCCACTCTCCCCCAATTTGTCTTTCATCTACCAAAGAGAAAGGAAAGATGAAAGAAGCAAGGAAGGGGAAAAAATATCCTCCAGGAACAGTGAAACCATGCAGATATGAGCCTCAGTGATAACCTGCATGGTAAATAAATTAAAAACAAACAAACAAGGGAGTAGGGCGGAAGCACAGTGAATTAAGTGCACATGGTGCAAAGTGCAAGGACTGGCATAAGGATCCCGGTTCAAGCCCCTGGCTCCCCACCTGGGGGGGGGTCGCTTCACAGTCGGTGAAGCAGATCTGCAGGTGTCTTTCTCTCCCCCTCTCTGTCTTCCCCTCCTCTCTCCATTTCTCTCTGTCCTATCTAACAACAACGACATCAATAACAACAACAATAAACAACCACAACAAAGGCAACAAAAGGGGAAATAAATAAATATAAAACAAACCACGGTCTATTTTGGAAGATAGTTAATGCAATTTCCTCATTTAAAAAAGATATTTTTTATTTATTAATGAGAGAGAGAGAGAAGAAAGAGAACCATAATATTACTATGGCACATGCAATGCTGGAGGTTGAATTGGGACTTCATGTTTGAAAGTCCAATATTTTATCCACTATGAACAGCTCCTCACTTAAAATGTTTATTTTTATTATTTTAAAATATTTTAAATTTATTTATTTATTTTCCCTTTTGTTGTTGTAGTTATTGTTGTCGTTGTTAGATAGAACAGAGAGAAATGAGAGAGGAGGGGAAGACAGAGAGGGGGAGAGAAAGACAGACACCTGCAGACCTGCTTCACCGCCTGTGCAGCGACTCCCCTGCAGGTGGGGAGCCGGGGGCTCGAACCAGCCCTTTCGCTTTGCCGCACTTGTACTTTGGGGGACATGTGCTTAACCCGCTGCGCTACCAGCTGATTCCCTATTTTTAAATATTTTTATTTATTATTGCATAGAGACAGAGAAATTGAGAGGAGAGGGGAGGATACAGAGGGAGACAGAGATACCTGCAGCTCTGCTTCACCACTTGTGAAGCTTTCCCCCTGCTGGTGGGGACCAGGGGCTTGAACCTGGGTCCTTGTGCACTGTAATGTGTGTGCTTAACCAGGTGCCTGGTTAACCACTGCTTGCCCCCCCCCCACTTAAAATGTTTATCTGGGGGGAGTCGGGTGGTAGTGCTATGGGTTAAGTGCACGTGGCGCAAAGCACAAGGACTGGCTTAAGGATCCTGGTTCAAGCCCTAGCTCCCCACCAGCAGGGGAGTGGCTTCACAGGTCATGAAGCAGGTCTGCAGTTGTCTTTCTCTCCCCCTCTCTATCCTCTCCTCTTCTTTCCATTTCTCTCTGTCCTATCCAACAACAACGACATCAATAACAACTACAATAGTAACTACAACAATAAAACAACATGGTCAACAAAAGGGAATAAATAAATAAATATATTTTTTAAAGTTTATCTGGGTCTATCGAAATAGCACAGTGGTCATGCAAGAAGACTTTCATGCCTGAGGCTCTGAGGTCCCAGACACACACACACACACACACACACACACACACACACACACACACACACACACACACACACCATTGCTCATTTCTGGCCTATGGCTTGCCAGGGACTGAACCTAAGACCTCAGAGTCTCAGGCATGAAAGTCTTTTTTTAAAAAAAAAAAATTATTTATTTATTTTCCTTTTTGTTGCCCTTGTTTTTTATTGTTATTGTAGTTATTATTGTTGTTGTTACTGATGTTGTCGTTGTTGGGTAGGACAGAGAGAAATGGAGAGAGGAGGGGAAGACGGAGAGGGGGAGAGAAAGATAGACACCTGCAGACCTGCTTCACTGCCTGTGAAGCGACTCCCCTGCAGGTGGGGAGCCCGGGGCTCAAACTGGGATCCTTACACTGGTCCTTGGGCTTCACACCACCTGCACTTAACCCGCTGCACTACCGCCCGACTCCCCGTGAAGGGAAATTTAGTTGATGAGGTTCCAGCAAGTGCAGGTGATGTGGGAATCAGCCCCACAGTCAGTTGAACCACAGGCAATGCTGCTGTCCTCCCTGCACTCCCTTAAAAACACCCCTAGTTGCCTCCTACTCTCCAGCCCTGGACTGCCCCTCAGCCCCCGCTTCCTTAGGAGTGGAAAGACTATAGGCTGAGCTGGGACCCCACGGAGTACGAGGACATCGATTCACTCCGCCTCGCCTCCGGGTCTGTGTGGCTTCCAGACATCGTGCTCCTGAACAAGTAAGACCTTGTGTGAGCCCAGGGGGCGGAGGTGTTGGGCGGGGGGGAGGGGTGGCCAGGCCCTGGACCAGATCTTTCCTTGTAGCAATGATGGAAATTTTGATGTCGCTCTGGACATTAACGTCGTGGTGTCCTCTGACGGCTCCGTGCGCTGGCAGCCCCCGGGCATCTACCGCAGCAGCTGCAGCATCCAGGTCTCCAGACTCCTCCTGGGAGGCTCTTAGAAACCTTCCCTCTGCCCACATAGCAACTGACATCCTTCCTTCATGACCTGCTCCCCCATGACACTCAACGTCACTCTTGCTCTTCTGACTTTCGGCACACTTTCACTGACTTCCAGTTTTCCTCAAAGAAGCCCCTCCATTCATCTATACCCTCCCCATATAACCTGCCTAATCCTCTGTAACCCTACTTTGCTGCATTCTCCCTGGTCCTTATCTCCCTAGTGCCTCAGACCCTCTAAGCTCTATCTGTTCTGTGACTTCTTAAACTTCCCCAGTCCTGACCAGTTTTCTGGTAGCTCTAGTGACTCTGCCCTCCATCCAGGTCACCTACTTCCCCTTCGACTGGCAGAACTGTACCATGGTGTTCAGTTCCTATAGCTATGATAGCTCAGAGGTCAGCCTGCAGACAGGACTGGGTCCAGATGGACAGGAGCGGCAGGAAATACACATCCACGCAGGGACCTTCATTGGTAAGTGAGCATGGCTCCCCATTTCCCCACAGGCTGATAAATATACTTCATCAGCAATGCCCAGTCCAACCATGTAGGTCAAAAAGAGAGGTGTGACTATATTTTACAGGTATGAAAATTGAGGCTTTAGAAATGATTCACACACACACACACACACACAATATAATTAGATATATAGAGAAATTGAGGGGGAGAGACAGAGAGAGAGAGAGAGAGAGAGAGAGAGAGAGACCTACAGCACTGCTTCACCTCTTGTGAAGCTTTCCCCTTCCAGGTGGAGATCAAGGGCTTCTACCTGGGCCCCTGTACATTGTAATATCTCTGCTCTACCAAGTTCACAGCCACCTAGCCCCTAAAAGATTGTGATTTATTAACGAGAGCGTGACAACCACTCTGGTGATTCTGGGAATTGAACTCAAGAGCTCATATTTGAGTCAATGCTTTATCCACTGTGTCACCTTCAGGGCCATATGGAAAATGAGACTCACATAAGTTAGGTCACAGATGGGCTACCCAGCCCAGGGTCCACAGCTCTAGAGTGTGGCAGAGCAAATCATCTGTCACTACGAAGTTGGGTCCCATAACTGTGTCCCTGCTTCTGCTTCCCCCACCCTCCAGAAAATGGCCAGTGGGAGATTATCCACAAACCTTCGAGGCTAATCCAGCCTTCAGTGGACCCTAGGCGAGGCGGAGAAGGACAGCACCAAAAAGTTACTTTCTATCTCATCATTCGCCGGAAGCCTCTCTTCTACCTGGTCAACGTCATTGCCCCGTGTATACTTATCACTGTCCTGGCCATTTTTGTCTTCTACCTGCCTCCAGATGCAGGTAAGGAGAAAGGGGTCCTGGTCCTTCTTACCAATAGTTCATCTTATCCTTCACCTTTAAGCCAGACAGGGTTTGCCTGTTAACCCAAGCCTTCATGAACTGTACTTCAGCAATCTCACATTTTCCTCTCAGCCACAGCTAGATGCAGGTTTCCCTTCCACCTTAGGTCCTGCCTCTCCTCTGCTGCCCACTTCTCACCACTGGTAACTTCTGAATTTTTCATTCAGAATCCTAGCATCCCACCCTTGACTACTCCACTGTCTTGGGTATAGATAATTCTCCCTTTCCCCTTTCCTATTCCTTGCTTCCTTCCTCCAGTATTTATTTATTTATTATTTATCTTTTTTTGCCTCCAGGGTTATTGCTGGGGCTCAGTGCCTGCATCGTGAGTCCACTGCTCCTGGAGGCCATTTCCCCCCCCTTTTGTTGCCCTTGTTGTAGCCTTGTTGTGGTTATTATTGTTATTGTTGATGTCCTTCATTGTTGGATAGGACAAAGAGAAAGGGAGAGAGGAGGGGAAGACAGAGAGGGGAAGAGAAAGACAGACACCTGCAGACCTGCTTCACCACCTGTGAAGCGACTCCCCTGCAGGTGGGGAGCTGGGGTCTCAAACTGGGATCCTTAGACCGGTCCTTGTGCTTTGCGCCACCTGCGCTTAACGCGCTGCGCTACCACCCGACCCCCTATTTATTTATTTTTTTAACCAGAGCACTGCTCATCTGTGACTTATGATAGTACTGGGGACTGAACCTGGCACCTGGGAGCCTCAGAGATGGAAGTTTTGTGTCAGCACTGTGCTATCTCTCCAGGCCCTTCTTCTGCTTTGGGGACATCTATTAGTCCTTTGACCACAATTTCCCTAGTAAATAACTTCCAACACTTTTCTAGGAGGCATGATAATATAGTAACTGGATAACTTGGAGAAAATTCCTTAATACTTGTCTGTTTTCTGATCTGGGATCACTGTCCTTAGTACATAGAAGTATTTCTTTTTATTTTACTTTATTTATTATTTTTTTTATAAAAAGGAAACATTGACAAAACCATAGGATAAGAGGGGTACAACTCCACACAATTCCCACCATCTGAACTCCACATCTCATCCCCTCCCCTGATAGCTTTCCTATTCTTTAACCCTCTGGGAGTATGGACCCAAGATCATTGTGGGATGCAGAAGGTGGAAGGTCTGGCTTCTGTAATTGCTTCCCTGCTGAACATGGGCATTGACAGGTTGATCCATACTCCCAGCCTGCCTCTCTCTTTCCCTAGTCAGGAAGGGCTCTGGGGAAGCAGAGCTCCAAGGCACATCGGTGGGATTGTCTGTCCAAGGAAGTCTGGTTGGCATCCTGCTAGCATCTGGAACCTGGTGGCTGAAAAGAGAGTTAACATATAAAGCCAAACAAATTGTTGACTGATCATGAATCTAAAGGCTGGAATAGTGCAGATGAAGAGTTGGGGGGTGGGTCTCCATTTTGTCAATAGCTAGTAGGCCTATTTTAGTTCTATTCCAAAGGGCCTGTGACTATACTAGATTTTTTTCACCCTGAGTCTGAAATCTGATATGCAGGTGGATACAAGTTATTGTCTGGGGAGATGGTGTCATGGCTGGAAAAAGGACCAGAAAGCTGTATCAGGGAAGAGAGTAGCTCCCAAATATAGGAAATGTGTGTAAATATTGTTGACTGTAAACCCCATTGATTTGATCTGAACTGGGGCCCATATTCAGCTTAAGAGCCTGTGTGACCTCTGCATCCCTGTAAATCTGAGCTCACATTCTGTGGTCCTGAGTAGGAACGTTCCCAGATGCCCCGATTTCAGGACCCATCTTCCTTGGGTGGAGCATAGAGTATGTTGTCCAGCCTCCCTTCAGAGAATGGAACATTCTCTACCATTGTTGATCCAAGTTGAGGGCAAGGTCCCATGGGGGCCCACAAAGGGGTCTATTGTGCTGTTCCTGATAGAGATAACTGGTAATATTGGGGAGAGGGATTTATTTGAGGTCTAGGCCCATAATGTCTGTTTGGGAATCTCAGGACTTCCCGACTAGGGCCCCAGCTGATGGGGCTCATAGAAGTATTTCTATTGGGAGTCGGGCGGTAGCGCAGCGGGTTAAGCGCACGTGGCGCAACACTCAAGGACCCGCATAAGAAACCCAGTTCGAGCCCCCGGCTCCCTACCTGCAGGGGAGTCCCTTCACAGGTGGTGAAGCAGGTATGCAGGTGTCTATCTTTTTCTCCCCCTCTCTGTCATCCCCTCCTTTCTCCATTTCTCTCTGTCCTATCCAACATCAACAACATCAACAACAATAATAAATACAACAATAAAACAACTAGGGCAACAAAAGGGAATAAATAAATAAATATTTTAAAAAAGAGAAGTATTTCTATCTGTATGGTCTGGGAGGTGACACAGTGGATAAAGCATCAGACTCTCAAGCATGAGGTCCTCAGTTCAGTCCCTGGCAGCACATGTACCAAAGTGATGATGTCTGGTTCTTTTTCTCTCCTCCTATGTTTCTCATTAAATAAATAAATAAATAAAATCTTTAAAAAAAGAAGAAGAAGTATTTCTATCTACTACACCAACTCCTGTGCCACATAGAAGTATTTCTATAAGGAGGCCAGGCGGTGAGGCACCTGGTTAAGTGCACACACTACAGTGCACAAGGACCTGGGTTCAAGCCCCTGGTCCCCACCTGCAGGGGGGAAGCTTCACAAGTGGTGAAGCAGGGCTGCAGGTTTCTCTGTCTCTCCTCTCCTCTCCTCTCAGTTTCTCTCTCTATATATCTCCAATAATAAATAAATAAAAATTAAAAAAGAAGTATTTCAATAGAATTATGCCTGGTACCCAGTAAGTTCTATGTAAATGTTGGCATTGTCTTTGCTGTTTTTGAGCATTTTAGGGTAATATAATTAATATTCAGTGGGGAGACAGCATAATGGTTGTGCAAACACACCCTCATGCTTGAGGCTCCAAGGACCCACGTTCAGTCCCCTGCACCAACAAAAACCAGAGCTGAGAAATGCTCTGGGAAAAAAAAAAAAAAAAAAAGAAAAGAAAAGAAAAAAAAGCTACATAAATTAACTCAGTTCTAATCTTTATTCTAACTCTGTGTAGTAAGTACAGAATTGTCTCCCCTTTTACAGAGGAGGATAAGAAGTTGAGAGATTTAAGTTATTTGCCTGACACTACAGAGACAAGCAGTGCTATGATTTCTTACCTGGTTAGTGCCAGTGTGATTCAGAGACTTGATATCTTTACTCTGACATTCAAAACCTGCTTTTCTGGGCATCGAGTCCTCTTTCTGGCTGGGGAAGCAGAGTGGTGCAGTTCTGGAAGACACTTCCAAATATAACTTCTACTTCTTGGAACAAAACAAATTTTGTTACTCCATATTACAGGACTAAAGGTGAGCATGCCATAAAACTTTCAAATATATATGAAAGAGATGGAAAGAGGTGTTTCAGGAGGTGGTACAGTGGACAAAGATTTGGATTCTCAATCATGAAGTCCTGAGTTCAGTTCTTGGCAGCACATGTACCAGAGTAATGTCTGGTTCTTTCTCTCCTATCTTACTCATAAATAAATAAATTCAAAGAGAGAGAGAGAAATATGGAAAGAGAACCAGAGTATTATTATGGCACATGTGATTTTGGGGATCAAACTCATGCTTAAGAATCCAACATTTAAAAAAATGAATCCAACATTTTATCCACTGCACCACTTCCCAGGCTACAACTTTTTAAAAAGATTTTATTTATTTATTTATTTATTTATTAATGAGAAACATAGGAGGAGCGAGAAAGAGCCAGACATCACTCTGGTACATGTGCTGCCGGGGATTGAACTGAGGACCTCATGCTTGAGAGTCTGATGCTTTATCCACTGTGCCACCTCCCAAACCACTAACTGTTTTTATATATAAGAATTTATTATTTAAAAAAATTTTTTTTATTTTGTTGGATAGAGACAGAGAGACATTGAGAGGAGAGGGTGAGATAGAGAAGGAAAGAGATAGAGACACTTGTAGCCCTGCTTCACTGCTTGTGGTGCTTCTTTCCAGCAAGTGGGGACCAGGGGCTTGGACCCGGGTCTTTGCACACTTGTAATGTGTGCACTTAATCAGGTGCACCACCACCTGGCCCCCACTGCAATTTTTTTTCAGTGCCTTCCATGAAGTTTGCAGTGTCTGTCTTATGTCACAGGAATAATCAACCACTTAGCCAATTCTTTTTTTTTAAAAAAAAGATTTTATTTATTTAAAGAAAGATAGGAGGAGAGAGAAAGAACCAGACATCACTCTGGCACATGTGCTGCTGGGGATCAAACTCGGGGTCTCATGCTTGAGAGTCCAAAGCTTTACCACTGCGCCACCTCCTGGACCACAGCCTATTCTTATATACTTTGTTTTTAGATAATTCAAAATGCTATATATTTCCTGAATTCACTCTAGAGGCTGATCTATTTATTAATGAAGTAATATTTACTGGTCACCTATAAAACTCTATGTGCTGGAAATACATCAGTAAATAAAAGAGATAAAAATCCTTTCCTTTGGGAGTTGGGCGATAGCGGGTTAAGCGCACGTGTGGCGAAGTGCAAGGACCCTCCCTGTTGGAGCCCCGGCTCCCCACCTGCTGGGGGGGTCGCTTCACAAGTACTGAAGCAGGTCTACAGGTGTCTGTCTTTCTCTCCCCCTCTCTGTCTTCCCCTCCTTTCTCCATTTCTCTCTGTCCTATCCAACAATGACGACATCAATAACAACAACAATAATAACTACAATAAAAAAAAAAGGGCACAAAAGGGAAAATAAAGAATATATATATATATTCCTTTCCCTTGAGTTTGTGTTCTAGTTGGGAAGACAGCCAGTAACCAAAATAAACCAGTATTTTAAAAGACTGCTAAGGAGAAAAATTAAGTTAAAATATATTAACTTGGGGTATGGGCAGTTGCTCTGTGGGTTAAGCCCACGTCACAAAGCTCTAGGACCAACATAAGGATTCCGGTTCAAGCCCCTGGTTCCCCACCTGCAGGGGGGTCGCTTCACAGGCCATGAAACAGGTCTGCAGGTGTCTTTCTCTCCCCCTTTCTGTCCCCCTCCTCTCTCCATTTCTCTCTGTCCTATCCAACAACAACGACAGCAATAACAAAAATGATAATAATAACAATAAACAAGAACAACAAAAGGGGAAAAAAATAGCCTCGGGAGTTGGGCGGTAGCGCAGCGGTTTACTCGCACGTGGCGCAAAGCACAAGAACCCGCGGAAGGATCCCCGTTCAAGCCCCCGGTTCCCCACCTGCAGGGGGGTCGTTTTACAAGCGATGAAGCAGGTCTGCAGGTGTCTATCATTCTCTCCCTCTCTCTGTCTTCCCCCCCTCTCGATTTCTCTCTGTCCTATCCAACAACAACATCATCAATAAAACAACAATGGCAACAAAAGGGAATAAATTAAAAAATATATTTAAAAAAATGGCTTCCAGGAGCAGTGGATTCATAGTGCATGCACCAAGTCCCAGCAATAACCCTGGAGGCAAATATATATATGGGTTGGGAAGGAAGAGAATAGGGACAGAGAGTGCAGTTTAAAAATAGGGTAGCTGAACTGACAAGATAGCTTAGCTGTGAGAACACCAACCTGCATGCCTGTGAACCCAGAGGCTATAGGTTCAATCCCTAGTACTGTCTTATGCCCTAGTACTATCTTATGCCAGAGCTGAACAGTAGTCTGTTCTCTTTCTCCCCCTCCTCTCTCATAACAGTAAATAAAATTGCACCAAAGCAAGACTCTGGGGGAGTGGGATGCCCAATGCACAGTGGCAGAGAAGGGCCCAAGTTGGGAATGGGAGTAGATTGCAGACATCACAGGGAAGCAAATCTGCAGGTGTCTACCTTTTTCTCCCCCTCTCTGTTTTCCCTCCTTTCTCAATTTCACTCTGTTCTATCCTATAAAATAATGGAAAAAATGGCCTCCAGGAGCAGTGGATTCATAGAGCAGGCACTGAGCTCCAGAGATAACACTGGAGGCAAAAAAAAAAAAAAAAAAAAGTGGTCCAGGAGGTGGCGCAGTGGATAAAACATCAGACTCTCAAGAGTGAGGTCCTAAGTGCAAACCCCGGCAGCACATGTACCAGAGTGATGCCTGGTTCTTTCTCTCTCTCATGAATCAATAAATAAAATCTTAAAAAAAAAACCAGTCAAAAATAAAAATAAAACAAACATGAGATTCCCAAACAGACTCAATGGTCCTAGAACTTGAGTAAACCCCTCTCTCCATTGTCATCTCTATCAGGAACAACAAAATAGACCCCTTTGTGGGCCCCCATGGGACTTTGCCCTTAACCTGGATCAACAATGGTAGAGAATGTTCCATCCTCCGAAGGGAGGATGAACAACATACTCTATGCTACACTTGAGGAAGATGGGTCGATATTGGGGCAGCTTGGAATGTTCCTACTCATGACCACAGAACGTGAGCTCTGATCTACAGGGATGCAGAGGTCACACAGGCTCCTAAGCTAATTATGGGCCCCAGATCACATCAAATCGATGGTGTTTACAGTTAACAATATTTATACACCTTTCCCATATTAGGGAGCTACTCTTCCCTGATCCAGCTTTCTGGTCCTTTTTCCAGGCATGATATCATCTCCCCAGACAATAATTAGGATCCGTCTGCATATCAGATTTCAGGCTCAGGAAAAAACAAATAAACAAACAAAAAGCCACTAGTATAGCTACAGGCTCTTTGAAATATAATTAAAATATGCCTACTAGTTATTGACAAAATGGAAGACCCCCCCCCAACACTTCATCTGCACTATTCCAGCCTTTAGGTCCATGATCGTTCAATAATTTGTTTGGCTTTGTATGTTAACTCTCTTTTCAACCAGCAGGTTCCATATGCTAACAGGATGCCAACCAGACTTCCTTGGACAGACAACCCCACCAATGTGCCTTGGAGCTCTGCTTCCCCAGAGCCCTTCCTGACTAGGGAAAGAGAGAGACAGGCTGGGAGTATGAATCGACCTGTCAATGCCCATGTTCAGCGGGGAAGCAATTACAGAAGCCAGACCTTCCACCTTCTGCATCCCACAATGATCTTGGGTCCATACTCCCAGAGGGTTAAAGAACAGGAAAGCTATCAGGGGAGGGGATGGGATACAGAGGTCTGGTGGTAGGAATTGTGTGAAGTTGTACCCCTCTTATCTTATGGTTTTTGTCAATGTTTTTTTATTTTATTTTATTATCTTTATTCATTGGATAGAGATAGCCAGAAATTGAGACAGGAAGAGGGAGCTAGAGAGAGAGAGAAAGACAGAGAGACCTGCAGCCCTGCTTCACCACTTGCAAAGCTTTCCCCCTGCAGGTGGGGGCCAGGGGCTTGAACCCAAGTCCTTGTACATTGTAACATGTGCGGTTAACCAGGTACGCCATCACCTGGCCCCCAATCTTTCTTTTTTATAAATAAAAATTTTTTTTAAAAAAAAGCAAGGACTGGGGAAACAGACTAATGGTTATGCAAAAAAAAAAAAGTACTATTAAGAGTTAACAGCAAGTGAAAATATCCTGAGGTGGGCGGGCCAGGACAGGGCACAGCAGGTAGAATGCCTTAAGAAGATGGGAAGCTGGAGTCCGGCAATAGCGCAGCGGGTTAAGAGCTCATGGCATGAAACACAAGGATCCCAGTTTGAGCCCCGACTCCCCACCTGCAGGGAAGTCACCTCATATGTGGTGAAGCAGGTCTGCAGGTGTCTATCTTTCTCTCCTCCTCTCTGTCTTCCCCTCCTCTCTCCATTTCTCTCTGTCCTATCCAAGAACAACAATAAAAAACAAGGGCAACAAAAGGGAAAATAAATATATTTTTTAATTAAAAAAATGGGAAGCCATTGGAAAACTTTGAGAAGAGAAGTGACAGTGATCTGCTTTACAACTTAATAGGCTTGATTTGGATGCTTTACTGAGAACTCAGGAAGGGCTAGAGAACTAACTGTATAGCAGGTATTTATTTATTGCCTCCGGGGTTATGGCTGGGGCTCGGTGCCTGCACTGAGAATCCACTGCTCCTGGATGCCATTTTTTCTTATTTTTGTTGCCCTTATTATTGTCATTATTTTTTAAAATTTATTTATTGCCTTTTGTTGCCCTTGTTTTATTGTTGTAATTATTATTGTTGTGATTGATGTCGTCGCTGTTGGATAGGACAGAGAGAAATGGAGAGAGGAGGGGAAGAGGGAAAAAGAGAGGGATAGACACCTACAGACCTGGAACCAGGATCCTTACACTGGTCCTTGTGCTTTGCATCGCTGTGCTACCACCCAGTCCCCCAATAGCAGGTTTTTATACTTCAAACCTGAGGTACTGATGGTTTGGGTGTGGTATATGTAAATCACTAATCCCAGCATTTAAAAAATTATTTATTTACTTATTTTGGATAAAGACAGAGAAATTTAGAGGGAAGATAGAGAAGAGATATTGAGACCTGCAGCCCAGTCTCACCATTCATGAAACCTCCCCCCGTTGGTGGGCTCAGAGGCTTGAACCAGGGTCCTTGCACTTCCAGCATATATTTTGAAGGGAGAGAAAATAGGGTTTGCTATGGAGTGGGCATGCAATGAGAATGGAGAATTGAGGATGATTCAAAGGCTTTGTCCTGAGCCACAGAAAAGACGGCATTTATATTTACTAATTGGGGACACTGTCAGGAGAGTTGATAAGGGGATTCAGTTTTGGACATGTTAAATTTGAGATATATTTTTTAAAATTATATTTTAGTGGCTTGAAACAGCCAAAAATAGAGAATAGGGGTGACAGAGAGTGACAGATTCCTGCAGACCTGCTTTACCACTTATAGAGCTTTCTCTCTGCAGGGGCTTGAACCTGCAACCTTGCACATTATAACAAGTGTTTTCAACCAGGTATGCCACCACCCAGCCCTGAGATATTTTTAATTAAATTTTTTTTTTGCTTCCAGGGTTATTGCTGGGGCTCAGTGCCTGCACTACGAATCCACTGCTCCTGGAGGCTATTTTTTCTCCCTTTTGTTGCCCTTGTCATTATTATTGTTATTGCTGTCATTGTTGTTGGATAGGACAGAGAGAAATCGGGAGAGGAGGGGAAAACAGAGAGGGGGAGAGATAGCCACCTGCAGACCTGCTTCACTGCTTATGAAGCGACTCCCCTGCAGGTGGGGAGCTGGGGGCTCAAACTGGGATCCTTATGCCGGTCCTTGTGCTTTGTGCTCTCCCTTTCTTTTTTTTTAATTTTATTTATTTATTTATTTATTCCCTTTTGTTGCCCTTGTTTTATTGTTGTAGTTATTATTAATGTCTTCGTTGTTAGGACAGAGAGAAATGGAGAGGAAGAGGAGGAGGAAGACAGAGAGGGGGAAAGAAAGACAGACACCTGCAGACCTGCTTTACCACTTGTGAAGCGACTCCCCTGCAGGTGGAGAGCCAGGGCTCAAACCGGGATCCTTACATCAGTCCCTGCGCTTTGAGTCACCTGCGCTTAACCTGCTACGCTACAGCCCGACTCCCCCTCCCTTTCTTTTTAAAAAATTTTTATTTATTCATTAGAAAGGAGAAAAAGAACCAGACATCCCTCTAGTACATGTACTGCCGGGGATTGAATTCGGGACCTCATGCTTGAGGGTCTGTTGCATTCCCCATTGTGCCACCTCCTGGACCACTTCTCTTCCTTTCTATCTCTCCCTTTCTCTTGTTTTTCTCTGTATCTACCAAAAAATGCATACATAAGTAAATATTAGGACTGGGGAGACAGAATAATGGTTATGCAAATTACTTTCATGTCAGAGGTTCAATCTGCAGCGCCACAAGATAGAGCTGAGCAGTGCTCTGAAGGAAAGAAACAATTCCTAAGTGGGTTAGAAACATGGTCACTGATTATGTCATGTTGGTTGACTTCTGGTAGAACCTATTGATAATTCAGTCTTTTCCTCTGCCTCCCAAGGAGAGAAGATGGGCCTCTCCATCTTTGCCCTGCTGACCCTTACTGTGTTCCTGCTGCTGCTGGCAGACAAAGTACCTGAGACCTCCCTGGCTGTTCCCATCATTATCAAGTATCTCATGTTTACCATGGTCCTTGTTACCTTCTCAGTCATCCTTAGCGTCGTAGTCCTTAACCTGCACCACCGCTCACCCCACACCCACCAAATGCCCCTTTGGGTCCGACAGGTAAGATGCTCCCCTCCTCTAATCTGAGCTAAATGTCCATCCTAGTATTTGGCTTTGTGTGTGTGTGTGTGCAGATATTACTCTTCCTTCCACCAACATTGGCCTTCTCTTCTCTTTCAGTCTCTATAACTGCTGGTAGAGGGATGAAAAGTCAAGACCTTTTTGGGTTTGAAATGTACAGTTTTACCTCACAAATTTTTATTATTTATTGGACAGAGACAGCCAGAAATCGAGAGGGAAGGGGGAGATAGAGAGGGAGAGAGACAGACATCTGCAGCCCTGCTTCACCATTCACAGAGCTTTCCCCTTGCAAGTGGGGACTGGGGGTTTGAACCTGTGTTCCTGTGCACTGTAACATGTGTTCTCAACCAGGTGTGCCACCACCTGACCCCCAGTTTTACCTTCTCATTAAAATAATTTCATAAAGCCCATATTCTTTTCATCCTGGGTCCCAGGGAATATTTCTCAGAGTTAGGTATTGAGTGGAAGCCCTTGGAATGTCTCCAGTCAGGATGATTTCCATCCCACTTAAAGACTCGAAGGCTGCATAGTTGTGCTTCCTCATCTGTTAAATCTGTGGGACATATACACACAAACATAGGAATGTGGGCACGTAGAAAGGGGTTGTTTGGCTGCTTCCTTTTTGCTCTGAAATCTGGAGACCCCCTCTCCAACATACCTCTTCTACTTTGTAGATCTTTATCCACAAACTACCACTATATTTGGGTTTGAAGAGACCTAAACCTGAGCGAGACCAGATGACAGAGCCACCTCCTGTAGCTCTCAGAGATGCGCTAGGAAGTGGTTGGGGTCGGGGAACAGATGAATATTTCATCCGGAAGCCACCGTGTGATTTTCTCTTCCCTAAACCCAACAGGTAGTACCTACTCCCTATTGCTCCACAGAAGGGAGAGGGAGAACTACAATTCCCAGAAGACCGTGCAAAGGCTGACTACCTAGTGTCCCAGATGATGATGCGGTTGAGCATCATGGGAGCCGTAGTGTCCCTTCAGCGGGCCACCTTGTGGAAAGATGGGAGTTTTAAGTGTAGAGGTCTGGGAGGAATTACAGAAAGCTGGAGAGGTCAATCCTATCCGGGAGAGCCTTATTCGGTCATGAAAACTAGCAGAGTGTGGCAGGAGGGGTCGGGGCCGAGGTCTAGAGTATTGGCGCTGGCTTTGTCTTTTGTGCCGGGGTGAGACCAAAGTCACGCCTCTTCCAGGTTCCAGCCTGAAGTGTCTGCCCCAGACTTGAGGAGACTTATCGATGGCCCTAACCGAGCTGTGGGCCTACCTCTCGAACTACGGGAGGTCGTTTCCTCTATCACCTACATAGCTCGACAGCTGCAAGAACAGGAAGATCACGACTCGGTAAGTCCAGCAAGTTTAAAGCTGGGCCGAGGCTCAGGGCCTTGGCCCCACCCACAACCACAGGCCCCGCCCCCAGGACTCGGGTTTCCTCCTGATTGGAGGTCTGCCTCATTTGGTCCGCCCCCTGCTTTCGGATTGGTCGTTTATAATACCCATAGTTTCGCTAGGTCTGTTCTGGCAGCCCACTCCGGATTCAGAACTCTGCGCATTAAGCGACCAGGATGGGATTCCAGGGTCTAGGGCTTGCTTTTATTGGGGGTCTGGATTTTTGTCTGCCTATTCTCAGCTTAAGGAGGACTGGCAATTTGTGGCCATGGTGGTGGACCGCCTCTTCCTGTGGACCTTCATCATCTTTACCAGCGTCGGGACCCTGGTCATCTTCCTGGATGCCACATACCACTTGCCCCCAGACGACCCCTTTCCTTGAGAACCAGGGAGCTGAGACCCAAATCTACTGCCAGCTGAATTACAGTTTCAGTTCTGAAGCCCTATCTCTTTCTAACCTTACCTCTTCACTAGGAATCCAGTCCTCCTGTTTCTTTTCTGGGGAGGGTGTCCCAGTGGGACTGGACAAACTGTTAGCCTTGAGCCCTACCTGAAATGCACTATCGGTTTATTTATCCTTTGGCGTTTAAAGAGGCTCCTTTGGATCTCAACACCTAAGTCCTCAAAACAATGGAATAAAGAGCAATGACTAGAATGTAAGCCTTGTGAAGGCAAGCACTGAGTATATTGATTACTATAATATAAATTCAGCACCTAGCATAAAGCCTGACCTTGACCTATAGCAGGGGCTTAACATTTGTTGAAGATTTTTTTTCCTGGAAAGAAATACAGTAATTAATAGTGCTTATGTTTGTGTGGTATGGCTAGTGGTCATTTTCTGATTTTGCCTTTTTGCGATTTATTATGTTGTGATACTAGCTTTAGTATTTAAAAGGTTATTTCTTCTTTTTTTCTTCCCAGCACACTGCTCAGCTCTGGCTTATGGTGGCAAGGGGGACTGAGACTGGGAACTCAGAACCTCATGTGTGAAAAGCATTTGCATAATCAGTATGCTATCTCCCTAGCTCAAAGAGGTTATTTTTAAAAGGGTATATTTGAAAATGAGAAAACCATTTAAAAAAAAAAAAAAACCTACATCCTTAACCCAGGAGGTGGAGTAGTGGATAAAATTTTGAACTCTCAAGTTTGAGGTCCTGAGTTCAGTTCCTGGCACTGCATCAGTGAGAGTGAAGCTCTAGTTCTCTTTCTCTCTTGTTGATAAAATGCATCTTTTAAAAAAGTCTTCATTCAAGTCCCAGCTTTGGAGCTCAAACTTTGGACAATACTAAACTGCTCTCTGCTTCATCTCTAAAATGAAGCTAATAATAGTGTTTGTCCTTAAAAAAAAAAAAAAGTATTTGTTCTGGGGCGAGGTGGTGTTGCATCTGGTTACAATGCTCAAGGACCTAGGTTCAAGACCCCAGTCCCCACCTTTGGGGGGAAAAGTTTTGTGAGTGGTGAAGCAGGGCTGCAGGTGTCCTATCTCTTTCCTTCTATTGCCCCCCCCCATTTTCTGGCTATAATTATCCAATAAGTAAATAAAGATTAAAAAAAGAAATAATATCTGTCCTCCAGTGTCAGGATTTAATGAGATGATGGGCACAAAAGCACTATATAGTATGGGGTTACTAGCAGTTGTTTAGTTTGGCCCATGCTGTTGGCCTGCAGTTTTAAAATTGAATCACAATTTTATTTTATCATTTTGGATAGACAGAGAGAAATGGAGAGGGAAAGGGAAGGCAGAGGCTCAGAGAGACAGAGAGAGATACCGGAAGCACTGCTTCACTACTTGTGAGACCTGCAGTTGGGGACCAAGGGTTTGAACTGAGGTCCTTATATTGTAACCCATACACTCTACTGGATGCACCGCTACCTAGCCCTTGAATCACTGCATTAGAAATCTGGATATTTCATACAGGGGTAGATAACATAATGGTTATGCAAAGAGACTCTCATGCCTGAGGCTCCAAAGAGTCCCAGGTTCAGTCCCCTGCATGACCATAAACCAGAGCTGAACATTGCTCTGGTAAAAGAAAAAAAGGTAAATCTCAAAACTCTGACCCACTTGACCAATTTCATTCATGTTCCCTATCTCTTCTTTTTTTTTATAAAAAAAATTATTTATATTGTCTTTATTTATTTATTGGGTAGAAACAGCCAGAAATTGAGAGGGTAGGGTGAGATACAGAGGGAGAGAGACAGAGACACCTGCAACACTGCTTCACTGCTTGTGAAGCTTTCCCCTCGCAGGTGGGGACCAGGGAACTTGAACCCAGGTCCTTGTACACTGTAATGTGTGCACCCAACCAGGTGTGCCACCACCTGGCCCCCTATCTGCCTCTTCTTAGCACTAGGAAAAATACAAGATCGGAAGAAGGGTCAAGAGTCGAAGCTGGGGAGGTTGGAAGTAGAAAAAGAAAAGTGGTTTTATTTCTTCTGGCCACCACATATTGTATGCCTCAGTTTCCTTTTAGTTTGGAGAAAGGGTTATACCTGATTTAAGGCTGGACCTTTCTAGAACATGAATATCTTATATCTAGCAGGCTGTGGAAAATGGACTGAGTTAATGTTTCTGCCTGGAGGTCAAACAAAAGTCAGTTTGAGCCTAGTGACTGTACGAGTTGAAGTGAAGCACCCAGGGCCAAAAAGCCCTCATACCTACTCAATTGTTGAATGTTGTCCAAAGAAGGTAAACAGGGCTGTTAACTCCCAGGGATCCTTGTGGGACATGGTTAACATGTTCTTGTCCAATCAGACCCACCAGCCACACAAATAATTGCACCTGCTATCCCACTTCAGAGCAGTTTGTTTGTCTTGTTGGTTTATTGGCCTAGAGAGTTGGACACACACACAAATGCGGAGATAAATATGGGTCAGTTCCTCTAAATCTGGGTCCTCACTACATAGAGCTAGAGTCTGTAGAACACTAAGTCTCGTTGCTGTGGCGCAGAACTGGTGGCCTTCCCACCCTGCCATCACCCTTCTTCCCAGGGAACATGGGAAAGAGGGCACTGACAAGACTTGGTAATTTTCAAAAGACAAAATTGAAAATACTCTCAAATTGCTAACGTCTGAAATTCACAATATTCAACCCCCTCAACTCAAATACATGTATTTTAGTCTTCATTTTGCCATAAATTCATTTGTTAGCCAGAACCACCAGAACCAATTCCTGAAGCTATTTTCCTAAAGCATATTAAAAAAAAAAACTGTCTACAACCTCAGTTCTCCCCAAAATAAGAATTTTGACCTATTCTTGAATTCAAATTTCCAGTTTCTCCTTCACTCTAACATCTCCCATGTGATGTTGCCACAGAGGAGTACAAGATAAGGCTAGAAAGGGAACCATTGCCTCTTCCCTCCGCCTCAAGGTCTTCCTCGGTCTTTCCTGTGGTTCCGCTGTGTGTGTGTGTGTATATATGTATATATAACTTGTGTGTAGATATATATTTATGTATTCTTTATTACATATTTTTTCGCATTTTTTCTAAAGTGCCAGAAACAAGATTTGTGGGAAATTTTAGTGATTTTTTTTTTTTTGCATTTTCCCTATTTTAACCTCTCGCCCCCCCCCCCCCCAGAAAAAAATTGGAACTTGGTACATTCAGTAGGAAACTCTTCACTCAGATTGTGGCCAAGACCAAGAAAAGTGCAAAGAGGCAGAGGAGGAGTGAAGGAACAGCACTCCTCCTTAGTAACATTCAGGGAGCCTGCTAAAAACTTCTCCCCTCCCTATAAGCTGGGAGGGTAAGAAGCAGGAAGATGCTCCTGTCCCTCCCCCAAACTCACTTCCCTCCAAAAGCCGTGATCTTGCCCTCTCAGCATCTAGCCAGAGGGCAGCCATTTTGGCCCTAGAAAACAGTAGCTGGGGAATAGACTGCCATTTGGAATGACAGCAACTTTCCCCTTTTTTAAAACTGTACTCCTCTAATTCCCATATATTAAAGTTGCTCCCCAAAACTCGCTCTCCCCATGAGTTTTTGTTGTTGTTGTTGTTGTGTGTGTGTGTGTGTGTGTGTGTGTGTGTGTGTGTGTGTGTGTTTTAGTGGAGAAAGTGGGTAAGTGGAATAGGGAATGGGAAATGTTCATCTAATTAGAGTGGGGAGGCTGAGTTATCAGAGAATTAAGAATAAACATTTCTTCATTGCCCCCATTGGAAGGAAACATAGCGACCCCTGACCAGGGTTAACTAGTGCAAATTAGGGACTAGGGATAAATAGGTCCTTCACCTCATCCCTATGCTGGGATCTTTGGGTGTGGGGAACTGAGTCAAAGATAGGGTATAAGGTGCTATTTTTGGAGGGAAAGCTGGTGGGGATACCCCAAACAAAGCCCACCTAAGGAATAGGACGGTTCCCCAAAAACCATCGGGAGTGATTGGCAAGGGGAGTGACACTGGAGAAGGGGTAAAAAATAATGACGGGTTCATGTGCAAATCTTGGGCTTACTCACCTATCCAACTCCATTATTTTTCTGGCTATTTGGTCTAGTCTGGGAGAAACTATGGGGGGGGGGGGTTGGAGAAAGCAGATACCCTTCCCCAAAGAACATGAAGTTCCTCCCTCCTGTCCCATAAGTCTAGTTTTGCCCAGAAATTACCATATTGAGAGGCAGAAAGGGGTGTGATCTACTCACCTCTTTTGCCTTAGAAGAGTCTGGGGCTCAATGGATCTGGGGGTCAAGACTGTTGTTGCTGCCATGGGCTGGGAATGTGCTCAGCCATGGAACAGACGTGTAGCCCTCCCCTCAGTACCTCCTTGACCTGGAGTGGGAAAGGCCATTTCCAGAGTCTAGGAGTGTGAAAAGGAATATGGAAGATCAAAAGGCATGGAAGCCAAAGAAGGCATGGCATCTTAACGTGAAGAAAACAGGGACACAGAAGTCCACCCTTGGGAAGAATGGAATCCAAAGTCATTCTTCCAGCTGGGGGTAGGGGGGTCAGTTATCACAATGGTCTGGTCCAGGCCCTGGGCCATGAAGAATGGAATGTGCTAGGAAGCATCTGGGAAAGAGCTTAGGGAAAGTTGTTTTGAAATGAGGGAGGTCGTTAGGTGAGAGAGATGGTTTCCCCCTGGGTTTACAAATCAAGGGGTGGGTTAGACATTCAGAGCTGGTGGGGGCTGTGAGTAGAGATTCATATAAGTATATTGCTCAGTTGCCCCAAGGGCTAGAAGCTGGCCCTGCCCCTCATGGAGGCCATTCCCTGGAGGAGAACTGAGAGGGGAACGCCAAAGATCCCTTCCCAGGAGGTGGGAAAACTACAATCTCACGTAAAGCAGCCTGGCCCCTGAGTCCAGGGGCCCCAAGTCCCTGCACAAGAATGTGAAGGGGCTCCAAAGGGGCAGGGAAGCCAGGGAGCTAGTATTGGTAGGGATTTGGGGAAGGTGGCATCTGGTGAAAGGGAAGATTGGAGTCCAGGGCTCACCCTACATCTCCCTTCTGGGTTCTCTCAACCCCTGCCCTTTCCCCTTCTGCCTTAGGGAGGACTGGTGGAGGAAGAGTCGGGGGAGGTGGAGTTGGGGGATTAGGGGGTGCTGCTTGAGGATTGACTGCATAGCCAAAGACCCCGGGTAGGAAGGGAAGGGCCCCCCCGCCCTTCTCATCAGGTAGGACCATGTTAAGAGCAACTGGGAGAGCAGTCAAGTTGCTGAAGTTGTAAGGGTAGGCGGCAAGAAGTTGGGGGCCGTAGACAAGTGGGTAGGGCTCAGGGTAGAAGGTGACTTTGGCAGCCCCCATCCCCTCCATCTGGTCTCCCTCCCCAGCCCCCACGGGTCCCTCACTCCCAGATTTCCCCCTGCCACCACTAGGTTCCCGGCCACTCCCGATCAGGGCCAGTGGAAATTCCTGCACAGGTGGGTATGCATAACTGCCCCCTCCTGCCACCACTGGGGGCTCCTCACCCCCAGAGATGACAGGGTCCTGGACCGAGGCCGTCTCAGAAGCTTCCTCAGCAGCAGCATTTCCGCCACCTGCCTCCCCACTGGATGAAGACACTTGCATCTCTTGGGGGGCCTCCTCCTTGACATCTGTAGGCCTGGTGCCAGAGCTGCCCTTGGAGTAGGCAATGACAGGTGTGGGAGTGCCCCCAGGCCGCTCAGCTGCATGCCGCTGCCCATGGCGGCTCAGGGCAGCTGCCGTCTTGCACACCTTAGCGCAGTGCGGGCAGGCAAAGCGAGAGGAAGACCTCCGGCCAGTCCGAGAGCTGTGAGGGCCCCCGCTGTGGGCCTCCTGGTGTTTTTGCAGCTTCCTCAGGGTGGCAAACGTCTGGGCACAGTCCCCACAGCGGTGCTTCCGCTCGCTGCGGCCATGGCCTGCAGGGCCCTCAGCTGCAGGGGTGTCTTCCCAGCCCTTTCGTTCCAGCTTCTGCTTCCAGCGCGGTGGCCGGCGCCCTCTGGGCATCACGCTGCCCCCACTGTTGCCCGTGCCCGTAGCTCCAGCCTTGCGCTTAGGCTTATAAGAGTAGTAGGGCCTCCAGAGCTGGTCCTCCCCACCAGCCTTCGATTCACCCTCCTCCTCTCCTTCCCCTTCCTCCTCTTCTTCCTCCTCCTCGCTCTCTTCCACCTCCTCTCCACTCAGTTCCCCAGGACGCAGGTCAGTTTCTGAGATGCGACGCTTGACGATGGCCTCCTCCCCGATTCGCACAGTGATCTGACACAGTGGTGGTGAAGCCTGGGTCTGAGAGGGACCTCGGCCAGATCCTACGGGGAGACCCCCACCCCCACCAATCCCTCCCACTGGCTTGGCTGTGTAAGTCAGAGTCCTTCCTGCCCGGGGATTACGGCCCTTGGCCTCCTCTGTGGCTGTGGCAGGTCCTGCGGCAGTGGCTGGGCTGGCTGGTGTGGCTGGCGTGGCTGCAGGCTCAGGGGGAGGAGGGGGGTACTCACGCTTCTTGGGGGGTCTTGGGGGAGCAGTGTATGTGATGACAGAAGCAGCCTGGGCTCCACCTGTGCTAGTCAGCCCGCCCACCGCTCCACTGCCGCTGCTGCTCCCGTGAACAATGACAGAGGGAGCTGGGTGGGCAAAAGTAATGACAGAGGCTGGGGGGCCAGGCTCTGGGGCAGGTGGGGGGCCAGGTGGGGGGCTGGCTGGCATTACTACAGGGGCTGGTGTGGTGAGGCTAGGTGACAGCGGGGGTTCTGGGGCTCCCTGGCTGTAGGTCTTGTAGGGGCGCTTGGCTGCCCGCATGGGGAGCAGGCGGTACAGCTTGAGGGTATTGAGCTTCGGCTTGTAGCCTCCATTGGGGGTCTTCTCACTGGCTAGCAGGCCTGGGCTGATGCCATGAAAGGCTCGCTGGTGGGTCTTCAGGTTATAGTAAGTGACAAAGGTCTCCCAGCAGAAGATGCACTGGTACCTGGGCCAGGATAACAGGGAACAGGTGAGGGACATAGTCACCTGAGTCAAGGGTCCTATACCCAGGGCCTCAGTTTTAGTGTCCACTGCTGCCCTCTACTGAGACCTCAAGCTCCCCAGACATCTGCTCACTTCCTTTCATGCTGCTCGCCTCCCTGCTAGCCTTGGGAGGGACCTCAGCTCTGGTAGGTGGTCCCCTCCACCCCCAACACCTGAGCATGAAACAACGACAACAAAAACTAGGCCTCAGTTGCTCTAGTTATCCTGCCTAACCAGATATCCTGCCTAATCCAGGAAGACTTATTTTAAAACTCAATTAACAGGGCCAGGTGGTGGCTTACCCAGTTGAGTGCACATGTTACCATGTTCAAGAACCCAGGTTTGAGCCCCCACTCCCCACCTGCAGGAAGAAACCTGGTCTGTAGGTATTTCTCTTTGTCTCTCCCTCTCTGTCTTCCCCTCTCATCTCAATTTCTATCTGTCCTAATAGGAAAAAGAAAGAAAAAGGAAAAATGGCCACCAGGAGTGATGAATTCACAGTGCCTGTTCTTAGCCCCAGCAATAACCCTGGTGGCAGTTAAAAACAAGACAAACAAACAAACAAACAAACTCAATTAACAGAAGGAGGAGGCATAAGGCATACGGCTCACCTGGTAGAGAGCACACTTTACCACACCCAGGGAGCTGGGTTAGAGCTCCAGGCCAGCACATGGGAGCACCATGCAAAGGGAAAGCTTCCTGAGCAGTGAGGCAGTGCTGTGGTGTCTGTCTCTCCCTCCCTGTCTTTCACCCTCTATCTGAAAACAACAACAACAAAATATAGTCCCCTGAGAGTAGTGGAATTGTGCAGGCAAGTAAAGCCCTGGTGACAAAGGGGGAAAAATAATAATAATGGGTAAAATACATGAACTTGCAAAAAAAAAAAAAGTGACCAAACTGCTTCTAAGATTTTAGGGTTATCGTGTGTGGGGAGGGGGAGGGGCCTTAATTATATGTAGTGTGGAACTATATCCCTGCAATCTTGTAAACCAAAGGTAAATCACTAATGAAATAAATAGGGAGGAAAAGAAGAACAGGAAAATGTCTTGTGAACAGGGACACAGTATGGAAATAGGTATTAAAGCTGTTGGTGGAGGGCTGGGGAGATAACTCAGCCTGAGAGCACAAATTTGTTTAGCCGAGGGCCTAGAGGCTGAAAGTTCACTCTCCTGCAACACCTTATGCCAGAGCTGAGCAGTGCTCTGGTCTCTGTCTCCCTCTTCTCTCATTCTCTCTCATAAATAAATCTTAAAAGGAAAAACAACTACTGGTGGGCATGCTGTCTTGTGAGAGCAACTTTCTCTTTCCTTCTTGGCCGGCTCACCAGCACCAAGTCAGGACACAGCACCTACAGGTTAGTAAACAGGAGGAAGTGACCAAGAGCAGGTAAGGAAGGGCCAGTGGGTGAGCCCACATCTCCTGTGACTTCCTAGGCCTCGTGCTCTGCCTATCCCTTCCCTCCTCCTTAGCCCGGCTGTCCTTGCCCACCCCCAGCCCCTGGGCCTCCAGGCTGCTCACCTGCGCTCGCCGGTGTGCCACACCTCGTGCTTCGTGCGATACTCCGCCAGGGCAAACACTTTCTCGCAGTAGCGGCAGGGGTACTTCCTCCGCCAGGAGTGTACATTGCTGTGCCGCTTCAGGCTGGAGAGGGTCACGTAGGAGCGCTCGCAGGCTGCGCACACATACAGCACGTGGCCCCCCACTACTTTGACCACATGCTCAGGGCCACCATGAAAGCCCACTGCTGGAGGCAGGGCTGAGGCATCCACTCCTGCAGGACCACCTGGACCAGAGCTCCCTGGTCGAGTGCTGACGCCCCGGCGGCACTGTGCTTCATGGGTCTGCAGTCGCTTGGGGTGGATAAAGCTTTTCCCACATCGATTGCAGGGAAGGGGCCTCCGGGGCAAGGGGGGCTGCGAATCAGGGGTCTGGGCCTCAGCCTTATCACCTTCCCACTCCCCCGCAGGCAAAGGCCCAGACCTGAAGCTGTCATCTTCCGGCTGTGAGGTGGTCATGGGGGCAGGGGCAGGAGGTACCCAGGCATCACCTCCTTCCCCCAGGCCCTGCAGGCGGGATATGCCCAGACGCCGCCCCAGAGCTCCAATCTCAGCCACAGCTGCCCCGTCCCCTCCGCCACCAGGCAGAGCAAGCCGGGCACTGTAGATGAAGTTGAGGACATCAGAGAAGGCAGCTGCTGGGACCCCTGGCAGTTCCAGGACCCGGGGTGGGGATGAAGTGGGAGGTGAAGCTGGAGGTGGAGAGGAGGAGGACGAGGAAGAAGAGGAGGCAGCTGTTGTGGTGGTGGCCGGGTTGGGGGGTGAGACTCCTGTAGCTGGTGGGAGGGGTAGGGGGGCTGAAGCCAGCAGGGCCTCTCTGAAGAAAGGACTAGAAGCAGCCAGGACACTGCGGTGAGCAGGGAACTTGGTGTCTCCAGCTATGAGGGTGACGTCACAGAAGAGGCCACGGAGCCGCTGCTCATTGAGCTGACGCAGGACAGCCGGGGCATGGGACGGATCCGTCACCTCTGCAGGGGGGGGCATGGCGCCAGCCTAGATGAGAAGAGTTCAGGGGAGGGTCTCAGAGGTTGGAAGGGGGTAGGGGCCTTGGAAATCAGGAGGTGAGATGGGAGGGGGTGAGAGGTCATTGGTAAGAGACCAGTGGCGGGCTGACTAGAAGCCAGGGGCTGACCATGTCTGCTCAGTGTCTAACACCAGTCTGGTAAACAAACATTGTATGGGAAGAGGCCTGGGATATCTAGGGTCAAGAGTAAGGTCAAGAAACCAAAACCTTCAAAATCAAGGGTAAAGCACACTTTTGCCATGTTTGAGGACCCAGGTCAGAGCTCCGGGTACCACATGAGCAGACAGACCATACTGAGCACCAGCAGGAGGTTCCAAGAACAGTTGAGCATTATTATCTCCCTGTCTGTCTGAAGTAGAAAAGGGGCAGGGGAGTCGGCCAGAGCAGCGGAACGACACATGCGAGAGAGCCCTGTGGGCAAAACCAGAACAACCTTCAGACTAGGGAGGTAAGCCCTAGAGTCTCCCCTTTAGAGGGAGGAAGCCCTCTCTAGTAAGTACTGACGACCATTTCCCAGCCCTTGCTGGCCTGCTGGCTGAGGTCCAGCTGTTTCTAGCTGGGATCAGGTATGCATGGGATCACCCTCTCTCACCTGAGAGCACAGCCAACATGGAGTGGAGCAGGGGCGGCTCAGTGAATCCCTTCTGCCAGGCCTCTTCCTCCTGTGAAGAAACAGAAACCATGTCCTCAGGAGGGGAACAGGAAACAGAAGTGGAGGCTGGGGGTGCCACAATGCTTGGGGTCAAAGAAGACATCTGGGCTGCTCTACAGACCCTTACCCGCCCCCCAAGAAACTCTCAGCTTCTATTTATTTTTGCAAAGGTGGGAAAGGGTTCACTCATGCCTGATTTCATTGCTCCTGGGTTGACTTTCACGTTTGGAGAGACAAGGGTGGGGGAGACAGTATAGTGGTTGTGTGAAAGAATTTCATGGATGGGGAGAGCCAGGCAGTGGTGCACCCAGTTAAGTGCACATATTAGCATGTGCAAGAACCTGGGTTCGAGCCTCTGCAGTGAAGCAGGTCTGCAGGTGTCTTTCTCCCCCCCCCCCATTCCTCTCAGTCCTATCAAGTATAATCAAAAGACAGAAAAAAGGGGGTCAGGCGGTGGCGCAGTGGGTTAAGCGCTTGTGGCACAAAGCGCAGGGACTGGCGTAAGGATCCCGGTTAGAGCCCCCGGCTCCCCACCTGCAGGGGAGTCGCTTCACAGGCGGTGAAGCAGGTCTGCAGGTGTCTTTCTCTCCCTCTCTCTGTCTTCCCCTCCTCTCTCCATTTCTCTCTGTCCTATCCAACAACGAACAACATCAACGATGGCAATAATAATAACCACAACGAGGCTACAAGGGCAACAAAAAGGGGAAAAAATGGCCTCCAGGAGTGGTGGATTCATGGTACAGGCACCGAGCCCAGCAATAACCCTGGAGGAAAAAAAAAAAAGATAGAAAAAAAACTTTCATAGATAAAATATTGGACTCTCAAACATGCGGTCCAGAGGTCAGCCCTTGGCACTGTATGCATCAGAGTGATACTCCAGTTCTCTCTCATAAATAAATAAATACTTTCTTTTAAAAAAATTTTTTTAAATATTTATTTTATTTATTTATTCCCTTTTGTTGCCCTTGTTGTTTTATTGTTGTTGTTGTTGGATAGGACAGAGAGAAATGGAGAGAGGAGGGGAAGACAGAGAGGAGGAGAGAAAGATAGACACCTGCAGACCTGCTTCACCGCCTGTGAAGCGACTCCCCTGCAGGTGGGGAGCCAGGGTTCGAACCAGGATCCTTATGCTGGTCCTTGTGCTTTGTGCCACCTGCGCTTAACCCGCTGCGCTACAGCCCAACTCCCAAATAAATACTTTCATGTTTGAGACTCTGAGGTCCCAGGTTCAATCCCTGGCATCACCATAAACAAGAGCTGAGCGGTGCCCTGGTAAAACAAACAAACCAAATTACAGGGAGAGACAGAGCAAGAGGGAAAAGCACGAGAGCTGCCCCTGGTGCAGTGGCACACACCCATGTCACGCCAGGGCTCAAATCTGGGCTGTCTATATGGCAAGGTTCACACCATACCCAATGAGGTATCTCCCTCGTCCCCATAACGTTTTTTCTTTTTAAATTTAGTATCTGTTTATTTATAAGAGAGAGCAGGAGAGAGTATAGAGAGAGAAAATTTGAGCCATTGCTCTGGTACACACAATATTGGGATCAAATTTGAGACATCATGTCTCAGAGTTCAACAATTTATCCACTAAGCCAAGTGCTGGGCTGCAACTCATCAGGTTATTTCTTTCTTTTTATTTTATTTTATTTATTTATTCCCTTTTGTTGCCCTTGTTTTATTGTTGTAGTCGTTGTTGGATAGGACAGAGAGAAATGGAGAGAGGAGGGGAAGACAGAGAGGAGGAGAGAAAGATAGACACCTGCAGACCTGCTTCACCGCCTGTGAAGCGACTCCCCTGCAGGTGGGGAGCCGGGGTTCGAACAGGGATCCTTATGCTGGTCCTTGTGCTTTGCGCCACCTGCGCTTAACCCGCTGTGCTACAGCCCAACTCCCTCATCAGGTTATTTCTTTAGGACCTAGGAGGTCGCAGAGATGATCACAAAACCTTGTTCTGTTAGCCTAGAGAAGTGTGTGAACAATGTGATTTGCATATTTCCAACTCACCTCCAAATAAGACAGCTGAGACCCAGTTTAAACGAGGCCCCCGCAGCACTGAGGGAAGAAGCTTCAGTGTTTTGGAGTCTTTCCCTGCCTTCACTTTCAAAAAGTTGGTGTGGAGCATGCAACTCTGGTCACAAATTAAAAATAGAAAACAAGGGAGTCGGGCAGTAGCGCAGTGGTGCGCACGTGGCACAAAGTGCAAGGACCGACTTACGGATCCCGGTTCGAGGCCCCGGCTCCTCACCTGCAGGGGAGTTGCTGCACAGGAGGTGAAGCAGGTCTGCAGGTGTCTGTCTTTCTCTCCCCCTCTCTGTCTTCCCCTCCTCTCTCCATTTCTTTCTGTCCTATCCAACGATGACGACATTAATAACAATAACATTAATAACTACAACAATAAAACAAGAGCAATAAAAGGGAATAAATAAATAAATATATTTTTAAAAAAAAAGCAGCAGCGAAGTTCAATCCAATAGGTCCAGGGAAGTCTGTTGGATCACCCTAAAGGTCCTGTGGACAAATTTTAGGGGAAAGGAAATCAAAGATTTGCCTGTGGTCTTTCGTTACTTTGTCTCATTCACATACCCAAATAGGTCTGCTGGGGGGCTGGGCAGTGCACAGCCAGTAGAGCCTGCGTGTTACAGTGTGCAGGTGCCTGGGTTAAGGCTCCAGATACTAGGTCTAAGGGAAAAGCTTTACAAGTGGCAGGTATCTCTATTTTCATTTTTCTCTCCTCTTAATTGCTGTTCTAACAAAAATAAATAATTGTTTAAAAATATTTGCTCAACTTTTTAATTTACTTATTTCAATTTTTTTTTTGGGGGGAGACCAAGTTGCTAGACATTTAGATCAGGGGACGCCCCTCACACACACCGACACCATACATCTTAGGGAGGGTGGCTTCCGGCTAGTACCAAAGGCCACAGGGCCCAGTTTACTCCAGACCGGGGGAGAAGCAACTTGAATCTCACTCCTTTCTGTGGCTTTGGGAGTTTGGCTTTAAAAAAAAGTGTAGCGCACCAAAGTAAAAGACTCTGGGGTGGGTGGGTGGGGAGAATACAGGTCCATGAAGGATGATAGAGGACCTAGTGGGGGTTGTATTGTTATATGGGAAACTGGGGAGTGTTATGCATGTGCAAACTATTGTATTTACTGTTGAATGTAAAACATTAATTCCCCAATAAAGAAGTAAAAATAATAAAAATAATAATTAAAATAAAGTGGAGACAAAACCTAACCCCTCACTTTTTTAAAAAATATTTTACTTCTTTATTTATTGGATAGAGACAAGAGATGGGGGATAATAGCAAGAGATGGGGAAGATTGCAAGGAAGAGAGACAGAGAGACACCAGCAGCACCGCTTCACCTTGAACCTGGATCCTGCATATTGTAATAGGTGCACTCAACCAGGTGCACCACCAACTGATCCCAACCCCTCACTTTTTTAAATATATTTTTAAAATTTTATTTATTTTCCCTTTTGTTGCCCTTGTTTTTATTGTTGTAGTTATTGTAGTTATTGTTAGGACAGAGAGAAATGGAGAGAGGAGGGGAAGACAGAGAGGAGGAGAGGAAGACAGACACCTGCAGACCTGCTTCACTGTCTGTGAAGTGACTCCCCTGCAGGTGGGGAGCGTGGGGCTCAAACTGGGATCCTTAATGCTGGTTCTTGCCCTTTGCGCCACGTGCACTTAACCCACTGCGCTACCGCCCGACTCCCAACCCCTCACTTTTTAAGAATTAACTTTTTATCTTTATTTATTTATTGGATAAAGACAGCCAGAAATGGAGGGGGTAAGGGGTGAGAAAGAGAGAGAGAGAGAGAGAGGATTAGGTGGTAGCGCAGCGGATTAAGCGCACATGGCGCAAAGCATAAGGATCGGCATATGGATCCCAGTTCGAGCTCCTGGCTCCCCACCTGCAGGGGGGTCACTTCACAAGCGGTGAAGCAGATCTGCAGGTGTCTATCTTTTTCTCCCCTTCTTTGTCTTTCCCTCCGATCACCATTTCTCTCTGTCCTATCCAACAACAACATCAATAACAACAACAATAATAACCACCACAATAATAAAACAAAGGCAACAAAAGGGAAAAAAATAGCCTCCAGGAGCAGTGGATTCACCGAGCCCCAGCAATAACCCTGGAAGAAAAAAAAAAAGAGGGAGAGAGACAGACACCTGGAAAACTGCTTCACCACTCACCCCTCACTTTTTTTTTTTTAACCCCTCACTTTTTTATGGGAGGTTCATCAGGAAAAAAAAAAACAACAGGCAACCTAAATGCAAACTGGGCTGGTCACCAGATTGAAAGCTCCTCACAGCTGCTTTCCCTGTTTGGGGCTGGGGGAGGGTCCAATTTTACAGTTGAAGGTGAGTTCCAGAACCATAGAGAGGCTTAGCTAGAGGCACCCAGAATTCGTAACTGGGCAGGGGAGATAGCATAATGGTTATGCGAAGAGACTGATATGCCTGAGGCTTCAAAGTCCCAGCTTCGATCCCCTGTACGACCATAAGCCAGAGCTTTGCAGTGCTCTGTTATAAAGGGAAAACAAACAAACAAACAAAAACCACCAAAACTGGTAATAACAGGTATGTCCTGTCCAGAGATCCAGGTTTACTTATCTGAGGCAAAGCTCTGGAGCCTCTCGTCCATCCTCCATGCAGCCTGGGAGCTCTCACCTGAAAGCCTGGCATCACACATGCCCTCCAAGTGTTCTACATCAGAAGTTACTCATATAGTTAACAATTTGTTTGGCTCTATGTTAACTCTTTTTACAGCCACCAGGTTCCAGATGCCAATATGATGCCAAACGGACTTCCCTGGGCAGACAACCCCACCAGTGTGTCCTGGAGCTCCACTTCCCCAGAGCCCTTCCCCACTAGGGAGAGAGACAAGCTGGGAGTATGGATCGACCTGTCAATGCCCATGTTCAGCGGGGAAGCAATTACAGAAGCCAGACCTTCCACCTTCTGCATCCCACAATGACCTTGGGTCCATACTCCCAGAGGGATAAAGAATAGGAAAGCTATCAGGGGAGGGGATGGGATACGGAGTTCAGGTGGTGGGGATTGTGTGGAGTTGTACCCCTCATATCCTATGGTTTTTGTTAGTGTTTCCTTTTTATAAGTGAAAATTTAAAAGTTACTCATAACATTCTCACTCCCTGGGGCCGCAGGAGGCACAAGTAGATAAAACCTTGAACTCGCAAGCATGAGGTCTTGAGTTCAAGACCTGGCATCCTACATGTCAGAGAGATGCCCTGTTTCCCTTTCTCTAGATATATAGAGAGAGGTGCAGAGACGGAGAAAGCGAAAGAGGCCACAGCACTGAAGCTCAAATCCGGGTCTCATGCATGACAAAGTACCACTCTATCCAAGTGAGCAATTTTGCTAGCCCTCCATCTCTCTCATTAACAAATAAATAAAGGCGAGGGAAAGGGCACTTGGGTTATGCAGAAGACTTTCAGGCCTGAAGCTCTGAGTTCCCACATTCAATTTCCACATATTGCCATATGCCAGAGCTGAGCAGTGGTGCTCTAGAAAATAAAGTCTTTAAAAAAAACAAGATCAAAAAAAAAAAAAAAACAAGATCAGAAAAGAAAACACAAGTAGAACCTGAAATGGAATTGGCGTATTGCACCCAAGTAAAAGACTCTGGGGTGGGTGGGTGGGGAGAATACAGGTCCATGAAGGATGATAAATGACATAGTGGGGGTTGAATTGTTAAATGGGAAACTGGGGAATGTTATGCATGTACAAACTATTGTATTTACTGTTGAATGTAAAACATTAATTTCCCAATAAAGAAATAAATTTAAAAAATCTGGGCGGGGGAGATAGCATAATGCTTATGCAAACAGACTCTTATGCCTGAGGCTCCTAAATCCCAGGTTCAATCCCCTGCACCACCATAACCCAGTGCTCTGGTGTTTGTTTCTCTCTGTGTGTCTCTCTCTCTTTGCACCTTTCTCAAAATTCAAAAAAAAAAAAAATCTTCACTTCCCCAAAATGCTCTTTTGCAATTTATTACTAAGAGGTCATCCCTCCAGGAGGTGGCGCAATGGACAAAGTTTTGGATTCTCAAGCATGAGGTCCTGAGTTGGGCAGATGGAGCCCCAGCATCACTTGTGCTAGAGTGATGCTCTAGTTTCTCCTACTCCCCACCACCTGCCTTGTATCGTTAATGAATAAATTTAAAAAGAAAATGGCCATGATAGGGAGATAGAATAATGGTTATACAAAGAGACTTTCATGCTTTGGGGTCTGAGGTCCCAAGTTCAATCCCTTGCACCATCATAAATCAGAGAGGAGCAGTGCTCTGGTAAAAAAAAATAATAATAAACAAACAAATAAGGAGTTGGGCACAGCGGGTTAAGTGCAGGTGCAAAGCGCAAGGACCGGCACAAGGATCCCTGTTCGAGCCCCCGGCTCCCCACCTGCAGGGGAGTTGCATCACAAGTGGTGAAGCAGGTCTACATGTGTCTATCTTTTTCTTTTTTAAAAAAATATTTATTTATTCCCTTTTTTGTTGCCCTTGTTGTTTTATTGTTGTAGTTATTATTGATGTCATTGTTGTTGGATAGGACAGAGAGAAATGGAGAGAGGTGGGAGTCGGGCGGTAGCGCAGCGGGTTAAGCGCAGGTGGCGCAAAGCGCAAGACCGGCATAAGAAATGCGGTTCGAGCCCCCGACTCTCCACCTGCAGGGGAGTCCCTTCACAGGCGGTGAGCAGGTCTGCAGGTGTCTATCTTTCTCTCCCCCTCTCTGTCTTCCCCTCCTCTCTCCATTTCTCTCTGTCCTATCCAACAACAACAATAATAACTACAACAATAAAACAAGGGCAACAAAAGGGAATTAATTAATTAATTTAATTAAACCTATCCCTCCACATACTATTTTACGTTTCCAAACAGATTGCTCTGACATCTCTCCTGAGGGAGAAGGATAGCAAACAGGGACATTCAAAAGTTCAAACAGCTCCAACTACCAGGTGAGTATTAGGCTACAGGGTCGTATTAGTTGCTGGACAGACTGGGAATCTGAAGATGGGGCTGGCATTGGCTTCTGGTTATAAACTGAAGAAAGACAGTAAGGCCTTCCATGACAGTCACTGGCCCACTGGGACTCGGAGCCAGAGCTTCACTGGGATTACTGCATTTGCTCTTCACTACCCTAAACAGTAGCTGTTAGCTCCCCCTCAATAAATGACACATCTGCATAGCTAGGAGACAGAGCAGTGGATGGAGCATTAGACTCTCAAACATGGGATACAGTTTGATCCCCGGAAACACACGTGCCACAGTGATGCTTTAGTTCTTTCCCTCTATCCTCCTCATGAGTAAATAAATCGTTTTGTTAAACTTTCCTAAAAAAAATTTTTTTATTATCTTTATTTATGTATTGGATAGAGACAGCCAGAAATCGAGAGGGGAGGGAAAGATAGGGAGAGAGACACTCGCATCTCTGCTTCACCACTCATGAAGATTTCCCTATGCAGATGGGGACTGAGGGCTTGAACCTGGGCCCTTGTGCATTGTATCCTGTGCGCTCAACCAGGTGCACCACCGTCCAGCCCCTAAATAAATCTCTATTACTACTTTTTTTTTTTTTTGCCTCCAGGGAGAAAGCTGGGGCTCAGTGCCCACACTACGAATCCACTGCTCCCGGTAGCCATTTTTTTCCCTTTATTGTATGGGACAGAAAGAAATTGAGAGAGAAGGGGAAGATAGAGAGTGAGTGAGTAAGACACACACCTGGGGTGGGGGGGGGGCAGTAGGTAGCATAATGGTTATGCAAAGACTGTCATGCCTGAAGCTTCATAAGCCAGAGCTAAGCAGTGTTCTGCTTAAAAAAAGAGAGAGAGAGAGAGAGAGAAGATAAGACACCTACAGATCAACTTCACCACTTGTGAAGTGTCCTCCTCCCCACCCCCCAAAGGTGGGGAGTCAGGGGCTCGACCTGGGATCCTTGCACTTTGTATTATGTGCATTTAGCCTGGTGTGCCACTGCCTGCCCCCACCCCATTATTGTTTTATTTATTCTTTTTTTAAATATTTTATTAATTTATTTTAATAAGAGGTATATAGAGAGAGGGAAGAGACCAGAGCACTGCTCAGCTCTGGCTTATGGTGGTGCGGGGGACTGAACCTGGGACCTTGGAGCCTCAGGCATGAGAGTCTCTTTGCATAACCATTATGCTGTCTCTCCAGCCCTATTCTTTTTTTTTTTAATTATTATTTTAATTTTTTAATTTTTTTTTTAACCAGAGCACTGTTTAGCTCTGGCTTATGGTGGTGCGGGGGATTGAAACTGGGACACTGGAACCTCAGGCATGAGAGTCTGTTTGCATAACCATTATGCTATCTACCCTCTGCCCTGTTTAATTTATTCTTTTCTTTTCTTTTAACCAGAACTCTGCTCAGCTCTGGCTTATGGTGGTGCTGAGGACTGAACCTGGGACCTTGGAGCATCAGGCATGAGAGTCATTTGCAGAACCATTATGCTATCTCCTATAAATAATAAATAAATAAATAAATAAATAAATGACAGACCAAGGCTTAAGAGTTGAAAGATAGCTTGTCTCACCATATAACCAGTTAGAAGCGGGACCTATCTGATCCTGGAAGTTTGGCTCTACAGTCCATGTTCTTGATGTCTATACCAGAACAGCACCTAGGCCATCTTTTTTTTTTTAATATTTATTTATTTCCTTTTGTTGTCCTTGTTGTATTATTATTGATGTAGTTGTTGTTGGCTAGGACAGAGAGAAATGGAGAGGGGAGGGAAAGACAGAGAAGGGGAGAGAAAGATAGACACCTGCAGACCTGCTTTGCTTCACCGCTTGTGAAGCTACTCCCCTGCAGGTGGGGAGCCGGGGGCTCGAACCGGGATCCTTATACCAGTCCTTGTGCTTTGCACCACATGCGCTTAACCCGCTGCGCTACCACCGGACTCCTGCACCTAGGCCATCTTGACAGCTGTGATACTGTGAATGTGTTTATGTGTGTGTGCACATGCGTACACATCTGGAAAGTCATGATGTTTTTTTTTTGGTACCAAAGCACTGCTCAACTCTGGTTTATGGTGGTGCAGGGGATTGAATCTGAGACTTTGGAGCTTCAGGCATGAGAGTCTCTTTGAATAACCATTATGCTATCTACCCCCACCCCATGATATATTTTTCTATGCAAAAAAATATATGCTGTTTATTTCTGTTCTTAGCACAAAGTTCCTAAAGATCTTGCAATTTCCCAAGCTAGGGGTGCTGGGAGCATCATCGTGCATTTTTGACTCTCTTGGAGTTTCCTTGGTGATAAGAGTGTTAATTATGCATATAATTATGTACGTGCAGGTGTGTGGAATAGGCTGACTTTGTCAGTCTTTTTATTTCAGGCAGAGAAAGAGGGAGAGCCCACAGCACTGGAGCTCCCACAGTGTTGTAGCTCCCATGTAGTTCTGTGGCTCAAACCCAGGCTACATGCTTGGCAAGGGATGCACTCTATCAGGCGAGCGATCTCTCCAGCCATAGGACTGTCTTGATCTAATGGGCTCCTGGGTGGCTTCAGAATAGGCTTTGCTGGATGGGCTGGGAATGTGGGGAGAGGGCTGGTATTGGCTCTTGAAAGACAGTTAAGGCTCCTACTGCCTTCCATGATGGTCCAGACCAAACCATGATTAGAACCTGGGGACTTTCAGCCTCCCCCTTATCCTGGAGGAAGGGAGAAGAACTTGGGTTAATAATCAGTTTTGCTTACATTATGGAGCCTCTATTAAAGCCCTTGAACTACAGGATTCTGGGTTGGAGAACACATCCAGTGGTCTGGGAGGTGGCACAGTGGATAGAGCATTGGATTATCAACCACGAGGTCCCAAGTTCAACCTCCAGCAGCACGTGTATTAGAGTGATGTCTGGTTCTTTCTCTCTCTCTTCCTATCTTTCTCATAAATAAATAGAATCTTTTGAGAGAGAGAGAGAGAGAGAGAGAGAGAGAGAGTGAGAGAGAGAGAGAACACATCCACATCCCTAAAGCCTAACACAACCCAGCTCTATGGGACTGAAACTCATGTGTCCTTCCAGATGATGTCCTATGTATGTATTCATCTGTGTTTCTACCACATCCTTTACTAGATAATAAACCAGTGAACAGGAGGTAGGGGGGTGTTAAGCATACATACAAAGAACCGCGCAAGCACCTGGATTCCAGCCCGTCTCCCCACCTGCAGGGGGACGCTTCACAAGAGGTGGAGCAGGTCTGCAGATGTCTCTCTCCCTCTCTACCTCCCTCTCCTCTTTCAATTTCTCTCTGTCCTATCCAATAAAATGGACAGAAAAAATATGGCTGCCAGAAGTAGTGGATTCGTGCTGGCAACAAGCCCAAGAGATGACCATGGAGGCAAAAAAAGCAGTGAACATAAAGTTTTCTCTGAAATAAGTAAGCCATTCTAGCAGATTAAAGAATCTGGGGAGGGAATAATTAGGGACCCCGAATTCACAGCTAATTTTTAAGATTTTATTATGATTATTATTATGATTTAAAAATTTTATATTTATTTCCCCTTTTGTTGCCCATGTTGTTTTTTATTGTTGAAGTTATTATCTGTTATTGATGTCGTTGTTAGATAGGACAGAGAGAAATGGAGAGAGGAGGGGAAGACAGAGAAGGGGAGAGAAAGACAGACACCTGCAGACCTGCTTCACCGCCTGTGAAGCGACTGCCCTGCAGGTGGGGAGCCGGGGGCTCGAACCCGGGATCCTTATGCTGGTCCTTGCACTTTGCGCCATGTGCACTTAACCCGCTGCGCTACCGCCTGACTCCCTATTGTTATTATTTTTGTTATCACCAGGCTTCACTGCTCCAGGCCAACTTCTTCATATAGAGAAAGCGGGAGAGAGGGAAAGGCGTCACATCTCTGAAGTTCCCCCGTGTGGTGGGGTCTGGGCTCAAATCAGGGTTGTGTGGGTGACTAAGCAGACACCCTCCCAGCTGAGCTATCTTGTTGGCTCTAGAATTAATTTCTTTTATTATATTTATTTATTTACTGGATAGAGACATTTAAAAATTGAGAGGAAGGAGAAATAGAGAGGGAGAGAGACAGAGAGACACCTGCAGCCCTGCTTCACCACTCGTGAAGCTTTCCCCTGCAGGTGGGGACCGGGGGCTTGAACCCGGGTCCTTGTGCCCTGTAATGTGTGCTCTCAGCCAGGTGCGCCACCATCCAGCCCCTAGAATTAATTTTTTATTTTTATTTATCTTATTTTTAAAAATATTTTTATATTTACTTATTCCCTTTTGTTGCCCTTATTATTTTATTATTGTAGTTGTTGTTGGATAGGGCAGAGAGAAATGGAGAGAGATGGGGAAGACAGAAGGGGGAGAGAAAGACACCTGCAGACCCGCTTCACTGCTTGTGAAGCGACTCCCCTGCAGGTGGGGAGCCGGGGGCTCGAACCGGGATCCTTGTGCGGGTCCTTGCGCTTTGCACCACGTGCGATTAACCCGCTGCGCTGTCACCCGACTCCCTTTTATTTTTATTTTATTTCTACTGGAGCACCACTCTCACTTATGGTGGTGCTGAAGGCTAAATTGGAGACCTCAGAGCCTCAGGCATAAAAATCTTTTTGCATAGCCACTACGTATAGCTAATATTTAAAAGCATGAGTGGGCAGTAGAGCAGTGGGTTAAGTGTACATGGCACAAAGTGCAAAGACCAGCGTAAAAATCCCAGTTTGAGCCCCCCCCCAACTCCCCACCTGAAAGGGAGTCGCTTCACAGGCGGTGAAGCAGGTCTGCAGGTGTCTGTCTCTCTCTCCCCTCTGTCTTCCCCTCCTCTCTCCATTTCTCTCTGTCCTAACAACTACGACATGAATACATCAATAACAACAACAACAACAACAACAACAAAAACCAAGGGCAACAAAAGGGAAAATAAATAAATATTAAATTTTTTTTAAAAAAAGCATGAATGGGACAAGTGGTGGTGCACCTGGTAGAGTGCTCATGTCACAATGTGCAAGGACACTGGTTCAAGTCCTTGGCCCCCACCTGCAAGGGAAAAGCTTCACAAGCAGTAAAGCAGTGCTGCAGGTCTCTCTCTCCATTCCTGCTCAATCACAAAAAACAATAAAGAAATAAAAGGGGAGGGGGGAGGGAGGAAGGGCAAAAAGAAAAAAAATGAACTGAATTGTAGGTTATCAGAGAGAGAGAGAGAGAGAGAGAGAGAGAGAGTGTGTGTGTGTGTGTGTGTGTGTGTGTGTGTGTGTGTGTTGGGGTAGGGGGGAACCACACGTATTTGGTGTCACAAAAGGTACAAATAGAATATATAGGAAAACAGTTGTGGTTTATTTTCACAGTACTCACTGGGGGACCCAATAGCCCATGTGACACCTCTGTGAAAATCACAAAGAGGAAGCAGCCCTGCACTGCTGAGTAGAGGCTTGATTGCAGACCCCCACTTACCTCCTTGGTCAGGTCTGTCCATATGGGCTCAAGGCCTACTTGAGGCATGAGGCATGACAACGTACTGACCACTGAGATTCTTGAGCAAGGCTTGTGAGGGCTTCTCAAAACTACAGCAGTCTAGAGCTGGCTGTGTCTGGGTCTGTTATTCTTTTAATTGCTATCAGGGCTATTGCTGGGCTCAGATGCCTATATGATGAATCCTTACCACTCCCAGCAGCCATTTTCCTTTTTGGTTTTGTTCTGTCGTTGTTGGTAAGAGACAAAGAAATTGAGAGGGGAGAGGGAGAAAAAGTGACATCTGCAGCACTATTTCACTACTCACGAAGACTCCCCCAGACACACACACACACACACACACACACACACACACACACACGTAGGGACTGGGGACTTGAACCCAGGTCCTTGTGCATGGTAACATGTATACTCTCCTGGGTGAGTGAACCATCACTTAGCCCCAGGATCTAGGTCCTTAAAGATCACCCAAGTTGGGCTGGAGAGATAGCTCACCTAAGGATGCCTGTTTTGTCTTGTGCAGAACCCAAGTTCAAGCCTTCAATACACTGCATGGGGAAAATAGAACATATGGACTGGTAATTGATACGGTGGTTCCTCTCCTATATGAAAGTCAGTCCAAAGTGATGAAATCCTGGTGACAGTAATAACTGAAAAAAAACAACTTAGGGGAGCTGGAAGGTAGCACCGTGGGTTGAGTGCACATGGTGCAAAGCACAGGGGCCAGCGTAAGAATCCTAGTTCCAGCCCCCAGCTCCCCACCTGCAGGTGGTGAAGCAAGTCAGCAGGTGTCTCTCTCTCTCTCTCCATTTCTTCCCCTCCTCTCTCCATTTCTCTCTGTCCTATCCAACAACAACAGCTATGACCACAGTAACAATAATAACTGCAAGGGCAATGAAAATGAGAAAAATGGCCTCCAGGAGTAGTGGATTCATAGTGCAGGCACCAAGCCCCAGCAGTAACCCTGGAGGCAAACAAACAAATAAACAAACAAAAACAACTTAGAATTGTCATCAAAATCCTTGTAGCTGCCAATTATGAAATAACTTGTTATGCTCAGCCACAATGCAAAACATTTTATCTGCCCCATGTCTCAACATTCAAAAGGTTCACCATGAGGCAGAGGCTAGCAGCAACCTTAGTTCTATCAGTGGGGAGACTGGAGTCTTTGCATACTTGGATCTCATCGTGTTCCGGTCAGGAGAACATAGCGGCAGGGTGAATTGCCCTTGGTATCACTGCTTAAAAAGTCGAGGTTTGAACCCAGTCCTCCTGAGTTCAAATGCCCCACTAGCCCTGGCTCAAACAGGGCCTACAGATAGCAGAGAAGGAGGGACCAGGTGGTGGCACACCTGGTTAAGCACTCACATTACAGAAGGTAGAGAAGAGAAGCTGTGTGTGCCTGGGCAAATTATTAAAACTCTGTATTTGTTTCCTTGACCATAAGGTGGGGAAGATGGAATATTTCCCACTTCATGGGGCTGTAAAGGTTAAATGAATGAGTAACCGCAGTACCTAGAATTGCGCCTGACAAGCAGTACATGGTCATAAAGGCTAGCTCTCACCAGCTTGGGATGGGGACTCAGTCTTGGAAAATGGTGTGGTGGGTAGGTAGCGATAAAGAAACAGAGGTAGAAATCAGTCTGTAGTGTAGAATTAGTGGCTCTTCGATTTTTTTTTTGTTGTTGCCTCCAGAGTTAACAGTGCAGCTTGGTGCCTGCACTATGAATCCACTGCTCCTGGAGGCAATTTTTTCCATTACTTTGTGTTGTTGTTGCTGCTGTTGTTGGATAGAAAGAAATTGAGAGAGGAGGGGAAGACAGAGAGGGAGAAAGACACCTGCAGACCTGCTTCACCGCTTGCAAAGCAACCTCCCTGCAGGTGGAGAGCCGGGACTCAAACCTGGATCCTTGTGTTTCGCACTATGTGTGCTTAACCTGGTACACTACCGCCTGGCTCCCAGTTCTTTAATTTTTAAGTTCTTTATTTGTTTTTACATTTATCCACTCTGGACTGGCTCTGTGATTTTAGAGGCAGGGATCTGAGCACCACCACCAGACACATCATCTCTCGATGTTTCCTCAGCCTGGAATGTTCTTTCCTCAGATAGCCTCATGCTTTGTTGCCCCACCTCTTTTAAGCCTTGATTAAAAAGTCACCTTCCAAAGAGGTGGCACAGTGGCTAGAGCTTTGGACTTAAAGTATCAGGTTCTGAGATCAACCCCTGACATCACATGTGCTTGAGTGATAACTCTGGTTCTCGTCTGTCTGTCTGTCTCTCTCATAAAGAAAATGCTTCAGGCTGGGGAGAGAGCATAATAGTTATGCAAAAAGACTTTCATGGTTGAGTGCACGTTACAATGCCAAGGACCAGCCTCCACCTGCAGGGGAAAGCTCTGCGAGTGGTGAAGCAGTGCTGCAGGTGTTTCTCTCTCTCCATATATATATAGATATAGATATATCAACCCTTCCCCCCATGATTTCTGGCTATCTCTGTCCAATAAATAAACATAATTAATTTTTTTATTATTTCTTTTCTTTCTCTTCTTTTTCCTTTTTTGTTTTTCTGCCTTCCTCACTGCAACAGCAGCTTTTTCTTTTCTTTAAAAAAATTTTTTTTTGTATTTACTTATTCCCTTTTGTTGCCCTTGTTTTATTTTTGTAGTTATTATTGTTGTTGTTACTGATGTCGTTGTTGTTGGATAGGACAGAGAGAAATGGAGAGAGGAGGGGAAGACAGAGAAGGGGAGAGAAAGACAGACACTTGCAGACCTACTTCATCGCCTGTGAAGCGATTCCCCTGCAGGTGGGGAGCCGGGGACTCAAACCAGGATCCTTAGGCCAGTCCTTGCACTTTGTACCACCTGAGCTTAACCCGCTGTGCTACAGCCCAACTCCCAATTAAAAAATTTTTTTAAAAAGACTTTCATGATTGAGGGTCCAAGATCCCAGGTTCAATTCCCAGCATTGCCATAAGCCAGAGCTGAGCAGTGCTCTGGTTAAATAAATTTTATTTTTATTTATTTACTTTTTTAATTAATTTATTTATTGGCTAGAGACAGACAGAAATCGAGAGGGAAAGGGATGATAGGGAGGGAGACAGAGAAACATCTGCAGCCCTGCTTCACCACTTGTGAAGCTTTCCTCCTACAGGTTCAAACCTGGGTCTTTGTACATTGTATCTGTGAGCTCAACCAGGTGTGCCACCACTAGGCCCTCTAAATTAAAAAATATATCTAAATATTCAATAAATAAATTTTAAAAATTATATTTATATTCCCTTTTGTTGCCCTTATTTTTTTACTGTTGTTGTAGTTATTATTGTTGCTGTTATTGATGTCATCTTTGTTAGATAGGACAGAGAGAAATGAAGAGAGGAGGGGAAGACAAAGAGGGGGAGAGAAAGATAGACACCTGCAGACCTGCCTCACCGCTTGTGAAGTGACTCCCCTGCAGGTGGGGAGCTGGGGGCTTGAACTGCAATCCTTACGCCGGTCCTTGTGCTTTGCGCCATGTGCACTTAACTTGCTGTACTACCACTGACTCCCTCAATAAATAATTTTTTTTTAAAAAAAAGACAACTGACGTGGTCTGGGAGGTGGTGCAGTGGTAAAGCTTTGAACTCTCAAACATGAGGTCCTGAGTTCGATCCCCGGCAGCACATGTGCCAGAGTGATGTCTGGTTCTTTCTCCTTCTATCTTTCTCATAAATAAATAAAATCTTAAAAAAAAAAAAGACTTAACTGACTAGGAACTGGGGGTGAGGGTGTAGCTTGACTATTTCTGGGGTCCTCATACTTTGCCTGGTATATTTTTGGAGACTTTATGTATTGTTTCATTTAATGATTTCTCAAAATGACCACCCAAAGCAGGGCTTATAATCCAACTTTATGGGTTCACAGAGGTAAGATATCTTGTTCAAGGTCACACAGCATGTGAGAAGCAAAGTCAAAATTCAAACCCAGGCCAGTGTGAACCCAGAAACTGATTCATTCTGTCAGCATTCTGCTGGATCCTGCCCTGAGGGGCCCTCCAGCCTGTCACTGCCTCACAGCTATTTGAACTAAAGTTATTTGATCCTGTGGCCCAACTTCAGAATGGCTCTGGACACCTTCCCTCCAACCTGCTTCTGGCCTCAAACTCCATATGGGCCTGGTGAACACACACATGGGCCAGAGTCATGGCTCCCAGGCCATTCTCCTGCTTCCAAGCCTGGTGAGCACACACATGGGCCAGAGTCACGGCTCCAGGCCATTCGCCTGCTTCCAAGCCTGGTGAACACACACATGGGCCAGAGTCACGGCTCCAGGCCATTCGCCTGCTTCCAAGCCTGGTGAACACACACATGGGCCAGAGTCACGGCTCCAGGCCATTCGCCTGCTTCCAAGCCTGGTGAACACACACATGGGCCAGAGTCACGGCTCCAGGCCATTCGCCTGCTTCCAAGCCTGGTGAGCACACACATGGGCCAGAGTCACGGCTCCAGGCCATTCGCCTGCTTCCAAGCTTAATTTCCTCCATCTCACCTTCCTTCCTTTCTTTTTTTTTTTTTAATATTTATTTATTACTTTTTGTTGCCATTGTTTTATTGTTGTTGTTATTTTGTTTAAATATTTTATTTATTTATTAATGAGAAACATAGGAGGACAGAGAAAGAGCTAGACATCACTCTGGTACATGTGCTGCCAGGGACTGAACTCAGGACCTCATGCTTGAGGGTCTGATGCTTTATCCACTGCGCCACCTCCCGGACCACATTGTTGTTGTTACTGATGTCGTCATTACCCACCTTCCTCTCACTGAGGTTCAGATTCCCTAACTGTAGCCAGATCACTCCTGGGTCAAAAAAACCTTCACTGAGTCTCACTCCCTCCAGAAAAAGGTCCAAATTCCTAAAAATAGAAGAAAAAAAGATTTACTTATTTGCTTATGAGAAAGAGGGAACCAGAACATCACTCTGGCACATGCAATGCCAGGTATCGAACTCAGGATCTCATGCTTCAGGGTCCAGTGCTTTATTAATGGAGCAACTTCCCAGACCACTCATCCTTCTTCTTTCTCTGTTTACTTTTTTAAAATATTTATTTATTTCCTTTTGTTGCCCTTGTTGTTTTATTGTTGTAGTTATTATTGTTGTTGTTGTTGATGGATAGGACAGAGAGAAATGGAGAGAGGAGGGGAAGACAGAGAGGGGGAGAGAAAGACAGACACCTGCAGACCTGCTTCACCGCCTGTGAAGCGACTCCCCTGCAGGTGGGGAGCTGGGGTTCGAACCGGGATCTTTATGCCGGTCCTTGTGCTTTGTGCCACCTGTGCTTAACTGGCTGCACTACAGCCCAACTCCCTCTCTCTCTGTTTCTGTCTCTCTCTCTGTGTGTGTGTGTGTGTGTGTGAGCGTGTGTTTTTATTTGTTATATTAATAAGAGAACCAGCATGCAATGTCAGGGATCAAACCTGGGGCCTCATGCTTGAGAGTCCAAAACTTCATCTAGTGTACCGCCTTCCAGGCTGCTTCAGTCATCTTCTTTTCTTTTTTTTTTTTTTAACATTTTTAAAATATTTATTTATTCCCTTTTGTTACCCTTATTGTTTTATTGTTGTTATTGATGTCGTCATTGTTGGATAGGACATAGAGAAATGGAGAGAGAAGGGGAAGACAGGGGGGAGAAAAAGCTAGACACCTGCAGACCTGCTTCACCGCGTGTGAAGCGACTCCCCTGCAGGTGGGGAGCCGGGGCTCAAACCCTCAGTCATCCTTTACAATCTTGCCTGTGTTAGTCTCCCTTCAGGTCTCCAGTATGTCTTCCCACCTCAACATGCCCACGCCGGTTCTCTGCCAGACATGCATCCCAGCCCTAACCTCTTCTCAAAACCCCTCCAAAATGGTAAGATCTAACTCAAATGGGATCAGCAGCAGATATTAGGTTTTCAGTCCCTCAGCTGGGATGACTTGAATTATTGCCTAGCCACCCTGGACTTCTGAAATGAATTGATGCAGCTCCTAAGTTCTGTAGAAATTGGAAAGAAGTCTGTGCAGGGGACAAATTGGCCCATAGAAAGCTTCAGTGGGGGGGTGGGGGGTGGCGCAGTGGGTTAAGCGCACATGGCGTTAAGTGCAAGGACCGGCAGAAGGATCGCGGTTTGAGCCCCCGGCTCCCCAACTGTAGGGGAGTCACTTCACAGGCGGTGAAGCAGTCTGCACTTGTCTATCTTTCTCTCCTCCTCTGTCTTCCCTCCTCTCTCCATTTCTCTCTGTCCTATCCAACAACGAACGACATCAACAATAATAACCACAACAAGGCTACAACAACAAGGGCAACAAAAGGGGAGAAAATGGCCTCCAGGAGCGGTGGATTTATGGTGCAGGCACTGAGCCCCAGCAGTAACCTTGAAGGCCAAAAAAAAAAAAGAAAGAAAGAAAGCTTCAGTAGGGAGCCAGCAAAATCAGCAAAATAACTCACACAGTGTGCTTCTTTGCCATGTATGTGACCCAGGTGTGAGACTGACCCCTCCACTGTATTAAAAGCTTCAGCGCGCAGGGTAGATAGCATAATGGTTATGCAAACAGACTCTCATGCCTGAGGCTCCGAAGTCCAGGTTCAATCCCCACACCACCATAAGCCGGAGCTGAACAGTGCTCTGGTTAAAAAAAAAAAAAAAAAAGGAAGCTTCAGTGCTGTGGTTTCTTTTCTTTTCTCTCTGCCTATCTGAAAAAAAAAAAAAAGTTAGCTTGGAACAGTGGAGCCCTAGAAATGACCAAAAAAAAAAAAAAAGAGAGAGAGAGAGAGAGAGAAAGATTCAGAATATAACAGTTAAAAGCACAGGGAGCTCTCAGTGGTACAGAATACAGAACTCTGGTTCAAGCTTCCAGTCTCCACCTACTGGGGAGGCTTATACAGGCAGCTCTCCCTAATTCTCCTCCCCTCTCAATTTTTCTCTGCCCTATCAAATAAAAATTATTTTAAAATATATAAGACTTTCATTCATGAGATGCATAAGCCAGATTTGAACAGTACTCTGACCTCTTGTTCACTCCTGTAATAAATAATTAACAGCATGGGGCCAGGCAGTGGTGTACCTGGTTAAATGCACACATTACAGTATGTAAGGACACAAGTTCAAGTCCTTTCTTTTTATTTATTTATTTATTATTGGATAGGACAGAGAGAAATGGAGAGAGGAGGGGAAGACAGAGAGGGGGAGAGAAAGACAGACACCTGCAGACCTGCTTCACCGCCTGTGAAGCGACTCCCCTGCAGGTGGGGAGCCGGGGGCTTGAACCGGGATCCTTATGCCAGTCCTGGCACTTCGCACCATGTGCGCTTAATCCGTTGTGCTACTGCCTGACTCCCTGGTTCAAACCCCTTCTTCCTGCTGGGAGAAGCTTTAATAAGTGGTGGAATAGGGCTGCAGGTGTCTTTCTATCCCATTCTCTCTCTATCTCCCCCTCCCTTCTCAATTTCTCTGTCAGTATCTAATAAATAAAATTAAAAAAATAAATAAATAAAAGCCCTGGATCTGGGACCTGACTACCCGGGCTCAAATCTATTTTTACTTCTTGCTAACTAAAGTGACCAAAAAAAAAAAATTCTCTGGATCTCCACTATCTCACCTGAAAAGGGGAGGTAATTAGAACACCACTTCCTCAGGGTCGCTGCAAACACTAAACATGTGATCCCATGCAAAAGCACTGACAACAGTGCCTGGTCCACAGTAAGTGCTAAATAAATAATTACTCGTGTTACCTTTAGCCAAGTTCCAGCAAGAGGCACAGTGCTGGCAAAGGGCTGATAGTGGCTGGCACAGGCAGGGGCCCCCAGACTGCAGCTGCTTTCAGGTGCATTTCCCATGTGATACTTACAACCTTGCTAGAGGGAAATGCGGGCAGGTAGTTAGCCCCATTTTATAGAAGAGGAATGAAGCCTCATTCTGGGAAAGGGCCAGTGAGGAAGTGATTGGGCCAGTACACTTCTCACTTCTAATCTAGGCCTCTTTTCCGTCGTCCAGCAGGCCGTGGTGCACTTGTGCTGACTTGATGTAGCAGCCAGCACCCTCTAGCACCCCCTCCCCGCCCTCTTGGAAGAGGGCCCAGGACAGGTCACAGTGCTCTCCCTGCCCCTCACGTATATCCACCCTCCAAAGCAGGCCATGTCTAGACACAGCTGTGTGCACAGTTGGAACATACATACACGGACAGATGGGCCCGGGCCCCAAAGGTGAGGAAAACCTGTTTTGAGCAATCTGCCTAGCGAGCGAATTCCACTGCCATTCCGGTCCCTTCTGCAGTGGCAGGAGCGGCCTAGTGTGCGTCACAGATGGGACGGAAAAACAGAGATACCCACAAAGGGGGCAGAGAGAGGCTGAAGCAGGAGGAGACTGAAAATTTCGTGTTTCTTTTTTCCATTTCAGTGACAAGAGTCACACCCGGCCTTTATGTAAACATGGCCAAGAAGTCACTCTGTCCAAGCCTGGTTTCCTCGCAGCCGCCAGGTCTCTCCTCCCAGTGACCCTGACACGCTGGCTGGGCTGAGAGGGAAAACACAGACACCCCCTGACTCCCCAAAACAAAACTAGTTAGCCACACAGACAACACATGACGCCCCCCCCCCCCCCCCGCCTGCTGTCCTTGCTCTGTCTCTTTTATCTCCCTGCCTTCTTCATAACAGTCCCACACCGCCACTCAGACAGAAAGCAGACATGCACACACAGCCTGCGCCTGATTTGTGTCTGAGGCCCACATTGCCCTTGTCACGCCACCTCCCTCCCCACAAGTGTTTTCTGACCAGCCTGCCTCCTGGCTCAGCAGCACAGAGAGGCTCCCACAAACAGCGTCATCAAAGAATCCCTTGGAGAATGTTGCAAACTCGCAACCTTCCCCTCAGTCGGGTATCCACGAGCCCGTAAACAACCTGTACGGTCCACCCAAGTGCCCTTACAACAGTGCCAGATGTCCCTCAAGGGCCCGAGACATATCCTGGGGCTTTCACTTCCCTAATGACTCTGGACCTGAGTTTCAGACATGCCAGCAGACCAGACTTCAGCAGAACCACAGAAGGGGGGTGGGTGGGGGCACGACACCTTTTGACTCGAGGTCCACAACCGCCCCCTCGGAATGGGGATGTTGCACCCCGCACGCTGGTGCCTCCACAACACATCACACCGTGCAGAAAACAACAGTTCATAAATAGCTCATGTGCACACAAGCCTCTATAAAAACAGACATAAAACCCCACATCTGACAAACTCGCTCATTTCGTGTCTTGCTTCGAATTCAAACCTGAAAACCAAAGCCACAAGACCACATCTTCTGTATTCCACCACACTGGATACCCCTCAGTCTTGCCTTTCCGTCCCGCTGGCCCAGGGAGGGCCCTCTCTCCCCCCCCCCCCGTTTGTGCCCCCGGCTTCCTGACCAGCAAGCAGTGGTGCCCAGGAGAGGTTTACCTTGCCCCACATCCCAGCGGGCGACACGTAACCTCCAGGACTCCCGATCACAGCCCTGCCCCGACGGCGCGGCCCCGGGGCCCCGGCTCGCCCTGCGCACCCCGCGCACCCCGACTCTGGGGCGCTCGGCGGTCCACCCCTCCCCCTCCCCGCCGGGCTCCTACGCCATCGCCCTCCCAGCAGCTTGCAGCGCCCGCCCGGGCTCACACCCGCCCCACCCCACCCCAACCTGCCCCACGGGGGTGGCATGAGGCTGCAGAATTAACCCTCCGGGGGGGAGTGTCGCCCCTTCCTCCGCCCCACGCGAACGCACCCCCTGCCCCACCGCGGCTCCGGCAGCAGCGGCAGCAGGACCCCAGGCCGCCCCCTCCTCCCCCGCCGGCGCCCAGCGCGCCTGGAGGCGGGGCCAGGCTCAGACCCCGACCCCGGAGCCCCCGGGTCAACCCCAAAGGGCAGCGATCCCGACGCGGGGTGGGCCCGGGCCCCCGCGGCGCCGGGCAGCGGGGAGGGGGGCCCGGCTGTGGCTCCGGTCCGCCCCGGCCCTGCCCGGTTCGCTCCGGGGCCCACCTGACTGCGATGGCGCCGCGTCCGCCAGGCCCGGCTCATCACCGTGGCCGCCCCCGGCCGCTCCAGTTTCGCCCGCCTCCAGCTCCGGCTCCGGCTCCGGCCCGGCCCCCCCCAGCGCCCAGCCCCGGCCCGGCCCCGCCGCCGCCGCCGCCGCCGCCGCTGACATCATCGGCTCCCCCCCCCGCCCCGGTCCTACCCCCACCCCACCCCCACCCCCGGAAACAGCCCCCCCCGCCCCCCCGGCGCCGCCGCCGCCGCCGCCGAGACGAGGCCGGCACAGAGCTGCTGACACCAGGCTCCGGTCGGGCTCTGGTGGGGCGACTGCGCCGACGGCCTTCACCCCAACGGATCTCGGAAAAGAAACTGCACGGTGCTTGGCCGCCACACGCACGGGCACCCACGGGGGCTCGAACTCGGTTGCAGCCCCCCTGCAGAGTATAGGAAGGGACTCCTCTACCCCACCCGCTCCTTGCACACTCTTCCCTCAGCGGTGCACACAGCCCAGAGCACACACACAACATGGCAGCCCAGTCAGGCCCCTTGGGACCCGCTGGCCCAGACTCAGCACGGCACTGCACACATGCACGGTGCCACTCTCCCTGGGGACGCTCAGGGACCCCCGGCCTGCAGGCAGGCCGTGGGCGGCGACGAAGGCCCCAGCCCTACAGAACAGGCACGCATCAAGGAATGTCAGCGCGGATGAGCACGCAGTTTGGAATTTTTGTCAGCACCGGCAGAAATATCCACATCTCTACACGTATATGTAGGTGCAGAGGCCTGGGCTTGGGGCCTCCAGGAGCAGTACGAACACCACACTAGTGGAAACCCACAAGGAAGAAACACATTCCTCAAACTCCAGAGGGAGAGCCCCAGTGACTCCTCCCTGGTGTTCAAAAAATCCCAAACTCCAGAAAAACAGGAGCCAGCATTCAGTGTTGGCTTCTTTAAAAACTTTTCCACAACAAGAGGAGACATAAATTGGCTTATAACCAAAGTCCTTCACAGAGATACTTGCAGAGAGAAAAAATATTCAGACACACTAGTAGTCATGGAGATGTAGCTAGAAAGCACCCCTCCACCCCCCCCCAGGAAGATTCCAGGGAAGAACCCCACCCCCACTCCAACCAGGTCACAATGGCTGGAGCTCTGAGGTGTCCATGCCCCCGAGCCAGGAGGAGAGGAGGAAGTGCAAGGAAAGATGGTGAGTGTGGCGGAGGGAAGCTGTTCCGTTTCCCTTCCTCCCTTAAAAACTCCCCAGGTGTCACAGAGACACCCACAAATGAAATTCATAATGGTGTACCCAGATGTCCCTGGAACCTGTGACATCACATGGCCCGACATTGGAGGCAGCCTCCTCCTCTTCCTGAAACCAACAGAGTACTTAGGGTCTCATTTTCTCCTCCAGGCACAGCTTCCCCAGAGCAGCACCGTGCTTCAGGGCCCCTGACTCCCTATTTGAAAGGCTCAAGGCCCACATTCCACTACCTCGTCCATCTTTCAGGCCCCAAGATCTTTCTAGGTCCCAAGAGCTCCTCAGCAATCCCATTTACCCCTTTAATCCCACTAGGTCCTGGACCCCAGCCTGGCATTTTTTTTACCCCAGGTCACCTGGGCTATGGCTGCCCAGATGTCCGAGCTCCTTTCTTCCTAACAGGCTGGCAGTCACCCCTACTTCAACTTGCCTGACTTCACACAGCCATCGACACCCTCTTCACCCAGCCTCCCCTCACACCAGCGCTGCCGTCCCTCCGATGCCACCAAAGGCCTGCTCGTGGCCCTGCTGGGTGGAGGCCTGCCTGCCGGCTTTGTGGGCCCCTTCTCCCGTATGGCTTACCAGGCTTCCCATTTACCATCGCTGGAGCTGCTCATCTGCCGATGTCTCTTCCACCTCCCTATTGCTCTGCTACTTAAACTGCGTGGTGACCCACTGCTGGGACCTCCCGATGTCCGAGGCCGGGCCTGCCTCCACGCCCTGCTCAACGTCCTCAGCATTGGCTGCGCCTACAGTGCAGTTCAGGTGGTGCCCGCCGGCAACGCTGCCACCGTCCGCAAAGGCTCTTCTACCGTCTGCTCTGCTCTCCTGGCTCTCTGCCTTGAAAGCCAGGGTCTCAGTGGCTACGACTGGTGTGGCCTACTGGGCAGCACCCTGGGACTAATCATCATTGTGGGACCTGGACTAGGGACACTGCAGGAGGGGACTGCAGGCCTTTACACAGCCCTGGGCTACGTGCTTGCCTTCCTGGGTGGCTTGGCGTTGTCACTGGGGCTCCTGGTCTATCGCTCCCTCAACTTCCCTTCCTGCCTGCTGACGGTGGCTTTCTTGTTTGGCTTGGTGGGGCTAGTGGGCTCTGTGCCAGGCCTCTTTGTGCTGCAGACCCCTGTAATGCCCTATGACCCTCTGAGCTGGAGCTGTGTGGGGGCAGTGGGGATCCTTGCCCTGGTCTCCTTTGTGTGTGTGAGCTATGCAGTCACCAAGGCCCACCCTGCCCTAGTGTGTGCCGTCCTGCACTCTGAGGTGGTGGTGGCCCTGATGCTGCAGTATTATGTGCTCTATGAGACCGTGGCACCTTCTGACATCATGGGGGCAGGGGTTGTGTTGGGTAGCATTGCCATCATCACTGCTCAGAACCTCAGCTGTGAGAGGGAAGGGCAGGTGGAAGAACAAGACCAGACTTGAAAGCCTGGGGGTTGGGGGGCAGGGGGGGCTGTATTACACACATGAGAGCACAAGTGACCAGACAGAGAAGAACTGGTGTGGGAGAGGGACACCCCTTGATGTCAAGGGTAACCTAGGGACTCAGTGGAGAGGGACGGCCTGGGAGACCTGGAGCAAGCTTGGGAAACACGAGATGTAAATTCTAGGCTGGGGCTTAGGGATCAGGGCAAACTAAGGGGTCAAGTCTGCGAGAGAAACAGATCAAAGGGGTTGAGACAAGCTGGCCATGAACCACCACAGGGAGGAATTTCCCCTCAGCAACAGAAAGAATTTGGGGCTTTCGTTAGGGCTAGAGCAAACAGCTGCAATGGGGGGGGGGGGGGGTGGGGGGTGGGCGGGAAAGAATGTGCTGCTTTTTTTCTTTCCCTAACTACGTTTCCCTTCCTCCCCTCCCCTCCCCCTCCCCCCTTGGGGCTGGTGACGTGACATTGACATCAAACAAGGATCACTCTGAATGTGGCTGTGCAGTCAGTGTCATTTCTATTTTGGAAGGAGAATGGAAGTCCGTTACACCGATCTTATTGGAGAATCCCTTGGGATCCCCGCCCCAACCCCATTTTATTTCTGAGATATTCCAGTAGGGGGAAGATTTTTCCAATGCTCAGATGCCTTGACCACGAATCCTCCAGGATTTATGTCCCGCCCCATAGCTAATCTGCTTTTCCCAGCTTGTCTTGGTCCCGTGGTGATCTCTCCCGGACAGTAGCTGGCCTCCTTCCGGAGCAGACCTTCGAGCAGAAGCCTCTTCGAACGGCTCAAGCCGGGGATCCAGGACCGTAGCTCGATAGAGTTGCTTCACACACCCGGAGATACCCACCCGTCTCTGGAGATCGATCAACAAATAGCAGCTACAGTCGGACAAGCCATTGGTCTGGCCATTTTTGATCTGCTCATGAATATTCAGCGTACTGCTGCATATTCATGAACAAGGACGGCCCTCATTCCCCCAGCCGGGAACGCGCGGGGAGGGGGAAGGGAGGACCAGCCCCGCCTCCCCCATTACCCATTCGCGGAACAGACCATTTTCCAGTGTGTGTGGGGGGGAAACTTCTCAGCGAGTTTTGTTGGCAATGCAATCACACTCCAAACTCGAATAAAAGCGGCCTGTATTTACCCTCGGTCCTTCAAGTTTTCAATCTCTGCCGAAGGGAGCAGTACGGGGAGGCGGTGCTACTAAAATAGCTCCTTTCCACGTCGTTTCATTTCAAAAGGTCACCCGGCCGGAGAGCCAAGAAGACTCACTCAACGATTCGAGCGCGCGCCCCGTGCGGGCGGGCGCGGGCGGCCCCGTAGCGCAAGGGAGGGCGGGAAAGGAAGGGGCGGGGAAGCAAGGGCGAGTCTATAAAGGGCGTCATCCTGCCAGTTCGCTCCTCAGAAGCGCCGAGAGCGCGGCCGGGGCGGTTGGAGAAGAAGGCGGCTCCCGGAAGGGGGAGAGACAAACTGCCGTAACCTCTGCCGTTCAGGAACCCGGTTACTTATTTATTCGTTACCCTTTCTCTTTTCCCTTTAGACCCTTTTCCTTCCCCCTCCTTCTGTTTTTTTTTTTTTTTTCCCTTTTTGGGAGACGAAAAATCTCCGGAAAGGGGGAGGAGAACGCCTTTCGCTCCTTTTCGTTTCCCCGCCTCCTTTCCCTCCCCCACCTTCCCCTTCCTCCGATTCTCTTCCTCCCCGCTCGGGGAGGTCCTTCCCGGCGGCCGCCCGGACAGGGTCTGAGCTCCTAGGCGGAGGCGGCGCAGGGTTTTTGTAGTGAGGTTTGCGCCTGCGCAGCGCGCCTGCCTCCGCGATGCACGGGGGTGGCCCCCCCTCCGGGGACAGCGCATGCCCGCTGCGCACCATCAAGAGAGTGCAGTTCGGAGTCCTCAGTCCGGATGAACTGGTGAGTCGCCCTGCCGGGCCCTCCTCCCTCCTCCCTCCTCCTCTTCGGCGCTGCGGGCGGGGCCTCGCGCTGCTTGCGGAAACCAGGCGGCTCTCGGCCTCCGGGGCCGCTCCGGGCGGGTGGGCCAGCAGCTAGCCCGGCCGGTGCCACCCGGAGGCCCCCAGACTTAGCCCAGCGTGGGGGGCCGAGCCCCAGCGGGAGCTGGACGGTGCGGGGCAGTGACTGGCTCCGCCAGGCAAGTTTGAGTAAGAACCCGAGTCCCGGCTTCTGAGCACCTGCCATGTGGTAGACACATCAGACGCCTCCACAAAAGGAGTCCAGATCCCCAGCCCCCGCCCCCCCAAACTGCCCACTTTCCCAATCGCGTCTGCTTTGACTCTTAGCTCATAATCAATCGGGAATTTTAAAAAATACATAATTTAATGAGAGATACAGAGAGACGGATGCGCACACACTAGACCACCGTTCATTTCTGGCTTAGATGGTGCTGGGGATTGAACCTGGGATCCCAGAGTCTCAGGCATGAAAACCGTTTTGCAGGACCATTACGCTGTCTCCGCAGCCCCAAAGTCTCTCTCTCTTTAACTTAAACTGGATGTCACTTACGTGCTTTTTTTTAAAGTCTCCAATGGCTTCCCACGGAAGCTAGAGTTAAACTCGGATTCCTACCGTGGATACCCCACCTGGCATGCCATCTCATACTTTCAGCCCCATTTTCTCAAGGTCTCGTGAAGCCCTGGTCACACCTGGCTTCTTTCACCCCTGGGACAAACGTTTCTAGAACCTATGGCCTTGCGCAGCAAGCAGCGAGACACAAGGATCCTGGTTCAAGCCCCCGGCTCCCCACCTGCAGGGGAGTCGCTTCGCAGGCGGTGAAGCAGGTCTGCAGGTGTCTATCTTTCTCTCCCCCTCTCTGCCTTCCCCTCCTCTCTCCATTTCTCTCTGTCCTATCCAACAACAATAATAACTACAACAATAAAAAACAAGGGCAACAAAAGGGAAAATAAATAAATATAAAAAAAATCTATGGCCTTGATGACAGGCTGCTTCTCATTTCAAGTAATGTCATCTCAGGCCACTCCTATCCCTAACATCACCTCATTTAAAATAAAAATAGCCTCACCTCTGAGACACTCCCATCACATTGGGTCATTTTGCTTTGTGAAAATCGCAATTAGTAGAATTATTTAATTAATTAATTTTTTATTTCTAAGTTTGTTATTTGTCTTTCCTGCCCCTTTCTCACAGAAAGGAAGTGACAAAGTGGCTAGAGTGTTGGAATTAAAAGCATGAGGGTCCCTAGTTTGAGCTCCAGCATGGATGTGCTGGTATATTCTCTCTCTCTCTCTCATTAATGAATCTTTTATTTATTTTTTTAAAGGGAATTTATTGGTCAGGGACGTGGTACAGTGGATAAAGTGTTGACCTCAAGGATGAGTTCCCAAGTTCAGTCCCCAGCAGCACATGTACAAGAGTGATGCTGTAGTTCTTTCTTTCTTCTTCTGTCCCTCTAGCTAATAAGTAAAATGTTAAAAGGAAAGAAAAAATAAAAGGAGAGGCTGGGGTCTAGAAGGAACCAGCTTTGCCATGTGCACAACCCAGCTTCTAGCTTGTTCTCACCTTGCTGAAGAAAGCTTGCTTAAAGGCCCTGCAGTGGGAAAGGAATGAATATAAGAAATTGAACTTGTGGCTTCTGGGACCTTAATCATAACTTCTGTACCATAGCAGGCTGAACAACTGTCTCCCCTGTCCTCCTGTCTTAAATGTTTTCTTTTTCGTGTTTTTTTTTTTTTTTTTTGCAATGGGATCTTGTGTTTATGTGATCCCACTGCTTTTCACTGAAATCTTTTTTTTAATGAGGGAAGGCAAGACGCCTAGCTCTGCCGTACCCTCTGCAGCTCCTCCCTGGTCCGGTGCTGGTTCCAGCCTGCAGCCCTGATAGGGCAGCTACCCTTGTAGTGAGCTATTTCCTAGTTTGTTTTTTTTTTTAAATATTTTTATTTATTTATGGTTGGATAGAAGCAGAGAGAAATTGAGAGAGCCACCTGCAGCCTTGCTTCACCACTTGTGAAGCTTCCCCCATGCAGGTGGAGACCAGGGGCTTGAACCTGGGTCCTTGCGCACTATGATGTGAGTGCTTAACCAGGTGTACCACCATCTGGCCCCTCCGAATTCTTTTTTTATCTTATTTATTTATTCCCTTTTTTGTCCTTTAAAAATGTATCGTTGTAGTTATTGATGTCATAATTGTTCTATAGGACTAAGAAAAATGGAGAGGAGGGGAAGGCAGAGGGGGAGAGAAAGATAGACACCTGCAGACCTGCTTCACCGCCTGTGAGGTGACTCCCCTACAGGTGGAGAGCTGGGGGCTTGAACCAGGATCCTTACGCCGGTCCTTGTACTGTGCGCCACCTGCACTTAACCTGTTGCGCTACTGCCCGACTCCCTCTATTTTTATAGATTTTATTTATTTATTAATGAGAAAGATAGGGGAGAGAGAAAAAAACAGACATCACTCTGGTACATGTGCTGCCAGGGATCGAACTCAGCACCTCACACTTCAGAGTTGAACACTTTATCCACTGTGCCACCTCCCGGACCACTCTCTTGGTTCTATATTACTTTTTTTCTAGCTATGTTTGTCTTTTGTCCCAGTAAGCACTAGCTCTGGGTAGTTTCCTCTCAACATTAGATGGCGCCAACCCCCTACTGATGACGCTATTTAAAAAAATACATTTTAGTCAGAGGAGAGAGTCCCCCAAAAGCCTCACACACCCCCCCCCCCCCAGAGGACTGCTCACCTTTGGCTTATGGTGGTGGTAAGGTTGAACCTGGTGTGCAG